>NC_056730.1:80104648-80467148 GCF_019279795.1 Protopterus annectens | reverse complement strand
TTTTATGTTGGTAAGACCAACAGGTGTTTGAGAGACTGGATAAAAGAATATTTATACAGTATTCAAAAAGGAAATGCTAAGAATGCCATAGCTAAACATGTCTTGGGGTCTGGGCCTGAACATAGCTTAATGTTTATGGTGTTAGAGATTGCTAAAAATAACATAAAAGCAGGTGATTTGAGAAGAATTACAGAATGTCTTGAAATTAAATGGAGTCTTGTCTTACAGGCTGTTAAAGAGAAGGGCCTCAATGAGTTTGTACCTTTAAAACCTATAATACGGTCACGTGATCTTAGACACTAGTATTTAGTGATGATTCAGTTGCTTTTAGATGGATCTGAGGAAGCACCTTGTTTTGATACAAAAGCGCTTATCCTGTTTATTTATTTTATTAAAGCGTATTGTTTTCAGCCTACCTACAGCCTGAACCATTTTTTTTTCTATAGTTACTCATTTAGTCCTTTCCGGTTTTGCTTGGTTTGTTTGTTTGATCACAGCAATACTGGCGCTATAGGCTGAAAAATTATAATTGTATTTTCACTTCAAACATCTACTGCATTCTCTTTCTGCTGACCATCATGTTACTATATCATTCCTCTTACAAGCATCAGCCTTTTCTGCAGGTGGATCATGAGAACCTGCAAGTTGGCAACCAATCAGGTTTGAGCCTTTCCTATGATGAATAGACCTCTCCTGACATGGTTGGCTTTTATGATGCTGATATCGGACATCTGTCTACCTTGTAAATAGTATTTTTAAATTATGGCAGCCTTTCAATTAGGCAGGGCAAAGTAAGAAAAAAGATAAATATTTATTTTGCATTTATGAATGAAGCATGCCAAGAGTAAGAATGGTAGGTCCATATTCCAATCTTTGTAAAAGAATGCTACAGGTATCAACAATGCATAAGCCAGCATTTATACTGTTTGGGCTTCTATACAGCAACAGGGACAAAGACACACATTTTTACTGAAAGAAAATCCGTGTAAGCACACTTTTATTTCATTATATTACAAAGATTTTGGCATATCTGACTGTTTAAAGAAATTAAAAATGGCTGCTCAAACTGCAGGGTAACCATGAGAGCTGCAGGTGTAGTAACACCTATAGGCACTGATTCAGACACAGCACAGGTTGCACTATAGGTGCTAGTGAGTTAACAAAGATGTACATGATATGTTACAGTTACAAATTGCAAAGATGCAACCATATATACTTATGATACTAAGACAGTATAAAATCGCTCTAGAAAGAATGAACCATATGTTCTCTTTATACTAAAATATACCAAAAACTTCATACATATAGGTGAGATATATCAGCAGGACCAGAGTAATCTGAATGCCTCTCCAGAGACTGAGCGGTTCCTGGACCAAGAATCCAGGTATGTTTTTTAAGAGTAAACAAAATTTGAAGCAGCAATTGTCCTATCCACGAATATATAGAGTCGTACATTATGAGACAACAGCTACTTTTCATTCTTTGAAGTGCAGTAAATTGATACTAGTTGCTAGCAATACTGGATGCCAAATATATGATTTGAATTTGTTTGCTGAATGTGATACTATACATGCTGTATATCAAGTGCAATATGTGAGCTGCATTTTATATAGGTAAAACTGATCAAAGGCTGAAGGAATGTATTATTCACATATGTAAGTTTTCTTAATATCATACATATGAATAATTTCCATATGTATGATATTAAGAAAATTAATGTTACTAATGATCTGGCTAAACATGTAGGTTTGAAAGGCGATGACCAAGCATTTAAGTATCTAGTTTTACAAGAGGTATACCCATTAATTAAAAAGGGGGATTTGAACAATAGAACTGAATGTAAACAAAAAATATATATGAATTGATAACTAGAATAAACGTGACCTCACATCTTGGTTTGAATGAAATTTGTACTTTGAAACCAATACTGAAGTCAAGTAGCTTACATCTCATGTTTTTGAATGTTTTTGCCCAAATTACAAGGTAACAGCTGCCACCAGTCAAATACCACAATACCCTTCAAAGGGGGGGGGGGTGTTCAATTATATTGGGAAAAATAGATATTGAAAGAGATGGTAACATGTTTTCAAGCAGTAAGGCTTTTCAGAATGGCCCTTTTGTTATCACAGTAACCATAAACACCCCCAAGTTACTAAAATATTAACTAAATAACCAGCCACAATGAGAGGTAATGAAACATTTAATAATAAATAAAAGGATTTAAAACATGTAAATACTGAACAACTGATTCCAATAAACATCAGAGTTTTACACACAGGAAATATGAAAATAATACTGTAGGATAGATCTCACATTGATTATCTAACTGTAGACTCGTACTTCTCAACATCTTAGCACAAGAAATCTGGACAAAGCCTGACATAATCTAGGGACAAAAGCCCAAAAATATGGACACATTTTAAATATTGCTCGCTTAAATTTAGAAAGTTGATAGAATAACAGGATTTGTGTTAGCATGCATTTTCTGGACGATATGAAGTCTGAAACTCAAAAACATGTCATTATTTAGTGACTTTAATACTTAGATCATCACAGTGATTTGTCAAAAAAAAAACACAATTTTTATGAGGAACAGACCAAAAATATGATTCAAATACCTGGACATTCTGCAAAAATCTGTGCAGTTGAGAGGTATGACTGTAGTTCCTTGACTATCTGAAGATTAACTGTCCCTATTGAATCTAAATAACTTAGCAATGCAAGCTTATACTCCTACTTCTGCAAGGCACAAAGAGTAAGTATGCCCAAACTCCAGGCTGTTCTCAGTAACTGGGACAACTACTCTCCTGGAAACCGCTCTGGGAAAACAACTACTGAACAATAACTGAACAGCTGACTCAGAACTTGCTTTTATAGCAGATTTTTTAAAAGTAACAGGAAGCTGCTATCAAAATTCTACTCTCTCATATCAGACTTTGAAAATGAAACAAACAGCTATTGTGAAGATTCTATTCTCACAGTCCTGGCACACAATGACATCACATCAGCTGACTCTGGCATAACATACATTCAGAGTTCTCTTTACAAACAACATGTATATTTGGTCAGCCAAAAGAGCACTGTTTGACATCCAAACATCTTACATAAAGCAGAGTCATAATCAAAAGGCATAAACTTATTTATAAAATTATAGCTAGTCACGCTAGCATATGTAACACAGGGTAATGTACAATTATTTAAACACCTTCAGCCGGTCATGCTAGCACAGATAACAATATCTAATATCCTCATGCTCCTCTCTGACATATGTACTTTTGCATAACTCTAAACCGCACTGTATGCCCAATATATGGAAAACAGCAAAAATCATTCCTCTTCCCCCCAAAAAATTCCAACTCCAAGCTACCCAGTGATTACTGCCCAATTTCCATCCTCCCTACCCTTGACAAATCATAGAAGAAAATGGTCTACAATTAACTTTCCAAATACACAAGACAATATTACCTTCCAAGTGGCATATTTTCTGATCTGGCTGCAGCACTTCTACTGCACTTTGAACCTTCACTGATCACATCCTTTTAGCTATGGACAGAGGCCTCCTTACTGGAGCCAGATTTATAGATCTTACCGGAACCTTTGTCCTGGTTGACCACTAAATCTTATTCAACCACCTCATTGACATTAAGATTAGCCCTGATGCTATTCAGCAGTTCTAAAATTGCCAGTCCAACTGAAATTTATCACTAAATTTTAAACAAGTGTAGATAAGCCACCAGTCCCTTAATTAAGGCTTTCCTCAAAGCTCCATTCTGGCCCCTCTTCTTTTCTTCATTTGTATAAATAAGATTACACATAGCTTCCCCAACTTCCAGTCTTACTATAGCTATCATCTGCTCCAGCTGTAAAACTCACTCAATTCAACATGATACCTCTAGGCTTCAAATATTGCTTGCTCATTTCAAAACCATGCTACATGCTACATGCTAGATTTCCTCTTAAAGCTTACACAATGTCAAACACAACTGTGTTGATATGTCACATCTGTCTAGTGCAGGTAAAGAGATATTCATTTTTGTTGATATAATATTTATTTATATTGTAATAAATTTAATGCGTTTCTAAATATCCCAACATTCAAGTAGCACAAACAGAACCGCTTAGCCTCACATGGAAGCTTTCAGCAGAATGAACAAAATGCTGTTGGCAGTATACGTGTAACTTGAGTGGTTGCTGAGATATTGCAACTGTTTACAAAATATTACAAACCTAATAGTTAGTGTGCGTTTGCTATGACTTATAAAAGCTAGTTTACTGCCTATAACTTAAAGAATACTACCATTATAAAAATAGCTTGTGCTGAAGAGTTTGCTGTTTACACTTCTTTAGAAACCCCTGTGGCTCCAGAGATTTCTATATTTGTTTGAAATGTGAAGACATAATTTGATTTTATCAAAAAGCTTAGGTTCTGCCCATTGAAATTTATGTTGCAAACTTCCAGAGCTCCATTGGAGGGAATGTGTTAACTGACTCAATAGAAAAATAAACTAATACTTAACTCATCAAAAAATAAAAATATGCTCTTTTTTTACCTGCTGGCATATGAAGACAAGAGACTCCTGATTCAGTAGTGCCAAGAAGTGCTTGCCACCATCCTTTATGAGACAAATGGCTCTGCTAGGATGAATCCAGAGTCACACATACTCAATAATGATCTGAGAAGGGACAAGGGATGAACTGGTTTTTAGGACTTATGAGAAGGCCATTAGAAGGTCAAGATGACTATACAGTGCAGGACAGATTATCTAAAATAATTTTCTGTACTTGTATATGCCTTTCTGCATTAAGAATAACCATATATTCTGCAGAGTCTAAGGTGGTGTTAAGTGTTAAAAAGACTTGCAGGCAGATTCAGTAAAGCTTACACAGTATTTTTTTACAGTGTACCCATTGTGACGATATGCGCACACAGATGCAAAAACTTTTAGATTCATGATCAGATGCACGTGCAAATACAGAAACTTTCTTGACATGAAAATTGCATAAGTACAGTAGCTGAATTTCATGCTAATGAAGCAAATCAAACTGGTAGAGTGATTCAAAAACGTGTAAAGCAACCATGTAAACTCCATGTCTGTTTTGGCCATGTATTCCAAAACTTTCCAAATACAGCCATGGAAAGGAGTCTACACAGAACAAGAGCAAGTAAATGTTCTTACATTTGTACAGAACTGCCCTTGGCATATAACATCACATATATTCTGACCTAATTACATAGGATGGATGCCAGAAAATTAGTGTAATAATCATAATAATTCTTTTTTTAGTGTCATGCCATTAATGGAGCTTCACTCCCCCTCCCCCAAATGAATAATGTACTTGTAATTAATGGTGGCTGCTGGAATGTGTAAACCTCCATGAAACAGATTATTGTACTGTAATGTATGCATATGCAGGCTGTAGCTGATGAATTACAGTACTTCTCTGTTACAGCACTGGGTTCCCATGCAGTTCTCCTGCCTATACGCTTACTAACCTTGTAGATTCCAAGCTGTCAGCATGATAAAGATGCAAATGAGGTCAAAACTCATTAGAATTGTTGAATCTCAAAAAAAGAGTAACCATGTTCACTTTGTGTAGGCACTTCCACAGTTTTCATGTTGAATGCATGGAAAGAGTGAATGCTGACATCAGGGTGTGTGTCAGGTGACACTTGCAGAGGTGAACATGTAGAGCTGTAAATGGTGAAAGTGCACGTAAGCAGTGCACAGTTCCTAAGTTCTGTGCCATCTACTTTATTGTTCATTAAAATGTATCATATCTGTCTGCATTAATTTAAAAGTTATTTTTTTTCATTTTTGTCCTTGTTTGCACAATATGGTGCTTAGCGCCAGCATGAGAAACAGAAGAATGAATTGAGATTTCTCTGTATGTCATATACCCATTCCTATAGCAGCACATTTACGTATTAAGGCTGGAATATAGATGGTCCTGTGTTCAACTCCAGGGTGTGCAGCCTTTCCTTCACTTGTTATGGTCCATATTTGTGTGATATCCCTGGTACAAAGGACATATCAATTTTGCCTATGCTTATGTTATGTATGTGAAGGTGCACAGAGGTGCACAAAGGTGTGCATAGCTACGCAAATTACACTAACGAGCAAAGTAACAGGTCTGTTTGATTGCTGTTATTAATAGCATAAACATGTGATTTGCATGTTGATCAACCAATCCAGCACTGTGGAGCTATTCAACAATGTATAAAGCATTCATGTAGCCTACACCCTGCTTTTTTTTGGAGTAGAGATAAGGACATTTTAACTGACACAATGCTAGGGGCTGCTGCAGCTATTCTGCAACAGCATGTGCTAGAGGCTGAAGCCAATGCTGCCAGTGCTGCTGACAATAGGCCTAGGCCAAGAAGCAGAAGAGTGTTCAGGCCCAGAGTAACTTTCCACATGCTACATGAGCTGGAGATTGTAGAGCATTCCAAAGTGGACAGGGACACATTACAAGAACTCTGGGAGCTCTGTTACTCTCAACTCAGAGCCAGTGCCAACTAAGAGGAACCTATCCCAATTGAAAGTAACATGTGTAGCCCTTAGAATATTAACTACTGGTACTTTTCACAGACTAACTGGAAACATAATGGGTATGTCACAGGCATCAGCCTCCAGGATTCTCCACCACTGTCTGGATGCTATGCTCATACATGTCAGTGAACACATATTTTTTCCCTGGAGTTCTGAAGAGAGGCCCAGCAATATGCAACTGTTTCACCATGTAGCACACTACCCAAAAGTACTGGGTGCCATAGATTGCACTCATGTACACATTAAGGCACCACAGCTGAGCAGGGTAGAATCTACATTAACAGCAAGGGATACCACTCCATCAGCTGCCAAGTTGTGTGTAATGCCCAGGGAATTATCTTGAGTGTGTGTGCTGGCAGGCTCAAGCTTTCAATTAGCAAGACTTACATATCTGGCACACATCACAGCTGTACCAGCTGTTTGCTGAGGGGAAATCCCACAAGGCCATTTACTGGGGGATGCTAACTATGACCTGGAGCCATGGCTGATGACACCAGCAGAAGTGCACACACACCCACGGAAGAAAGCCATAATGAGACACATGCTCAAAATAGAAACATCATAGATTGTGTGTTTGGGCTTATGAAGTCACAGTTCCAGTGCCTAGATATATCCGGTGGAGTCCTGCAGTATAATCCATGCACATGTACACAAAGAGTCACAGTATGTGCTATGCTCCACAATCTGATCCTACAGAAACAGATGCAGCAAGATCAGCTAGGGAAAGGGACACACATCCCCCCACCAACTTTTAGGTCGCCACAGCCACAGTCAGAGGAGGACTCAGAGAATGATTCCCCAGCTACTGTCCTTGTAGTCAGACATAGGTGTACTCAGTCTGCCCTTGCTTTGTCTTAGACACAATGCATAGCACATTCACTTACCACCTAGGGACCTAATTCCTTTCTTCCACTCACATACATATAGTAAAATTGATGCCAGGCAGCTCACACATCCTGTACCTCCCTAGGTGTTGGCTGTGTACTGCTTGCATCAGACAGAGGTAGCCCTGAACTAAAGATGTGTCATCTGTTGCATTTGCAAGGTAAGTACTGACCCTAGATTGTGTTGTTTAATAATATTATGGCATATCCTAGTATTTCCTAACTTTATAAAGTAAGCAAGTAAATAGTGGTGGATTTCTACAGAAAGTACCCTTACATGTGACACCAAACACTTATATATTACTTACATTTGTCCATTAGTAATTACTAGGCCTCTGGCATGAAAGATTCACACAGTCATAGTTGTGAAGAATTCTGATGTTCCCTGCATGGCCTAAGTTTAGCACCATACCTTAGTATTGGTAAATCATTGACGACTTAAATTAGAAAGTGATGATATGCATTGCAGTTTCAGCCTTCAGACTTGTTTGTGTCATAACAGTAACTGAGTCTTGTCCCTCCCTCCCAAAAGAGGAGTGTAACCTTGTTCCTGCCTTTCCAGTAACACAGCTATGCTACCCCCCAAAAACAGTACATGTGTGTCTGTGCCATCCAACCTGGACTTCATTTGTAGGCAAATGCATATCATATTATTCCCAGTTAATATCCTCTCACATGTTAAGGCCAATGATATAGAATATCTTACACATTGCATGTGTTAGATAACTGATAAATGCTCAAGAAACGCAGGCAGTTAAAAGAGAACTGTATATCTGTAAGCATAATTATAACAGGTTGTGTGATGATTACCTTCTCTATGTCCAAATATAGTAAAGAGAATTAAATGCATAAATCACAGCTGATGGTTTGATAGCAGTCTACATTCTAATGCAGTTGGTTGTTGCCTGTGTTTCTACTCAATCCCAAGAAAACAAAGCTACTACTCTTTTAGCCAACACGTAAGCAAATCCCCCTAAATTTCTCTATCACTTCCAACAACAATACTAGTATTTCTCCTGACACCACCACAAAATTACTTGAAATTACAATAGACAATAAACTTAATTTTGAAAATCACATTAACTCTACTATAAAAACTGTGAACAAAAAAATAGGAACCCTATATTGAATCAAACCATTTCTTACCCTAGCTACTAGAATTACCCTAGCCAAAACTCATCTTATCTCTACTTTGCTCTATGCATGCCCTATTTATACCAACCTGACAAAAAAAACCTTAATAAACTAGTTATATCCTACAACAACATTGCTAGATTTGCTACCGGATCTCCTTTTAGGACCCATCACTGCCTCAATCTAAGACAACATGGCTGGCTAGAACTTCACAATCAGATCGAACTACAACAACTTATAATAGCTCACAAAACCCTGTACCAACCCACTAAAACTCCAATACTCACCAGCCTTATTACCCCTTAATATAACCTGCAACATCTACTCTCCTCTAACAAACTTTTGACTACAACTAATAACTCTGCAGGAGATAGCTTGTTCTCCAAATCAGTTGGAAAACTATGGAACAAATTACCCTCTGATATCTCATCTCTGACTTCTCTTCGTATTTTCAAGAAGAATCTCAAAATGTATCTCAATAAAAAATGGATATGCCCCTGCACTGACCCAGACTAGCCTTGCTCTTCCTTTCTTGTCTCCTTACCTTCCCCTCTCTCCCTCTTTACCCAATAACCCAGTTGAGGTCTCCTAGCTCCTCAACTATACATTAAGATAGTGAACTGACCCACTGACTAGTTATCCCTGAGTGTTTCTCCACTCTTTCATAGGTGTAAATTCTGCCTCTCTTTCATAAAGTAACTCTTTTATTTAGCCCTAGGAAGATAATTAAATCCATAAACTCATCCTATACTAACTCTGATACCTTTCCTATCTTTCCTTCTCTTCCTTTCTTACTTTATCCTCAGTCTATTCATTATGCTTTCTAATTATGTTACTTTATAAAAAGTACTATGCTTTGCCCATGACATAAAATGTGGGATCTTATATCTCACTTATGTGTAAGACTATTGTGTTATTAATTTCCCAATTTCCTCAAAAAAAAAAACTTTTTTTTACTTGACTTCCTTCTTACTATTTTAGCTGTAATTACTTTTATGTTTACTTTTTATTAAACTATGTATTAATACTTGGAGCTTTTCTCCCCGGGCCTCTACTGAAAATGGACATATATCCAGCTAGACTAGCCCGGTCAACAAATGTAAAATAAAAGAATAAAATAAAAATTGTGTGAAGAATGACATTCCATTTCATTGATGCAAAGTTGTTTGTGTGGCCAAGAGGACCAAGGCATCCCTCTTGTTTTCTGAAGCTGTACTGATGTGAGGGTTGAAATCCTGACATATGTAGACATTTGTGATGTGTACTATCATGTTTTACTGTGCTTATACAGATTTTGCATATGTGTTCCTTACTTTTAGTATCTTTTCCTATTTGTCTTCTTTTAATTCCAGATTTGCATGATGCACTGCATCCCAAAAACCCATTTGGCTAAGCTTATCTAGTTTGCCCAATGTGCAACATTGCAGAAGCAGGGGAAACCAGATTTCCTAGAAAGCAGACACCCAAAAATAGAAAATGGATATATTCGATTAATGCTCTTCACCACCATGAAAAGCCAGCCTGGAGTACAGGTGGGACTGGGGTATAGTAGCAAGCATTAGCAATGCTCCTTACATTTGCACACTGCCTAGCTCACATGTGAGTAAACTTTGTTAACCATCACGCAAATCCAATGCTTGTTGCACTATGGAATTGTATATATGATATTTTATTATTAGTGTTAATTGTCCAGTTTCTTTGTATGACATGAAACTACTCATGGAAACATTGCAAACTAAGAGCACAATCATGATATAATGTAATGTAATATAATATAATATATTAATATAATAATATGTATTATGACAATCATAATAATATATATTAATTACAACACATTCATTAGTTCCCCCAAAACCACCCCAAACAAACACTGCAACCCTAGGGTCTCATTACCTTTTATACACATATATCAACCTCATTACAAAGTGATATACAAAATGTTGTATGCTTACTCATGGATAGGGCTTATTGGTGCTTACAGCCTTGCTCTGCAAAACTCAAACAGACAAGTATGCTTAGTCAGGGCACTTGTGTTGTTACACAGGCTTCCACATAGCCTACTGCTATTAGGCTACTAGTCTCAGCTGATACTATGAAGCAATGTACCTACTCAGGCCTTCCATTCTCTTGTCTCCCACATGGCCTATAAATGTCATCTACTATAAGTTCACCTACAATCCTAACGAAGTCAGACTTGTGCCATGGCACATGAGATAAGTACTGTGTTCTGTAGTCTGTGTCCTTAGATAAGTAGGGGGGGTCTATTATCACTACATTCAACTGTGTGTGTGTGTGTGTGTGTGTGTGTGTGTGTGTGTGCGCGTGTGTGTGCGTGTGTGTGCGTGTGTGTGCGTGTGTGTGTGTGTGTGTGTGTGTGTGTGTGTGTGTGTGTGTGTATGTGTGTGTGTGTGTGTGTGTGTGTGTGTGTGTGTGTGTGTGTGTGTGTGTGTGTGTGTGTGTGTGTGTGTGTGTGTGTGTGTCTACATAGAAGAGCAGAAATATGTATCCCACATTTATTCCTCCAATGGTATGGCTTGCCAGTTTTTTTGAAACTTGCACAAACCTACACATCAGTTTCATGCAGGCCTCCTATAAGTTCACCTGCAGTCCTGTTTAAATCAAACTTGTGCTGTGGTGCATGCAATAAGTGCTGTGTTCTGTATTCTGTGTATTTAGCTAAGCAGGGTTCTATTCTCACTGCAGTCAAATGGAGGGAGGTTGCTTTGTATGTGTGAGCTGTTGCTTGACTTTACAGCTTTTACAACAGCCTGTGGGACACTGTTATCTTGCCCTCAACAGACACAGCTGGTGTCATCATCTATAAAGTGTTGTCTGACACACTCCAAATTGGATTTTATCCATGGTGCTTGTGTTAAGTACTGTGTTCTGTAGTGTGTATACTTAGACAGGTAGGGGTTCTATTCTCACTGCAGTCAAATGTGTGTGTGTGTGTGTGTGTGTGTGTGTGTGTGTGTGTGTGTGTGTGTGTGTGTGTGTGTGTGTGTGTGCGTGTGTGTGTGTGTGTGTGTGTGTGTGTGTGTGTGTGTGTGTGTGTGTGTGTGTGTGTGTGTGTGTGTGTGTGTGTGTGTGTGCATGCACGCATGTGTGTATGTTATCATGGACTTTACCCTGAGCCTTTTACATCAACCTGTGGGACATTGTTATCTTCTCCTGGACAGCACACATCTGTCTTTGCTAGGTTATACAGTAAGCAAAAGAACTTTCTGTCTGCAAGTATAAAAATGAGAATCCAGTCCTAGAAGACTACACTTGTCAGCCTAAACAAGCAAAGAAGACAACTTGTGCAATCTCTAAGCCCAACTCTTATTTTCTCCCCCCCCCCACCAGCACAGCAGGGTAGGCCTGGCCCATGACACCCTCCTACCCCTACTTCACTGGCTATGGCACCAAGGCCCAGCATATTCAAGCTGCAACCTAGTATCATCCCTAGTGCTGCCCCTGCACTACCTGACCCCTCAGCTACTTTTGTCCCAGAGTACAGGCCTGTGGTTTCCTTAAGGAGCAGTGGCAGAATGGGTGATTTTGTCACCCAAGAAGAACTGCTGGGGATGGTGTGTAGGACTGTGTGCGGCAGTATGGCTGTGCACCTATGCCAGATGCAGATACTGCTCTCCATCACTTTACTCAATAACAGAAGGAGATGGAGATGTCAGACACTGCAGACATCAGTGCAGTGAGGTGGCAGTGATAACAGTCTAGTAGGTGAGGACTCAATTATCACTATCACCCAGCTTGACACCCATGGATTTGCAAGGACAACACCATTATCCCAACCATGGTGTTCACCTACCTCTTGCGTCCTTCACCATCCCTGTCTCTTGCCTTACATGTCCTGTCTGTCAGCAATTGCTTCCTTTCCTTGCCAAATTACCTGCCTCAGACATACCTGTGCCCCTTCCTCAACATTTCTGTCTCTTCAAAAAAAAAAAAAAAAAAAAGAAAAGAAATTCTACATAGCTCTTCATGTCACACATGTCTACTTGACACACTTGATTTGGTACAACTGGCTATGCAACGTGATTACATTGTTGTCACCTGTCTTTCTGGAGGTGACAGTCCTAATTCATGTAATCTTCTGTACATATGATCAGTTTTTCAGGACACATTCTCAGTATACATCATATATTCACCATACATACATTTGTTGTCCACCCCTAAGCAATAAAACCCTGGGGGCTCTGCATTTTTTACACACACATATCAACCACACTACAAAGTGTAATATATAATGTGCGCTCCCTCATGGACTGGGCCAGTCAGTGGTGCCGACAACCTTGCTCTGCTAAACTCAAACATCCAAGTATGCACAATAAGGGTACTTGCATTTTTACACAGCAAAGCTTCTACATACCTAGGGAACACTGTACAGTTAGGCTACTGGCCTCATATGAACCTATGAATCTATGTAGCTATGCAGGCCTCACAGTCTGTTATCCCCAACATGACCTGCTGATGTCATCTACCATAAATTTACCTGGAGCCATCATAAAATAAGACTTGTGCCGTGGCACTTGCATTAAGTATTGAGTTCTATAGCCTGTATACTTAGGTATGGATTCTTTTCTCACTGCAGTCAACTGGGTGTTTGTGTGTCTATACTCAGCAGAGTAGATGCGCTATCCTGCAGTTACTTCTCCAATGGCATGGCTTGTTAATCTTTTCATACTAGCAGAAGCCTGCACATCCATTTCATACAGCCTTTCCAACCTCTTGTCTACTACATAGCCTGCTGATGTCATACATTATAAGTTGACCTGCAGAAAGGTAAAGCTCAAACATCTGCCATGGTGCTTGTCTATAGCACTCTGTTCTGTAATCTGTATACTTAGACAGGTAGGGGTTCTGTTCTCACTGCAGAGAACTGTATGTGTGTGACAGTTGTTACTTGACATTACAGAGATCCTTTTATACCAGCATGTGGGACACTATCATCATATGCTCAATAGACAATGCTGATGTAATCAACTGTATCAGATTATTGCATATCCAACCATCCCACCAGGCCATGATCAGACACTGGCCTGGATCCCAGGCAGACATTACCTTAAGTTCATAGGAAGTTACCAGGTAGAGGACAGCTGAAAGGTATACTTTGGGGTATGTCTGGTGGGGATGGGGGTGTGGTTTGCTCCACACTGTCTGGTAACAGGCTGGTAATGTCCTCAGGGTCAGTATGACTGGTATCATCCACTACTATTTTGTCACAAAGCTTAGCCTTCACATTTAGATGTCTGACATAGCTAAAGAATACCTCCTAATTATGTTCAGCTAGGGATGCCACTTTAGGTTTGTATGTGACTTTAGAGGACTTTTAAATATAGCTAATTACCCTATTAAAGCTGTGGAGGGTGTCCTTCCTCTGCTAAGTCAGTTCCCTCTTGTTCATAGACATTACTTTCTTCCACTTGTTGTATAACCTATGTATGCTTGATGCCCACTTGGATGGCTTGTTTTCTCTGAGAAACTTGTTTTGATCCATTCAAGTTCAGCCATCTCTATACATTTGTATATCTGTTTATACAGCCCATTTGTGTACACCTCTGTATAGCAGTCATTGTTGACAGTGGCAGCAGGGGATTGTAACTCTTTATGTCATTGGTTAGGTGTCTATGGCTTGCTTTGGAGAAAGGTTTTATCCTTTGTGATCTTCAGGGGGTGTCGGGTATGACTGTGAATGTGAACAAGACTGAATTGTGATCTGACCTGACCACAGGAGCCAACAAACAGGGGTTAGTGCAGAGAACCACTGTGTTGGTCAATACTAAGTCTAGGACATTCAACTGCCTTGTTAGGGGTGCAGACTAGCTGTTACACAGCATGTGTATTAATAAAGTCGAGGAACCTTAGAGTGAGTGTGTTTGTGCACATATATGACTCCAAATCGATAGAAGGCTAGTTGAAATCGCACATGACCAAGGTATATGGCTGTCTAATCAGTGACACAAATAGGTCCAAGTAGGCAAAACGGTCTTTGTGGTTCAGGGTGGGGGACCTGTAGTTATCTCTGATATGGAAGGGGGTATTAAATACAGTTAATTAGAATTGGAGTAGCATTACACAGCCGTACTCTTTGACCAGTCTTGTGGTGTATTTGTATTTAATGTCTTTGTATTTGTCTTTAATTAAGATGTATATACCTCTACCTTTGGTTTTTTCATGGTCATTTTTATGTGTCAATGTGTGGAAGACATTGTACTCCTGCATGGCTAGGGTTCTCTCTGTGGCCTTGCACCATGTCTGTGTGAATGCACAGACATGGGCATCTGCCAAGGTAAGGAGTTCTTCTAGTGGGTACAGTTTGATTTACACTCCATGCATTAAGCAGTATAACTTTCACATTGTCTGTGGTGGATACTTTTATGTTGAGACTTTATGAATACTTTTATGTTGGGACTTTACTTCTTCCATTGCCTAAAAAGGCCACTGTGGAGGAGGCAAGCACCTTCTTATAGTACAGGGAGGTATTTCTCGAATCATTTATTGCAAGATGGACTGTGACAAAGTCATAACGGTACTTGTTGAGAGACATGAGTGCATGCATGATCAGACAGACCCTGGAAACTGTCAGACAGCTGACTGTGACCTTTTCCTTCTCCAGCCTAGTGAGGGGGGGACATTGATGTGTCTCACTATGGAGTCATGTATGAGAAAGACATTTGGTTTTGAGGTACTTTGCCTGAAGGGCTTATTGGCTAAGAAACTGGTGTGCATATTATTATATGTAGTGGATTTTGTTTGGTCTCCACTGTGTGCAGTAAGTTTGCACCTGGGAGCAAAGGCACCCGCAGGCAGGTGCAAGGGGGTGCACTTGCACCTCCCTGGAATCCGCTGACTAGTTAATCTTTTAATGTAAAAAAAAAGTTTTTTTGTTTTTGTTTTTTTTTAACGGCGTTCTTCTTTAATAAGAAAGAAGTCCAGTCCCAGGCCTGCTGTGCACATTTCAAGTTTGCAAGCGGGAACTGAAATGGACGGTTTAGATGATGCTGACATCATTGCGCAGTGTACATATTTTCAAGTTCGCGAGCAGGAAACGGATGGTTTAGAGGACTTCACTGAAGATGGAACACTTGCGAGCGAGCGGGAACTGAAACGGACGGAAGATTGGACACTTTCAGAGTAGTGAGTAATGTGTGTGTGAAACGGTTTTTGAAGATGGGACACTTTCAGTGTGTGTGTGTTTGTAAAATGCCCCAGGTGCTACATGGTGGTGGGTAGAGAATAAGGCTTGAGCACTGTACCTTGAGCCCAAGTGGCAAGAGCCTGAATTCCCTACCCACCACCATTTGTAAAAATGTTGCAGGTTTTTCCCTCATACTTGTTTTGTTCCTCATAAAATCTGTTGTTTCTGTATTTGTGTCCTTGCAAAGCCAGTAGTGCATTGGTGCAGTGGTAGCATTGTTTCCTGACAGCTACATGTTCTCTGGTTTGATTCTTGGCAGGGGTACCTTACCTTCTGTGTGGAATCAGTATACTCTCCCTGTTTTTGTTTCCTCCCATCTTACAAAAACATGTCTGTCTGGAGTGTTTCTCCCTGGGCCTCTGCTAAAAATTAGCTTTTGTTCCAAGTCAGACTTTCCTGGTTAACAAATGTTAAAAAAATGACACTCATTTGAATATCAGACTTCATATTCTTCAGAAAGTGCATGGTAACACAAAAACTTTTATTCTAACAATTTTCTAAGTGTATAAGATGGATATTTGAAATTTATCCCTATCTTTGGGACTGTACCCCCCCCCCCTTTATTGGCTTCATCCAGGTTTTGTGCTAAGGTTGAGAGCTATGGTAAGAACTGAATTCACTGAATATGTTTGAGGGTTATATTCCCCCATTACTGGCTTTGTCCGCATGTCTTTTACTAAGAGGTTGAGAGCTGTGGTGAGAACTGAATTCACTGAATGTTTGGAGGCTTTGTTCAGGTGTTTTGTGCTAATAGGTTGACAGCTGTGCTATGGTGAGAACTGAATTCACTAAATGGTAGCCATTTAAGTTTCAGTCTTCCTCTTTCACAAAACAGCTGATTTGACGTAGTTTTATGTTGCTCTGACTGTTTTGCACAGGGTCCCCTGGGTTCAAGACGTGGCAGTGAAATGTATGGTGGTAATGCAGCATTTTATTCTAGCAACTTTCCAACATTATACAAGCAATGTTTAAAATGTGTCCCTGATTTTTGGCCTTTTGTCCTCCCCCCCCCCCAATAAATTTTGGCTTTTTCCAGATTTCTTGTGCTACAAAGTTCAGAGATACAGCTGAGTGTCGAGTAGATTTTACAAGAAGCTGAGAGCTGCAGGGGAGCAAAAGTTTAGTGCTGCTTAAGCTTAGTCTGCTTGCATTGTTAATAGCACAACGGGTTGTGTACTTGCTTTTGATGCTGAAGGCTGTGGGTTCTACTCCCACAGTAGGTAGATGCATTGCTGATACTGTACTGTATTGTAAAGGGGGTGGATGCTGCAGTCCTTTTGGCAATGATACCTAGTAACTATGAACCTATCAGTTTGCTATCTATTTCCTATTACGGTATTACTAGCTTATCATTTTTTTAATGCATGCAACAAAGGCAATTAATTCTTCAAGGGCAACAGGCACTTTATTTGTAGATGAAACAATGACATATAAAGTTGTTTGCTAGCAGCAACCTCTTTATTAGTTACAGATTTCTTTAATGTGGATTTTACTACTTCAGAGATTGTGCATATTTACTGATACTGGTGCACTATAGAAGGTTGAGTAGACTTTTTATGATGGAAATGTTCTGAATTGGGCAGTTTTGTCATTGGTGTATGCATTTTGTTTCATTGTTTACTGGAAAAATGTTCAAAACAATAAATTTAAAATGCACTCTAACAACTGTACTGTATTGTACAAGGAATATAATATAATACAGTCAGGAAGGTGTATCAAAGAGCATGTGTATGTTTCATGTTCAAGGCGCCTATGATTTTGAAAACAGCCCAGAGTTAATCTGCCACTGGCAAAATGTATTTTCTTTGAATGTGGGTTTCAATGCTGTTTCAATGCATGTGAGTTTCAATGGCAGAGAAGTTTTAATGCTAAGTCTATTTTCATTGTGAGACTGCATTGCTTTGTTTAACAGATATCTATTAGGGTTTGTGCTGTAAAATGCAAAATAAAACTTTCAAATGAAATCTAAATCATCGCAGAAGTAACACAGTATGCAAATTAGTGTTTATGGTAAATGCAGAAAAATAACCAAGGGATGGGACATTGGAATGGCTGCAGGGGGGAGGCTTCATTCGACCATGATTTTGTGAGGGGGGAAGGGTAGTAAACTCAGACAGCCCCGGTTGAACTATACCTCTCAGTTGTCCATATTTTTGCAGAATGAATAGATATTTGCTTCTTATTTTTGGTTTGCTCCTCATAAAATTTGTGGTTTTCTAGCAAATCATTTAGGAATTAAGTCACTAAATGGCAGACATTGAGTTTCAGACGTCATAACCTTCAGAAAAATGAATGCTAATGCAAGACCTGTTATACTGTCAACTGTCTTAAGTTTATACAAGAGCAATTTTCAGTAGTGTTTGTATGTTCCCCAAATATATTTGGCCTTGTCCAGATTTCCTGCATTAAGAGGTTGGGAGGTATGTGCAAATCGCTTTGTAGAATTCAGAATATCCAAACCTCTCCATTGTCCCCAATTTTGGCTCAAAATGTTGCTCTCCCCTAATAATCCCTCCTTAAAATGGCAATTTTGGAAGAAAACGTGGAAGGTTTACAATTATATATAAATGTAATGATCAGAGTTATTACTTTTATTTCAGAAATGCATGTAGATACTCTTATTTTGTTAGCTGCTCAAGTTTGTGTCTTTCGGCTTTTCCCAGTTAGGGGTCGCCACAGCGGATCTCCGGTCCGCTAATGATTGGTAGTGGATTTTTACATACCGGGTTACCCGCCCTGATGCACAACCTTCAATGAAGGCACGCCCCATTCATGTATGCCTCCACACAGAAGACGCTCTACCTGAGAATCGAACGGGACAACGTCTTGCTATGAGTTAGCTGCTCAAGTTAACAGTGTTAATATTAAAAAGGTGTCCCTTTTTTGACAGGTTCCCAGCTGTATTGTGTGGCAACTTTACATTTTTGCATCACATATTTGGTCTGTTTTTCATAAAATTGTGGTTTTCTGGCAAATTAGTGGCAAGTCATTAAAGATTGAAGTTAGAAAATAATGGCAGACATTTGAGTTTCAGATTTCATACCCTTCAGAAAATTCGTACTAATACAAGACCTTCTACTGCTCTATTATCTAAGTTAATAAGAGCAATATTTAAAAATTGTCATTATTTTTGGGCCTGTGTCCCACTTCTAGTTCTATGTATGGCTTTGTCCAGATTTCTTGCTCTGAAGTTGAAAGGTATGAGTGTCAGAGCCATCACTGTCAGCCAGAGACATTTCAAATTGTGACATACTTGTTGCACCCCATTCCCTATTGTAGTAGCTCTGGATGTGTCCAAGGAAGGCAAGGAGCAGTTATGCAATGTAAGTGTGCACTCTGCATCGCCCATCCAAGGTAGACCACAAGTACGACCGTGACTTTTCATCTGTCCTTGATTTTGCAGAATGTTCTGGTTTTCTGTCATATTTTTATACTGTTGATTTATGCTTCTTATTATTCAGGAGATGCATGCTGTCACAGTACGCTGTTGCTCTGTTTAAGTATCAATGATTTAATGACCATCAGGTAAGCTTGTCAGAGATTGTTAGATGCAAGTAAGCTTTAATAAGCATACTGTTAAAGAATTACCAGCATTGAAAGCCTTTTCGTTGTTGCCATGCCGAGAATATTTACATAACTAGATAATGTCAAAAGCCACATCACTATGGCTAGGCGTACAAATGCCCCAGGGCAGATAGCTTAGTACTATACTATGAAACTATGAAACTATGTATAAGCCTTGGGTATTGAAATGCATATGACAGTATTTGTAATAAAAGGTCAGGATTACAATATTTCCAGAAGCTCATTACATTTGTTGGAGACTAGCAGTCATCTTTTGTTGGAGACTTGCAGTCATCTTTGCAGGCTTACCTGTAAACTAAACAGAATGCCAATCTATCATGTGTGGTCCATAACTTGCGCAGGAATCCTTTAAGCAATTTATCTTGAGCTTGTTTCTTGCTTGCTGTTCATTTTTTACTTTGATCATGTCTTCCCCATGAACCAAGTAGATAGTTGTCAGGCAGCAGGTCTTTTTTGGATAAGAAACAAATATTGTCTGTATAAGAAGGAGGTAGCATACCCCTCAGCTGTCCAGGTTTTTGCAGAATGTCCAGATTTTTTGCCCCATATTCTTCCTAAAAAGGATTGAAATTGCTAAATAATGACAGACATTTGAGTTTTAGATGTCATATCCTCTAGAAAAATGCATACAAACATCATCATCATCTTCTTTCGGTCGCCACAGCAGATCATATGTTTCCATTTCTTCCTGTCCTCTGCATCTTGCTCTGTCACACCAACCACCTGCTCTCTCACCACATCCATAAACCTTATCTTAGGCCTTCCGCTTTTCCTGTTACCTGGTAGCTTCATCCTTGGCATCTTTTTCCCAATATACTCAGCATCCCTCCTCAGCACATGTCCAAACCAACTTAATCATGCCTCTCTGGCTTTGTCTCCAAACCTTCCAACCTGGGCTGACCCTCTAATATACTTATTCCTAATCCTGTCCACCCTCATCACACCCAGTGCAAATCTTAACATCTTTAACTCTGCCACATCCAGCTCAAACTCCTGCCTTTTTGTCAGTGCCACTGTCTCCAACCCATATAACATAGCTGGTCTCACTACCCTCTTGTAGACCTTCCCTTTCACTCTTACTGGTACTCATCTGTCACAAATCACTCCTGACACTCTTCTCCACCCACTACATCCTGCCTGTACTCTCTTCTTCACCTCTCTTCCACACTCACCGTTACTCTGAACTATTGATCCGAAGTATTTAAACTCATTCACCTTCATCACCTCTACTCCTTGCATCATCACCATTCCTCTATCCTCCCTCTCATTCACACACATATATTCTGTCTTAGTCCTGCTGACCTTCATTCCTCTTCTCTCTAGAGCATATCTCCATCTCTCCAGGGTCTCCTCCACCTGTTCCCTACTATCACTACAGATCACAATATCATCTGCAAACATCATAGTCCACGTGGACTCCTGTCTGATCTCGTCTGTCAACCTGTCCATCACCATTGCAAATAAGAAAGGGCTCAGAGCTGATCCTTGATGTAACCCCACCTCCACCTTAAACGCATCTGTCACTCTCACCGCTGTCACACTACCCTCATACATATCCTGTACCACTCTTACATACTTCTCTGACACTCTTGACTTCCTCATACAATACCACAACTCCTGTCTAGGCACCCTGCCATATACTTTCTCTAAGTCTACAAAAACACAAGGCAACTCCTTCTGACCTTCTCTGTATTTCTCCATCAACACTCTCAGAGCAAACATCGCATCTGTAGTGTTTTTTCCCGGCATGAAACCATACTGCTGATCACTAATCATCATGTCCCTTCTTAACCTAGCTTCCACTACTCTTTCCCATAACTTCATGCTGTGAATGATCAATTTAATCCCTCTGAAGTTACTACAGATCTGCAGATCACCCTTATTCTTAAAAATCTGTACCAAAACACTTTCTCCATCCTTCAGGCATCCTCTCACTTTCCAAGATTTCAGTAAACAATCTAGTTAAAAACTCCACTGCCATGTCACCTAAAACACCTCCATGCATCCACAGGTATGACACCTGGACCAACAGCCTTTCCATTCTTCATCCTCTACATAACTATCCTTACTTCCTCCTTGCTAATCCATTGTACTTCATGAATCACTATCCCCACATCATCCAACCTTCTCTCCCTCGCATTCTCTTCATTCATCAAACCCTCAAAGTCCTCTTTCCATCTCCTCAATACACTCTCCTCACTTGTGAGTATATTTCTCTCATTATCCTTCATCTCCTTTACCTGCTGCACATCTTTTCTAGCTCGGTCCCTCTGTCTAGCCAATCGGTAAAGGTCCTTTTCTCCCTCCTTAGTGTCCAACCTTTCATACAACTCTTCATACGCCTTATCCTTAGCCTTCGCCACCTCTCTTTGCCATGCACCTCATCTCTGTATACTCCTGTCTACTTTCTTCATCTGTCTGACAATCCCACTTCTTCTTTGCAAACCTCTTTCTCTGTATACTCTCTTGTACTTCCTCATTCCACCGCCATGTCTCCTTATCATCCTTCCTCTGTCCAGATGTCATACCAAGCACCTTTCTAGCCATCTCCCTTACTAGCTCTGCTGTAGTTACCCAGCTATTTGGTAACTCTTCACTGCCACCCAGTGCTTGTCTTAACTCATTCCTGAATTCCACCTCACAATTACCCTTTTTCAATTTCCACCATTTGATCCTTGGTACTGCCCTCACACTCCTCCTCCTCTTCTTGATCACAAACGTCATCCTACAAACCACCATCCTATGCTGCCTAACTACACTTTCCCCGGTCACCACTTTACAGTCTCCAATCTCCTTCAAACTGGCCCTCCTACATAAGATATAATCCACCTGTAAGCATCTTCCTCCACTCTTGTATGTCACCCTATGCTCCTCCCTTTTGTTAAACTACATATTCACCACAGCTATGTCCATCCTTTTTGCAAAATCCACTACCATCTGACCTTCTGCATTCCTTTGTTTAACACCATACCTACCCATCACTTCGTCATCCACTCCTGTGTTACCTTCACCAACATGCCCATTGAAATCTGCTCCAATCACCACTCTCTCACCCTTGGGTACAGTCATCACCACTTCATCCAACTCACTCCAAAATTTTTCTTTCTCATCCATCGCACACCCAACTTGTGGAGCATATGCACTAGCAACATTCATCATTACACCATCAATTTCCATCTTCATAAACATCACTCTATCCAACACTCTTTTCAACTGCAAAACACTCTTAGCATACTATTCCTTCAGGATAACTCCTACGCCATTTCTCCTTCCATCCACACCATGATAAAACAATCTGAACCCACCTCCGATACACCTAGCCTTACTCCCCTTCCATCTGGTCTCTTGCACACACAGTATACCAACCTTCCTTCTCTCCATCATATAAAATGCATACTAACATAAATCCTGTTATTCTAGCAATGTTCTAAGTTCATGAGAGCAATATTTATAATCTGTCCCCATTTATGTTGGGCTTTGTCCAGATTTCTTGCAAAGGTTGAGGTGTGTGAGAGCAAGTGAAATGTCCTACTTAGAGTTAGCAGGTGGAATTTATTTTCAAGGAATTGTGAGCTTCAAGGGAAGAGAAGTTTACTGCTGCTCATGCTAAGTCTGCTTAAAATGAGCAACTGTTTTGTTTAGCAAATGGTATCATTATTGTGGTATAGAATTTTAAAGCAGTGTTAGTAGTACAGCAGGTAACATACTTGTATCTTGATGCAGAGGGCTATAGGTTCTACTCCCACAGCATGTAGATTTGTATTTTAAGGGGATGGAGTGCTGCAGTCCTGGCTATGTCCTCCTTTGGATGAGATGCCTAATAACTATGAACTTGTTTTTCAGCTTACCACCCATTCTGTATTGCAAATATACCAGCTTACCATTTTTAATGTAACATAGGCAATGTATTCTTCAAGGGCAGCAGGCACTGAATTTGTTGATGAAATGCTGAAGTATACAGTTGTTTTCTAGCAACAACCTCTTCATTAGTTTCAGATCTCTTTTATGTGGAATTATTCAGATGACTTTTACTTCTGCAGAGATTGTGCATACTGACTGACATTGATGGATTGTAATGACAAAAGTTTAAGTAGCCTTTTATGGCTGAAATGTTTTGAATTGGGCAGTTTGTCATTATTGGCTCATATGTTTTGTTTCATTGCTTTCTGGAAAAACATTAAAAACTATACATTTAAAACAGTCTAACAAGTGGTGCTGTATTATAGAAGGGATAGAATTAAATTATTTTATATTATAATTAATACAATCTGTATATAATAATCATGCATAATCGTATGTATAAATATGTACACTTCTTATGCATGGCTACTCTTGCTTATCACAGTAACAGGAAGGATACTGCAATGGCTGTGTCAAGAAAAAAGATCTAAAGCTTTTAGTTAAGCATAAAATGAAGTTGTTCACATCAGTAATAATGCAGACCTAGTTTCATATAACTAAGGGTCAACCACACAAAATCAGAAAACACCCAGAATTTCCCTTGCCCACTCAGTAAAACTAACCTTGAAAAAATAATAATGTGCATATATTAGGGCTATTGGAATTATCTATAAAAAGATGAAGTGATGATTTGCAATTATGTCAATGTTGGGATTATGAAGAAATGCTTGATTAAGCATTAATTAAAAGATGTACATAATTTAGTGAATGCACACAGTAAGTTAAATACAGCTATAATGTGTCATGCATTCAGAGCACAGAATGCCAGCTTTTATTTAAACAGCAATTTGTGTTACTGAGAGCTAATCTTGGAAGCCAAAGAACACTAGTGTTATAAACTAGTTTGTTTAAATCTGTATAATCTGAACAGGCTCATGAGACTCAGTTTAGTGTCCTACATGAAAAATACTGAGCTTCTAAGTCACTTACAAATAAATAAATAAAACAAGGGGAAATATTTTGAGGGAAAACAAATATCTTGTCTTTATGGTAGGTAAAAAGTAAAACTCTGTTAGTACCCAAGTAAATAAAATGATTATTAGCAATGAAAGAGAAAGTATTCCAGTATAGAGAACTGAACAGCCAAGCCTTCTTTATCAGAATTCAAAAGGTCTGCCAGCTGAAAGTTCCCTTGAGTTAGTTGCAATGTACATGGGGTATGTAAAAATAATTATCATGAATTCCTAATTTAAATCTAGATACCTGTAATCATTGTAGAAGTAAAGCATAAGACAGTATGCACACTGAGATTTTTGAACAGTGTTTATGGCAACTGGAGAGAAATAGCCAAGCAATGGGACCCTGTAATGGCTGTGTGGGGGTGGGGCTCCATGGGTGGAGGGTGGAGCTCCATGGGTGGAGAGGGTGGGGCTCCGTGAGTGGAGGGGGTGGGGCTCTGTGGGCGGGTCTCTGGGTTTGCACCCCCCCTGAAAAAAATCCTGCGGGCTCCCTTGCCTGGGAGGTATCTGATCTTTAGTTAGGTTTTAAGTGAGTATCTCTGTGTATGTGGGTTTACGTGTTGTGAGCTTATGTGCAAATGGTGAATTGCATGAGCTGACAACATGCTTGATATCTGGTTTGATATTATGTGAGAGAATTGATTCCAAATTTATAGCACAGATACAGCTCTCTGATGCTGTATTAGTTTGTTTTAGCAGTAACTAGTATACATGAGACAATTGCCCTGTTGTCTCAGGATGGCCATCTCCATCAGGTTGCCTGGAGACATGGTGGAAAGTGTCCATCCATTATGGAAGGTGTATACTGTAGTAAGTAGTGGGGAGTGGACTAGATGGACCAGGTTTTGGTATAAGACTAACAAAATGACTATTCTGTGGAGGGCTAGGGTTACAAAAATGTGTCAATGTTTCACAGTGCACACCTGAGTAGCTCACAGGGAAGCAGTACAAGTTCTGAGCAGCTACAGTACACTAAGTGCAAACACCTCAAAACACAATGCTGGAATACAAGTGAACTTAAACTATTTTAAACAAGAAAACCAAGGGGAAGGCTGGCAGTGAGCCTTATTCCACCAATCCCCAAGTTAGTTGGGTTCTTGGCAGCACACATGTGCCAGAAGGGTGCAGAGGAACTTCTTAATGTAAGAGGTCTGGTTTTAGTATTCCAATGATACCTAACAGTCTAGATTCAGCAAGCCTGAATTGAGCCTATGGTTTAAAAAGCAGAAGTCATCGAAATCCAAAGTGCAGAAAGTCAGAATTACAACAGAACAAACATTTTAAATAAAGCAGCAACCCAGTAGACTACTCTAAAAAGAGTGTAGACAACAAACCTTCCTAGTGTGAAATAAGTGGTCTAGAACACAAGAACTAAGACACTTGCAGAATAACAGGCACAATAAGCCTTCAACCAGCAACTCCCAGCTTAGTTGGGTATATGCTATCCTCCTTTGCCACAAGGATCTACATGAAAAACCTCCTAATGTAAAATAACTGTTTTGGAGGCCAAATGTTTAAACCATAGCAAAGTCTTAGATTAACAGACACAATAGGCATTCAACCATCAATTCCCAGCTCAGAAGGGCAGAGGCTACTCTTTCCTCCTACCAGAGTTTAGACTACAAAACATTATAATGTAAGACAACTGGTCTGAAGCCCAAGTGCTTAAACCAAATGTAATAGGCTTAGCATTGCAGTTACAATTTAATGCAATACCAGAAAGATGACAGTGACATGTTTGTTAATCTACCCACATGCATCATGTCATGGTTAGTAGGCCCTGTGTTATCTAGATGAGAAAGTCCTGTGGTCTGTCCAGCTGCTGCACGTGTCTGGTGAGGTTCCTGAAAAAGAGAGCATCATACTGCATTACTTTTCTGATGAGTTTGACTACAGTGCTGTCATACAATCCTGAGATCTGAATGTGATGGCATATCTTATGATGTGCCCCATACTAATGTACTGGAAAACATTAAACAGAATGGCTACAAAGTAATGACACACATTGCAGTTCCTGACATCACAACCCTTACAAGAGAATACACTGTCATGATGATGCTATCCACTGTATCATTTGACAAGGCAAATTTAATTGATGGGTACAATTATCAGTTCAACAACACAAATGTAGCTATCCAAGGCACTAATGTAGCTATACACCCTGTGCATCAGACACAAAGCTTTTGTATCCCTGAATTCAAAAGAGAGAAAACAGAGATAAGGCACAGTTATCATCAATTTCACGGGGTGCTGGGGGGTGCAGTATGCTTAGGCTGACACAAAAGGTCAGTGAGTGTGTGTATGATAGAGAAAGTGAAGCAGGCAGGCTATGTGTCTGTCTTTAGGGCTCCTCCATGTAAAAGTGGTGTGTGAGAGTCTGCATGAGCTAGTCAAGCTCAGTGCTAGCTCTACATGTTGGTATGTTGAACAGGTGTGAGCTGTGCATGATAGAGGTGGCAGTTTATTGTTGTTGCCCCAAACCAAAAGAACTGTCTCTGCCTGGAGTTGCACTGGCACCTCCATGCCCAAGGTCAGATGGAGTGCCGCTATATAAGCATGACCGATGTCTGCTGGATGTGCTCCCTTCACAGGAATGCCCATGACCACGACCCATGGCCTGCCAAATCTGTGTGTAAACAGCACTCTCGCTGATGGACCAGTGTAAGTACTGCCACTATAGGAGCATGATCTGAACATCTTAGATGTTGTGGCTGACCAATTGCCATGAGGATGTCACCCACCTTCCAGCAGATATTCTGTCACAGACACTGCTCATTCCATGACAGACACCCCTCATTCCAATGTGTCATTCATCCGATCCAGAGAATTGATGACATGCTGGAGGCTGTCATGCATGCCAGATTTGTCCACATCCGCAACCCTGAGCATTTGTCTGGAGTGCATTTCTGAACATGCCTGTGCCTCTATAATGGCCATAAACATACACTGAGTGACACTGGAAGAGACACCTGCACCATGTGGATGAGGGACAGCAGGCCCCATCTGAGCACCCAATCAACCCTCCTGCATGGCACCTCACCAACACTTTTGCTACAGCCAGTCTCAACAGGCACTGAAGCCACAGTAGCCACACTTCCCTGCTCAGTGTCATCACCTTCCACCTGTCCTATATCTGTTGGCTCAGTGGACTGGGTAGGGGTAGTCCTACTGGCTGTGTCTGTGGAAAAAGGAGGTGGTGACTGGATGTCAACCTCTGTGTCAGACTCAACCTGTACACCCCCAACTGTGCCTCTGCTTCGCCACCACCATTATCATTAGTGTCTGATGAGATAATGACATCAAATGGCACAGGGCCCACAATCCCACTGTCATAATTACCTGTGATAAAAAGGGAGAAACGTAAGCATACATTAATGCCTGCACTACTATGGGGCAATAAAGGCTAAACAACTAACAGTGCTAACACTATTACAGACAATACAGCAATATACACAATAGGCCTAAAATGACAAATTAGATTACAAGAAATTGATTTGCAGTACAGAAATAACTTGATTTGGCTTACCACCTACAGGAGGCCTATGGTGCTAAATTCCTAACATTCCTAAAAGAAGTTAAGCAAGAGGTAAGGCCAGTATCATCCAATATAACAATAAGGCAGGAGGCACTACATGTACTCCTCTCAATCAGCATGACATTTTACTTTAACAAGAACATGGCTGACAATTCCAAACTGAGCTTATCACTGTACTAATATTCAATCTTCTCAGTGAACAGCACAAGTGAAGCAGAAGTACATTTTATTTCAACTGTTTTATTATACAACAGTATTGAACTGGTAATGTAACACAGCCTACCTAAAAGCTCTTCTTGGGACTGAGAAGGAGCTGTACCAACAATAAGGACATATTGTGGGCCCCTCTGCTGTGAGTTGCCCTATGTCAGAAGATTCACCAGGAATTCCTCATTGGGGGTGAGAGGTGGTTCTGCAGCAGACCTACCCCCGTTTATTCTCTGGTCTCAGTCAACAGAAGCTGCATGCCTCCGTGCAAATGTGATCATGTCAGAGACCCTGTGGCATGCCTGCTTGTAAGTATGGCCATGTCCACCCATGGCACTTATGTTATCAACAATTTCCTGCCATATCCTCAGCCTCTCTGCCATATTGGGGCAACCCCTATAAAGAAGGGATGTATCATGCTGATGTAGCACATCCAGTATTATGGTATTTTCTGCCTCAACAAGGGGGAATCTGTGCCTCAATGACATTTTTGGTCCTAAAACACAATAGAATAATACACATAATGATTACATAACCTCAAAGTAACTGTTACCAGATGAAATAGTTAAGGTAGGCAGTCAGTAGAACCCACTGGAAAAACATAACACAGAGGACATATGAAATACTAAGAACAGGCAGGATGCAAAACAGGGAGAGTAGCAATGCAACATATCCTTGTATGTGCCATAGCAGTAACTCAACTGTGCCACCCCAAAAGAAATAGTATACTGTAGTTTGTGACATAACAGTAAATTTTCTTTGCTTCCACCACCCACTAAAGAACAGGTACATGAACCATTTTGCTAGAAGAACACATTTGAAATGCTAAACATGCATTCAAAGGACCTGTCCATGAAACATTTCTACATAAGTGTCATGCAGTTTACTATTTTCATGTATTGTCAATCATTTGTACCTCTGAAATGGCTTGAAAAACATGGCCATGCCATCACTACACATCTAACTAATGGATACAGATAACAGTATAAAAGGCTTTGCTTCACATTATTCACTAATATCTTCCAGCATATGCATTATGTAGGTAAAAAATGACAACATACCTGCTGAAGTTCAATACTCTTCTGTAAAGATAGATCGGAAAATAGTTTGTTTTGATGAACATGTAGAAGTATCCACACCATCAGTTTGTCTAGCTACACATTTGCCTTTTTATGATGGAGTAGATATTAATGGACTGCATCTGTCTAGACTGTGTTTCAGAGATGCTAGTTACTGCATAAGCAGCTAAATTGCATGCTAATCAACCAATCTGGTGAAGCTGTTCCCAAAGTTGTAAAGCAACCATTTTGACTCCTTTCTAGTTTTTCCTGTGGATTTCAAAAGTAATGGAGTACAGACACAGATAGTCTAGACAGACAGAATGTTAGGAGCTGCTGCTGCTTTACTCCATTTGCATGTGCTACAGGCTGCAGACACATTTAACTTATCACAGCATACATGACTTGGACATTGTATAGTGCTACAGGGTGGACAAGGACATGATATAGGAACCCTGTGACCTTTGCTGGCTTCAACTCAGAGCCACAGCCTTTACCTCCTCGTGTGTATTGGGTGTGTACTTTTTGCATCACAGTCAGCCCTGAACTAACACTGTGTCAACTGCTGCATTTACAAGGTAAGTCCTGAACATGTACTATATTGTATAATAATATTATATTGTATCCTTGTATTTCATGACTTGGTACAGTAAGCAACTACAAGACGGAAGATTTGTACAGAAGTTAATGTCACATGTGACAGCAGAGACTTATTTGATTTGTATGGGTCCATTAGCAAGTAATAAGCCACAGGCCTCAAAGATTCACACATTGATACCTCCCCAAAGCAATAATGATCCCTGCATTCCCTCAGTTTAGCAACATACTTTTGAAATCAGATATCATAACAGAGAAGTTTGATAGCAATGAGACACATAACAGCTTCCAGCTTCACCACATTTACAAGATCAAACAAGCAGGATACAAAGCAAGGAGAGTAACAAGAGCAACATAGCCTTGTTTGTGCAATAACAGTAACTCAGCCTGGCTCCACCCCCCTTGAAGGAACATTATACCTTTGCATGCTTCATGACAGGAACTCACCTTTGCTCTCCACTCCCAAAACAGCAGTCTATGCTTGTTTGTGGCATTCAACCTCCCAATAATTTGATGGCAACTGTATATCATATTGTCACCAGTGAATATCCTCACACATTTAAGGTAAATTATATAGACTGGCATACACACTGTATGTCTCTTAGTACTGGTCCGATAACTTATGAATGCCCAAGAAACATAGAAAGTTAGGACACAGCCGCATATTTGCAAGGAATAACCATAGCAGGTTGTGTGACGAGTAAGTGCACTACATCCAAATATCTTACATAGAATACCTTCACAAATATCATGTAATGTCTTTATATCAGTCTACATTCAGTTGAACTTGGTTGTGTAAGGCTCATGTCATGTATTTACTGCAAAGGTTGTTGTGGGACAAAGATGGACAAGTCCCCCTTCCTGTTTTGTGACAGTGTGTTCCAAAGAGAGTAGGGATCCAGACCAATGAAGTCATATTTCATGTGTACTAACAGTTTCTACTGTGTATGTCATAAATTGATTTTCCACATTTCAACTAATTCTCCATTTTTTATACTTTTTTGGGGGGGCACTGTTTGCATGATGTGCTGCTTAGTCAAAGGCTTTGGCTATGCACATTTCATTTGCTCATAGAGCGGCAGTGCACAGACTGCATGAATGGGCCATTCACATATCAGACAGGACCCAGACAGCTACTCACATACACTAGATCCTTCAATTAGTACTATTGGCCATCAAGCAAACACATTTCCCAGCAGCTGGCATTGTCGCAGAACATGTTTGTGCAATGGTAAGCAATGTGCAACACTTTCAAATGTTGCAAATCCAGAAAGTGCTCATGTCAAGCAAACACGATAACTGCAGTTGGCAGGAAAACATTATTCTACATTGGTCTCGATCTGTGATAGGCGTGGATGACATTCCTGGAGAATTTTTTGAGATTCCATGCACAAAGATCGGGTGTGCAGGAGTCCAAAGTGTTTGTTGGACTCCTAGTCAATGAGCATGGGCCCAGGCTATTGTAGAGGGAGTGTTTTGCCTCAGAGTACAGGGCAGAGGCTTAGAATAGTCTGGCCCATGCTCTGACCAGTGGTACTGGTATCTCCTGCACTAGGGAACAATGTAGGAGTCATTAGAGATACCTCAGGATGAGGAAGAGGGATACCCTTGACTGTTGGCTCAAGGGATGTAGGACTGGGGACACCCCACAGATGTGCAATTGTCACTTACAAAGACTACTTGCCAGAGTTAAAAGCTAGATATAGTAATAATTGATATGTTTAATGGTATTCTGTGTTGTTCTTTTTTTCTGCAGGCATTGCAGACTGGGCACTGAACATGAACCCATGCCGCTAGACTGGCACTGATAAAAGATACATGTGGTATGTGTGCATCCCAACAGTGGAGTTATTTTAATGTTTTTGGGATTTATTATTTTCCTTTATTTTGTATGTTTACTTTTTTATTTTTTGTTTTTCCTGCAGCACACTGGGGTAGGACTGTCCCATGGGATCCATCTGCCCCCAATTCACTGGCTACAGCACTGCTGCCCAGCACATCTGGTGCAGTACCTGGTAGCACCCCTTCTGCCACTCCTGCACTACACAAATCCTCTGTTATATCTGCCTCAGAAGATTGGCCTGTGTCTCCCTCCTGGTGCAGTGGCAGAGGGGGTGAGTTGATCACCTGTGATGAGCTGCCAGGGATGTTGCATAGGATTGTGCGTTACACTGTTGGTGCATGCGTACAGTAGATGGAGACACTGCTCACCATTCATTGTATTAAATAACACAAGGAAATGCAGACGTCAGACATTGCAGTCATCAGCACAGTGAGATGACAGTGATGACTTGACATCCATGGGTTCATGATATCCCCACCCTGACCCCATTCATGGTGTTCAGCCACTTCATGTGTCCTTCACTGTCCCTGTCTCTTGTCTTGTTTGTTTTATCAGTCTGCAATTGCTTCCTCACCTGTCCACCTCCCCAACAGTCCTGTCTCTCTCTCAAAAAAAAAAAAAAAAAAAAAAGGACACCTGTCCCAGAAAAAGAAAATAATTGCCCCTTACGTAGCTTTCCATTTCACACATGTGTGCATGACACACATGATTCTTCCAAATTATCTATACAATTCTCTATACAGCAGTTTGTGTTGTGATCACTCTTCGCTCTTGGGGTGACATTCCAAATTCAGCCAAATGTGTATGTTTTATTCTGGAAGAAATGGATAGTTATGGTTCATTCCTACATCCTTCTTGCACATTCCTGACTTAGTTTCACTCTGTTCTACCCCATGCTTGCTCCCCATTCTATCACTTTCCTATCTTCACCATTTCAACAGGCAGGGTTGGAATACATGAAATGCCTGGTGAGGTATAATACAGGGTTTATTGAGGAGTTAATTGAGGAAATCTCTGCGCTGAACAATGTAATTATTAATGATTAAAATTATCCAAAGTACAAGGCTGAACATGCAATTGTTTAAATCAAAGGCTAGGGAAATGAAAAAGCTTGATAAAGATTGTAAGGAATACTCAAATGGAGTAGCATACCCAGACTCACCTTTATCCCAAGTCTGGGGAAAAAAAGGTTTGCCCCATCCCATAGTCAACCAAAGGGTGTCTATGAACAATACCAAAAATTAGAACTGACAGTGTCAGCCAGAATTATTGAGGCCAGCCATTTAAGACCGTTTTCCACTGACATGAGGATTCTTTGAATACAAATGACCCTGAAAGGCCCTTCACTCGTAACCCATCAGATTTTCTGCCATTGCAGAGATCTGAGAGACTGAAGGAGAAAAATCAAAGGAGCCAGTGGTGAGAGAGGGACAGTTGAGATCCTCTAAGGAGGAATCAGTGGGGAGAAATAAACTGCTCACATCTCCCACTGGTGTTGGCTGGTTTAGTTAGGCAAGGAGAAAGTACTATAACTTTGAAGAAACAATACCCATCTATTATCACCAATCAAGGAGGTGATTTTAAGATTTATAATTTGTCATCATTTTTTTATTGATACAGACTTAGCTGACTTACTTTCAAGAGGGCTTTTTTTGTCCCTGCAAAGAAAGCCAATATTACTATGGTTATGATGGATTTTAATCAATATACGAGGAAACTTAATCTCAAGCTTATGTTTAATTATGCAAGATCTATTGTTTCTGACTTAAGAATTGCTAGTACTTCCACCTCCCTACTACACCTGAGTTTATACATTTTTGAAAAGGTCTTTGAAATGGATTTGTAGTTCACCTTGAAAAATAGGAATTTTAAGTAGAATGAATATAATTTAACAAAAAAATAAAATGGCATTATTAGATAATTTAAAAATGCATAACTTAAGGGAGATGAAACCTGATAAGGGGGGGTGGGTTGGTTGTTATGGAGAAGAAAGAGTATATTAAGAAAATGGAAGCAATACTTAATACTGGAACATCTGTACTAGTTAGTAATATTGAATTGAGCCATGCTTTTAGAAATGTAAAAGGGCAGTTAAATTATTTGTTTATTGATGGCAGAGTATTGATCAATGAATATAATTATTTAATGGTACCCTCATCCATTTCATCTGCCATTTTTGGGATCCCAAAGATCCATATAAAGGATCCTTGATCCACCAGAGAGACCTACTGTGAATGGGAGGGGATCCCTAACCAGCACATGTGCTAAATTTCTTGATACTGCATTGAAACATCTATTGAATTATGAAGAACAGGTTTGTAGGGATAGCTGGGATTTGTTAGAGAAAATCAAATGATAAGAAGGGGATTTATTATTAATAATATATGTAAAGGACCTTTATTTTGTCAATTCACATGAACAGGAGATTGAATTGTTTTGTGATTTCTTGTAGGAAAAAAAATTGAGCAAGCAAAAATGAATTTATATGAGGAACTACTTGAATTGATTTTTAAAAACAACTTTATTTACTTTGAAAGAAAAACATATTTACAATTACAAGGGGTGGTTATGGGCTCTAATGTTGGTGCATTGGTTGCAAATATTGTAATGGTGAGATGGGAAAAGCAGTGTGTATTGAATGGTGGGCATAATGAGTCACTTAGGTTTCATAATATAGACTTGGATGATTTGTTTTGGCATGGAAGGACCCTGAAGAACATTAGTCTGAATTCATGAGATATATTAACCAAACTACTGACTTTTTGATATTTACAGCCCAAGTAGGTAAGGAGAAAGATTGCTTACTTGGAGATACTTCTTGAGAAAGACTGTTTGGAAAAGATTTATATTTCAAAGATTTATAGGAAATTCACATACCCTAATGCCATCGTTCATTTTTTAGCTCATACCCTAAACAACATAAGAGGGTATTGTTAAAGGATAATATGTGAGCACAGCTAGGATGGTTACTAAAGATGAGGATTTTATTAACAAATATAAAATTATGCAATGTATGTTCTTCAGTATGGGGTATTCTAAAAATATGAAAAAAAAGTTTGATGGATGAGATTATAACTAAAAGAGACAGTAAGGAATGTGTTCCTGTTTTATCCCTGGAGCATCAAAAGAGTGGAAGGAAGGAGAACTTCCATGACCCATTAGTACCTTGCCTATACAAAGTTCATTCATTTGTACATTTTGTATTGATAGTAGATAGTAGATGGAAAGAGTATTTTGAGAGGCTGATGAATGAAGAGAATGAGAGAGAGAGAAGGTTGGATGATGTGGGGATAGTGAATCAGGAAGTGAAACAGATTAGCAAGGAGGAAGTAAGGGCAGCTATGAAGAAGATGAAGAATGGAAAGGCTGTTGGCCCAGATGATATACCAATGGAAGCATGGAGGTGCTTAGGAGAAATGGCATTGGAATTTCTAACTAGATTGTTTAATGAAATTTTGGGAAGTCAGAGGATGCCTGAGGAGTAGAGAAAAAGTGTTTTGGTACCTATCTTTAAGAATAAGGGTGATGTGCAGAGCTGCACTAACTACAGAGGGATAAAACTGATTAGTCACAGCTTGAAGTTATGGGAAAGAGTAGTGGAAGCAAGGTTAAGAAGGGAGGTGATGATTAGTGATCAGCAGTATGGTTTCATGCCAGGAAAGAGCACTACAGATGCAATGTTTGCTCTGAGAGTGTTGTTGGAGAAATACAGAGAAGGTCAGAAGGAGTTGCATTGTGTCTTTGTAGACTTGGAGAAAGCATATGACAGGGTGCCTAGAGAAGAGTTGTGGTATTGTATGAGGAAGTCGGGAGTGGCAGAGAAGTACGTAAGAGTGGTACAGGATATGTACGAGGGTAGTGTGACAGTGGTGAGGACTGCAGTGGGAGTGACAGATACGTTTAAGGTGGAGGTGGGATTACATCAAGGATCAGCTCTGAGTCCTTTCTTATTTGCAGTGGTGATGGACAGGTTGACAGATGAGATCAGACAGGAGGCCCGTGGACTATGATGTTTGCAGATGACATTGTGATCTGTAGTGAGAGTAGGAATCAGGTTGAGGAGACTCTGGAGAGGTGGAGATATGCTCTAGAGAGCAGAGGAATGAAGGTCAGCAGGGCTAAGACAGAATATATGTGTGTAAATGAGGGGGAGGGTAGAGGAATGGTGAGGATGCAGGGAGTAGAGTTGATAAAGGTGGACGAGTTTAAGTACTTGGGATCAACAGTTCAGAGTAATGGTGAATGTGGAAGAGAGGTGAAGAAGAGAGTACAGGCAGGGTGGAATGGGTGGAGAAGAGTGTCAGGAGTGATTTGTGACAGACGGGTACCAGTAAGAGTGAAAGGGAAGGTCTACAAGAGGGTAGTGAGACCAGCTATGTTATATGGGTTGGAGACAGTGGCATTGACAAAAAGGCAGGAGTCAGAGCTGGATGTGGCAGAGTTAAAGATGTTAAGATTTGCACTCAGTGTGACTAGGATGGATAGGATTAGGAATCAGTATATTAGAGGGTCAGCTCATGTTGGACAGTTTGGAGACAAAGCAAGAGAGACGAGATTGTGTTGGTTTGGACATGTGCTGAGGAGGGATGATGGGTACATTGGGAAAAAGATGCTAAGGATGGAGCTGCCAGGTAAGAGGAATAGAGGAAGGCCTAAGATAAGGTTTATGGATGTGGTGAGAGAGGACATGCAGGTGGTTGGTGTGACAGAGCAAGATGCAGAGGATAGGAAGAAATGGAAAGAGATGATCCGCTGTGGCGACCCCTAACGGGAAAAGCCGAAAGAGAATGATGATGTATTGATAGTAGCCTCATTAAATGGGTCCTAGAAAGGAACTGGGCCATTATAAGGGATGATAGGGAAACACATATAAAGTTGGCAATAGACCCACTGTTTTTATAAAAAAAGTCATAGTTTTAAGAATATCCTAGAAGGTCCTCTACAAACTTAATACAATGTTTTAGGAACAGGAGGCATGAGAAAGTGTGGGCAATGCCACCACTGTAAATGAGTAAAGGTGAATGAGCATTACTTAATAAATGGTAAACAATACCTATGAGAATTGTATATGTTGCTCTATGTCAAGGATGTCAACCCTTTTACATAGGCAAAACATAGAGCATACTCTGAAGGAACATATGTATGAACATTTGTATGAGATAAAAAAGGTAAAACTAGTAACTCCCTAGCAAAGCATTTGTTAGTACATCCACTACATGAATTCAGATTTAGTGTTATTGAACAAATCCAGCAAAATAAGATGGGGGGGCCATGGATGTTTTTGCTTGAAATAAGGGGAATGTATTGGCAAGTTCAAGATCAATGTCTAGTGAGCATTTCCTGTCAATTGCAGTTCATATGGTGCTGTTTCCCACCTATTCCACTTCTCACGCTTACTGAGAGTGTGCTCATTTTGAATTTGCAACATTTAAAAACGTTGTGCTTTGCTTATCATCATGCAAACACAGTAGTCAAGAGTGCGCACTGCAGGGTACCGTGTTTGCCTGATAGTAAGCAATTTGCAACAGTGGCAAACAAAATGATTTCTAGCTGATTAGGAATACTGACACTTGTGTAAATGGGCTAGCCAATTTTATCATATATAAAGTTCTCCTACAACTGCAGCAGTATAACAAGAAGTTTGAAAAAACTGTTGTGTATCTTGCACTTTACTGCTGTAATATACACTCTCTCAACTGTAAAACCAAACTTACACATCATGTACTAGAACACTGTACCATCTGCACTCCACTCCTACACTTAACATCTGCTGCCATGGGATTAGTGAGATGGATATCTGCTATCTTAGTAATTATTGTAAGATTCTTGCTGTTAACCATAGTGCAATGCTGCTTACCATGGTTGCATAATGCACAATATTAATTGAATGCATCCAGTTCATACATGTGGCTGGCTGGGTCCTGTCCACAATCTGGGTTGTCCAATTCCAGTTTGTGCACTGCTGCAATTCACACAAACCAGGTAAGGAAGCTAAATATGTTTATGCCAAGCAGTGTATCACATAAACACTGGTAAGAAAAAAAAATAAAATAAAAAAAGGATAAAACAAATTAATTAAAACACAAAAGTCAGACTGTCCACATTTTTCTAGAACATCCACATATTTGCATCATATATTTGGCCTTTTCCTTGAAAAACGGTTAGTTTATTGTGAAATCACTGAAGATTTCAGTCAAAATATCGTGACATATACAATTGTGTTCTGTACTTCATATTTTCAGAAAATGCATGCTTGCCCTTTGTCCTGGAATGATTCACATTCACTATACAGATTTCATGGCCAGTAACACCAGGTTGAGCCATGAAACCTTCTCTATGTGCGCATGTCATTAATATTCATGGTGCAAGATTGTGCAATGTTGTACGATGAGCAGTATCGCATATGTGAACACACTGCCTATAAACTGTGCGTGGAACCTACACAGAGTTTATTGAATCCAGCAGTTGGTCCCTTCCAAAACATGGCTTCAGCAAACCATTGTTAAATTTTCTTCTTGTTCTTCTCCACACTTGCTTCAAGTTTGATGTATTGGCCAGCATCTTGTTCAACAGAAGTGTTGCTATGTCTAACGTATTCCAGTAAAGCAGCAGTCAAATTATGGAGGACTATATGAGTCATATATTGGTTTGCAGAGCTGGTTCAGTAACTCCTCAGTTTCCCTCATAATATGATCCTTTCCCTTCACCATCACTAAATAAAGACGTTCACAAGTATACTAATGTATCGATTTCCATTCTATTCCATGGCTAGCCAAGACATAAACTACCAAACAACTGTGAGCACGGTGAGTGAAGAAACCAAGCTGCTACTAGTGTTCCATCTAGCTCTGCCTCCGTACTTCTGATTATAAGATGTCTTAGAGCTTTTTTGTCTGAGACTTCACTGAAACTGGACATTGTCCACTGAACAGTCCTGGTCAACAGGTGTAATTAATATAGAAAGTTAGATATAGATAGATAGATAGATAGATAGATAGATAGATAGATAGATAGATAGATAGACAGATAGGTAGATAGGCAGATGGCAAGATACATATAGAGATGGATAAATTGACAATGAGACAAACAAATAACATCCATTATACTGTAAATGAGATGTATACTATTAACTCCTGCTTTCTTGAACAAACACCTGCAAGACATAAATATATGAGCAAACTAAAATAAAAAAGTGATGGAATCCAATCATCCATAATGAGGCTACTCCTCTAATATTTATTTATTTATTTGTTGACATTTGTTAACCTGGTTTGTCCAGCTGAGCCAGGGGCCCATTTTTAGTGGAGATCCGAGGATTAAAGCTCCCAATACATTTATTATTATTTACAAGTTAAGCAAAAGCTACAATAGAGCAGTTTATCAACAACAATGCATAGGATAACAATACTGTAGTATACAAAGCAGCAAATCAGATGAGTTTATCAACAGCAATGCATAGGCTACAGTACTGTAGTATACAGAGCAGTAAATCTTTTAAAGCAGTAGCAAGTAGTATTACAGCATAAATACCACAAGAAAATTACACTTTGTACCTATACAAAGAGACATTGAGATTGTGTCTTTAGATAGAGAGAGGAACTGAGTAGATTAGTGGGAGACAGAGAGATATGAAGAGGAAATGGGGTAGTCTGAGGAGGACAGGAAATACAATAAGTGACGAGAGAAAAATAGATCAAGTGGAAGATTGACATGGACAAGACCAGGTGATTAGTAGATGGTGTTTAAGTTCTTGTTTGAACTGGTACTTTTGGGGGATACTTCTGATATTATTAGGAAGAGCGTTCCAATTATGAGCTATGGAGTATTTGAAAAAGGACTTTCCTATATTTTTAGCAGGTTTATAGATATCCAGATGTTGTATGCCAGTTGTACGAAGATGACAGCGGGGGTTATAATAACACACTAGGTTAGAAATAGAGGGGTGGGAGATACAGGACAGAGTGAGTAATATATAATTGTGGAAGAAGCAGTTGTTTAGGGAATTCAAGCCCCTGAAGTGACCTGAGGGCAAGGCATTGATGGGATTTGTAAGGGAGATTAGAGGCAAATCTGGCTATCTTGTTGTAAGTTTGCTCAAATTTGGACAGGAGTGATGCTTGGAGGTTAGTGAGGACAGGAGCTACATGGTAAGAGAAGAAACTGGGCTAGGGATGGTTTGGTGGAAGGTGTCAGAAATGTTTACTTTCTGTAAAGGAGACCAAGTTTCTGATGAGTTTTTTATTTTTACATCGATGGATATGTGCATCAAATTTTAGTTCATCGTTAATAATGACACCGAGTAATTTGGTATGGGATTCAGGCATAATGATGGTATTATTAAGGGAGGTGATAGAGAATGAGAGTTTTTGTTTTGCCAGTTTTTTGGAAAGAAGAGCAGAAGTTTAGTTTTATTAGGGTTTATAGCTAGGAGTTCAGGAAAGTTATGGGTAGTGGTGATAAGAATGAAGTCATCGGCTTATTGAAAAAGTGTAGAGAGGTTAGTTGCAGAGTGTAGTTCGTTAGTAAAAATATTGAAGAGGAGAGGACACAGGATAGATCCTTGAGTAACTCTGGTGTTAACTGGAAGAAAGTGGGAGAAGACAGTTCCAGTGTATGGACTGTTGTCTGTAAGATAGGTAGTTAGAGAACCAGTTAACACAGGAGGTAGAGAGAGAAAGGTCTGAGCTTTTGGTTAGCAGTTTAGAATGACAGACTGTGTTGAAGGCCTTAGAGCGAGATCAAGGAATAGAGAGGAGGCAAGCAAGTTGTTATCACGGGCTTCTGCTACTGCTTGGGTAAATGACACTAATGCAGTGGATGTGCTATGGTTGGGTCTAAAGTCATGTTGGGTGTGAGTTAGAAGGTTGTTGTCTAGTAGGTGTTTGAGTAGCTGAGTATGGACACACTTTTCTAGACTCTTGGATAAGGGGGACAGGATAGCAATGGGTTTATAGTTAGAGGAGTCAGTAGAGTTTCCGCCTTTGTGAAGAGAAATTGTGTAAAAGGATTGCCAAATATCATGGACATGGGCTTCTGCAATTGATCGATTTATAAATATAAAGAAAAGGAAGGCAATAGGTTCAGTGGCAATTTTTGAAAGTGAGGAGGTAGTTTATCAGTAGAGGGGGAGCATGGCTTGAGTTTACTTAGAAGTGACTTAATGATGGAGTTGGTCACAGCCTGGAAGGAGAAGGAGTTGGAAGGGTTATTTTAGGAGGTGGAGGAGGGCTAGAAGAGGTGGCACTATTTTTAGTAAGTTTTTGAATAGTTTCAATGAAATAGTTGTTTAAGACAGTGGCAGCCTCTGTGGCTGTGTTAAGTGGGAAGGGGTTGTGGGTAGGAGAGTTACCAGGGTACAGGAGCTTATTTATGGTGGACCCGAATTTTTGGGGGTTTCATTTGGGTTACATTGGTTGGAGGCTAAGAAGTTTTTCTTAGCATGGTTAACTCATTTTTTAGACAAGTTTCTAAGTTCTTTATATTTCTGAAGTAGGAGAGGGGTTTTATCTTTGATCCAGGCTTTTCAAGCACTGTCTCTCTGATGCATGATAGAGCAGGTATGTTTTGTAAGCCATGGGGCAACTTTGGACTTTATTTGATTTTTCTGGATGGTGCCATAGAGTGAAAAATGTCCAGAAATAACTTATTGGATGCTGTAGCAGCCTCAATGAGGGGCAGGTGATATAGGAAAAAAACACTTAATGCTAGATAATATAGAGTTAAATTTGTCTGTCTTGAAATGGGTAATGTTCCTACATTCTCTGCATAGATAGTCTTTGGGAGAATGTTGAGAGTGTCTATGGATATAGATATGGGGGTGGTCACTTAAAGAGTTGGGAAGAATGTGTGGGTTATAGTAGAGCTTGGGATCTGAAATAAGGATCCAGTCTAGTGTATATCTGGAAGAAAAGTTGTTGTTGGACCTAGTAGGAGAAAATATGAGTTGATGAAATCCAGGAAGACTGAGGCTAAGAGCAGGGGATGTGGAAGACAGTTTAGTCCAATCTATGTTAACATCTCCAAGTATAATGGTGTCATAAGGCACATACTGAGTGAGCCAGGAGATAAAGTTCTCTAGAATAGGGATATTATCTCCTGGGGGTATATAGATAGAAGCTAAGGTGGATTTCTTGTGAGGATTGTGATAACAGTTTATGATAAGAATTTCTGCAGGTGCAAAGCTGGGTATGCTAATAGATAGTGGAGAGAGATTCAGTTGTTCAGAGTAGAGGACGGCCACTTTGCCACCTCTCTTATTAGTTCTGATAGCACAAAGGATGCTGTATCCTGGGGGGAGAATTTCAGAGTTTGATATATGAAGTTTTAGCCAGGTTTCAGTGAGAGTTAAGATATGGGGGGGGTGTTTATAATTCATGAGTGTAGTTTAGTTATTTTATTTAAAATCATTTGGATATTTAGAGAGGAAAACTGTAGAGTAGTGACTGAGGGGGTGAGATGTGATATGTGAAGCTTTGAGAGGTAGGGGCAGGAGGTTCGGGTTGGCGTGAATATCCCCATCCAGGAGTAGTGTATCAAAGAAAGTAAGGGTATATATGAGTAGATTTAGTACAGAGGGAGATCTAGGTTTTATATAGGTGGACAGAGATGTGTTAGGAAATGTATGAAACCAAAAGAGGTCAGAATTATAGAAAAGAAGGAGCTAAGGTGAGATTTGTATTGGTATTGAGTTGGCATGGGAGGAGTGGTTGTAGAGAAGAGTAGGCGATAATGTTTGGAGGCATAGTGGTATGTGGTATGATGGAGATATTGATAATAAGAAGAGACTGGAGACAGAGAGGTAAAGAAGCAACATAATGATGAGTTTTTAGGTCAGTAGTGAGATGGGACAAGAGTAGGATCACAAGGAGGATGGGGGTATATATGGAAATGTAGAGAAGAGTAGGAAGGGTTTAGGTTAGTAGATAATGGGTAGAGGGAAGGAGTATAGCACTAATAGGAGATATACATGTTGTGGGGAGTGGAGATGTCTGGAGGGAGCTGCTAACTGAAGGTAGAAGGTGACTGGATAGTTAGCTGATAGAGGTAGGGTTCTGGCAGTATAACCGTAATGAAAGTGGTGGTGGGTGGGAATGGGGATAGGGGAGGGGAATGGAGTGAGCCCACGCTCAGCGAGAGAATGGAACAGGTTGACCAACCTGGTGGAGGCAAGAGAAAAAAAAAAACAATCAGTGAGCTTGGAATGTAGGCAGGTAAGTTTCCAAGGCTCTAGTATGGCTGACACAAGTAAAAAATGAGACCAGAGGGTATTACTAAGTGCAGGCACAAAGGTTGTTGTTCCTGTAGAATGTAGCATATTATGCTGGTAGGCACAGCCTGTAAGTACAAGGGCAGGGGAGATATATTTTTTTTTTATATGCTATGCTTAGTTGTAGAAAGCTAAGTTATAGTGGGCTACAATATGTGCCGATCAAATCGGCTCAGGGAACTAATGGAGTTGGTAATGTTTTATATCTCAATATACACTGTCACCTTGTGGTCATAAGGGGGGACAATTAGTCCAAAAGTTGGAATAACAGGGAGAAGCATTGTCTGGGGAGTCCTGACAAGTGTGCAAGCCCCTAAGTTACAAACAGAAAATACTTTACTGGTAAGTAGAACAGTAGGCAAACACCTATGTTATTACTTAGGATAGGTAGTCACCCTGGTCTTGTAAGTATTCCAAAGGTCCTACAGGGCACAGTCTAGCAGAATGCAGTATGGCAGAGATTGGAGGGGTGGGAAAGCAACAAGTAACATTCAGATGGAGAGTGAGTGGCAAGCACACAATGCCGGGAGACTGAGAGACGCATTCAGTAGAGTGTGGAAAATTTAACAAAATACCTACAGACATATCTATATCTATAGCTATATATATATATATATATATATATATATATATATATATATATATAAAACATATTTTCTAGAGATTGAAGAGTTCAATTATGAAAGTCTGTTTTAATGAAAACTATTTCCCTTGTAAAGAAAGTACAAAGAAATGCTGTCATCGCTTGAATTTATTTTAAGCAAAGTAAGATTGCAGGGAAGTATATGCAGTCAGTAATCAATATAAGGGAGATACAGAGAAAAAATGTGCAGCTTACAAGAACATCAGATGAGGTAACTAGAAAACATTTATAAGCCTATGCCTTCTAGATGTAGTATTAACTTTAGTTGAGGGTAATAGATTGTACCACAGCATAGAAAGAGGAATGGTATGCAAATAGCAGAAATCAGCTCCAGGAAAACGGTGCCTGCCCTCTTTTACCAAGCCAGCCAACAGTGAGTATTATTTCAGTAGAGTATAGTAAAGCCAATGCAAGCAGCAGTAAAATAAGACTAGCCTGCTGTATCTCTTATAAGGCTATTTCAGCTTCAAGCAAACATCAGTCTGACTATTGTATCTTTTTAAATAAGGATAGCAGCAAATATATGGTGTTAGCTATAGACTCCATAATACGGATACCATTTGTCTATTTTATGAGAAATAGCTATACACAAGTTACATATGTAAACAGCTATATCAGCAAAACTGTGTTACAAAAAGCATATCCAAATGCGAAGGTATCTAAACGAAATGGCTGTGTTGATAACGATTGTTGGATTTTCTACCCGTCTGATAGCTGGACATTTGGCAAGTCTTTTATTTGCCCTAAAGGTAATGGATTAAGTGTTCTTAGTTTTGATTAAGCATTTTTCTTTCTTTGAGTCACTTGTTTATTTCTAGGAGGTCTGTTTGGAGTTGAGTCTGAATTTTCTGGAGTGAAAATCAAGATAGGGTGAGTCAAAAGATGGTTTATTTATTAAAAAAAATAATAAAAGGGAATATCTATGTTTTCTTGAAATGTTATGCTAGTGAGGAATGCCTGTGTGTATTAGGTAGAACAGAGTGATCAGCAGTGACAAAAGCTTGAGTTAAGTCAAGGAATGAAGCACCAGTCTGATTGCCTTTATGAATATTGGTTAGTATGTCATCAGTCAGTACCGAGTGAAGCCATGGTTCACCTCCTTGACCAAACCTCATGCTGTTTGTGCGAAATCAAGTGATGTTTTTGCAGGTAGGCAGTAAGATGTTAGAGATAAGCTTTTCTGATCTCAAAATGTGTATCTTGGTATATCTGCTTTGTATAACTTATTTACAGTATATCTTTCATTTGTTTTGTTTAACTTGCACTGATTGCAAAATATGTTTATCATTTTACCTGTAGTGTAACTACTGCATCTCTTTACTGGGTCATGCCTGGAAAGTTTCTGAGGACCATTCTTTCTGCTAGTTTAACAAATCAGTTAATCAAGCAAGCAAGCTAGCAGTCAACAATTAAATGTATCTATCTCTCTCTGCCTCTATCTCTCTCTCTACATATATCTATTCTATATTTATACATATCTATATGTCTATATCTCTATATCTCTATAGCTCTCTCTCTCTCTCTCTCTATATATATATATATATATATATATATATATATATATATATATGTTTCCACTAACAGCTACTATGTAATAATGACATAAATGATAAATAACGAAAGTGTAAAGCATCTGAATGCAAATGTTAACTGTTTTGCCTTTGTAATGTGGAAGGCATTGCATCACATATCACCTATGAGTTTACGAGTATGATTATGTGGCACTTATGGAAATAATTCTTGGTCCTAACAGTGCTCTTCAAAATTATAATATAATATAATATAGTATAATATAATATAACATAATATAATATATCTTCTGCCTCACGCCTCTACACATTTTATTGTCTATAACATCTGCGATAGTGGAAAACTCTTTAACTGTCCATTTTGAAAGACAATAATTAAAAACAGTTGATGACTGCAGATGTGTTATTATTATTACTATATGGGTACAGGCTTATGCTCATCTGATAGTACAGTGGGACTTCAGTAGAATTGCATGAGTGCTGCTGCTGGTGAAGACCAAAGTAGGTAGAGCAGAGAAGTTAAGATGTGATCACTAAGCTTTATTTTCCCTACTTAGGATGATGCGAAATTAACTGCACTTATCACCCTTTTATATTAAAGCATATATGAATATTTCCGTTTGCTTTCTGTCTCTTTCCTTCTACTTCCCTGTCTCTCTCACATGTGCATATTAACATGCACACATACCAAAATCAAATTCAAGTATACACAACTGCACATGCAGAGAAACACATAACACTCATTCTTACGATAATTCTCTTCTTTTTGTTTTTACAGACCAGTTAACTTATCTCTGTGTCAGATAATGAAATGAGTACACTTTTTTTGTTATGTCCACTTACTCTACAAACATTTTAAATTACATTTGTATAGTGAGATACAGGTTCTTTCTTTCTCATAGAATATATCAGTGGTGTTCATAAGTTAAAAACCTGGCAAGCTATAAGAGATGGCATCATTTTATCAGAGGCTGTAGTTTGGCTCTTTTAGTCTTGTGTCTCAGAAGAGCTACTGAGATACAATTATTCAAAATGTCATTTTATATTATTCTGTATAAAAGAGATTCAGTCTGCAGCAATAAACATAACTTTAGAAGCAGACTCTGGATGAGGTTTTCAGCAGGGAAATATATTGTTGTGCTCTGCAAAGATAATACAACATATTCATTGTCAGAGTATGGCTGTAAATCAGAAACTGTCATAAAGTTCATTAAAAGTATGCAGTGTTCATGTAAAACATTGAATCTAGTAAAATACAATGTGCGACACTGTGCCTTTCCTTCATTTAAGTCTATTCATCAGTGTATGGTTGTGGCTTTTCTTTTCTAATTAATTCCTTATAGTCCATTCGTAGGTATCATGTCACATAGTTATATCCAATAAATTCAACAGATCTACTTATATAAGCAAAAAAGTATCACGTTAATATGTCCTTAAGCCTCATGCTAAATACTTGTGGCCATATCATTTTTATCTGACAAATTAAGGAGCTCACATGTAACATGTCTTATCTCATTGCCCTAGTTCAAGATATCCTAGAATGTTATTCCATTAATAAGGAAAGCTGTAAAGAATGAATGAATGTAGACATCATTTCTTTGGGAGTAATGCAAACTACAATGTATAGTCTTCCATGTAGCAGTATCAAGTTGTGTGGGAAATGAAGGATGTTGAGTAAGATGGACATTTATAAAGATGATTTCTTTAAACCCAATATGTCTTTGATTTAAGTTTTGCATTATATGAGATCAGGGAAACATTTATTCTCTAGACTGTGTACATTTTATTTTATCTATGTAATTCCATATTAGAACATTTCTAGACAGTTTTAGAAGAGTCCAGGGTATTGTAAGAGTCCAGCTGGAAGTAGAATATTCCTTGTTTCGGACACTATAATTCTTAAAGTTATGGTATGGATCTTTATGTATTTTTGAGTAACTATATCACATAGTCCGTACCACAAATGGCAATGCTTTGAGATGGCATGCTATTGTTACATGTTTTACTAATTTATATTATTGAATTCTAAAATGTAAATATTCAGGTTATAGCCTTCATTAATAAAAATGTTTTATTCAGAAATCAGGCAGAGTCTGCATCACACCAAAATGGCATGCTAAAGGGATATATCAAAAATGGTCTGAAATTGTCTTGCAGGGTGTATATCATTGTTCAAAATAGATTTCCAAAAAATTACATCAAACTGCAGAAAGGTGTCCACTTCACAATGTGTTACTGCTGTGAACAGGGCACAGCAAATGTTTGCAAAATTCGTCCAGCTATTAAAATGTAGCTTGTAATAAAGCAAGATTCATATCAAATAAATAATTAAACTTTAGAACTATTAGGTAGCTCCAGTGCCAATCTTAAAAAGTCTTATTTATAGTACATTCATAGATGGATCTTTCTTATTTTGATCCAACGAATACATGCTCCCATAAAACCCATCTTGGTCTGACTTTGTCGATTTATAGGATATATTAATTTACCCTTGATCGGCAGCACTATTTTTGTAGGAGATATTTGGCCCATCTGAAGCACTGCATTATTATATTCATAGTTGCTCTGAAGCTGTTTCTTCTGCCTAGGTTGATCTGGCGGTTATATACAGCGTATCTGAGAATGTGAACAATATGTGGGGATTCCACAAATCCGTACTTGTTGCCTACATTTAGCTGTATGTATTCATGTAGGCTTGACCTAATTATATAACATGAAACAGTATTAAAAGAAGAGGAACCTTCTTGCAAAGTTAAGTATTGCAAAACTTTTTATTCTACAGGGTATCTGTAATGGTAAAATCAATGTGAGCTCATGGACTTCCTTCAGTAATGAAAGGGGGATGTCTCTTTCAGTGGTCCAGTTCCATTTTGCCATTGTTTTCTTTGTCTGATATAATTTTTTCTGTTACTGAAATCATTTGATGCTAGGTTTGTCCATTACTGGTATGCTTGGGCTGCTGCACTTGTTAATGTTTTGCCCAGCATACCTCCCAGGTTCAGGCCAAAGCTAAAAATTATGAGGGACAAAGGTCAAGAGCCAAGAAAAATTTAATTATTGCAGCAGGTTTTGCATCAATATATTCTTTCTGAACAATAAGAAGTGTGCAGCTCTAATGTCAGGAATTATTGACTGATATTAATCTTCAGTAAGTAATTAATCAGAAAATCAAAACATTTATGAGGAATAGACCAACAATTTGAACCACGATTATGGAAATTTTACAATGTCAGGGACAGTTGAGAAGCACTGTGTCCATGGTTGCTGTTGATTAGACACAGAGAGCAAAATCAAAGCATGTGTTTTTGATCCTTCCCAGCTATGAAGATGATATAATATATAAGTAAGGGCTGTGGAGTATGGAGGAATGACACCTTGCAGAAACAATTGCTTTAAATGTGCATGCATGTGTGTGTGTATGTATGTATATATATATATATATATATATATATATATATATATATATATATATATATATATGTATTACTGGTTCGTATGGCAGGTAGTGTTTTCTTTAGTTAGTTTCTTTTATATTTTGTGGAATTGTATCATTTCTCTGAACAGTGAATAGGTTTATTTTTTCCAGAAGGTGTGTTAAGCTGTTATAGTACAAGAAGTTTCATTTTCAGTTAACATATTAGAAACTGTCAGAAGCATGTTTCTTTAAGAAAAAACTGCTTTTTACCTTTCATAAATCTTGTGTGAAATACTTTGACCTGGTACAAAGCAGTCACATGACACAGCCCTGTACAGTTTGTGAAAGTTTCCTAACAATGAAGTATGTATATCTACTCCCCTTAATACGTGAAGCAGGTAAAGTATGGAGTAGGTATGACAAAGAATAAGGACACCAGAGTATGAAGTTCACAAAGCCCTAGTTTACAAAGTGAAATAGTCCTGTAATTATGGGTTAGCTGCAACAAAATATTAATGGATGATACTGCTCTCAATGGCAACCTGATATGTTGACATGTTGTAATAACGATAATTTACCAACAAATCAGATATCTTAAATTCAAATTATAAAGTTGTATAAAATACATTACTTTTTGTCAGCATTAGAAGATAATAAACCTATCTAGCCTCCACTTAACATTCTGGCTGCACTCCAGCTAGGTTTCCCACCTTTGCATCTTTCCATTTCCTAACAAATAAGCCACACCCCCTATATGATAAAAATGCACCCCTTGTCATGGGGTAGCTACATCCATGGGCACTAGTTTTTGAAGCCCCTATATAGTTGACTGCCTTATTTGATATGAATCCCTAGGCAAAGTGCTCCATGGCAATCCACCCTGCTGTCTAATGTCCACCCCGGCATACAACCCAGTTCCTCCCTGCTTTCCTCCCATCCTCAAAACTGGAACCACTCCCTCCTCAACTTAACTCATTCCTTCCAGTACAGCACTTTTGAGTGTGTACCTTTAATTCCCAGTGAGTGTGGCTTGAGCCTTTAAAAATGAAGTTAGCACTTTACACTTCTAACAAATACGCATTTACAGAGGTCAAATATCACTACAATTGTATTTGCCATCATGTATGTTTGAAGATAAAATATTCTGATACCTTGTATGTGATATGGTTTTGGAATTATTAATGCAAATATGAACAGGCAATATTTGCTGCCTAGAGGTGCAGTAGGAGATAACTGCAGAAATGCCTGTAGCTGCACTTGGCTGTAATGAAGTTAATTAAACAAGAAAATACGACTCCTAGTGAAGTCAGCCAAAGCTAACTACGAATCCAAATTAGCTTTCCTAACTAAAGATAGCCGCAAGGCATATTTTAGTTACATCTGTAACCTCAAAGATAAGTTGGCTGAACTCATAGTTAATGGTACTACATATAACAAACCTGGAGGCTGACAGGTTTAGTGAAAACTTCACTCCCCTGTCCCCACCACATATACCCCAAAGCATCCCTAACACCTGTCCCCCACATAGAATCTCCAAGGAGCAGGTCTTAAATGCCCTGTCCAAGGCCAAAAACACAGCCTCTATGGGACCAGACAACATACTGGGCTGTGTTCTACATGAATTAAAACAGAAAATAACATCACCATTGGGCATGCTTTTCAATCACAGCATAAGCACTGGCTTTATCCCACTGGGAAGGAAAAACAGCTACCATCATCCTTTTGCATAAAGGGGACACATCCACGGACCCCAGGAACTATAGACCCATTAGCTTGACCAGCCTTATCTGCGAGGCCATGGAACAAATCATCATGGACCTTACTAACATACACATAGGAAATCTCCAAACACACAACCCTACCCAGTCTGGATTTGTCAATGGCAGACCATGCCTGTTAAACTTGGTGGACTTCTTCGAGACAGCCACAAAAACCCTAGACAAGGGCAAATTTGTATATACGGCCTGCCTAGACTTAGTCAAGGCCTTTAACACAATCTTCCACTCAGGTACCTGATAAACTAACCCATCTGGGTATCAACCCATATATTATCAGGTGAGTTGCAAACTGCTTCACTAATAGAACTCATACGGTCAAAATACAGGACTCCACCTCCTCTAGCAGACCTGTAACCAGTGATGTTCTACAGGGATTGGTTCCAGAAACCCTACTGTTCGGAATCAACTTATCCAAAGTACAGGCTAAAACTAAAGGACTGTGACTGACAAAGTTTGCTGATGACTGCAAACTGGGACCAATCAGTGAAACCCCTAGCAATGTCAACAACCTGCAAGAAGGTCTTATGCAGTCCAATGTCTGGTGCCAAAGTCATGGTCTTAAACTTAATGCAAAAAAATGCATTATCATCCCCTTCAGCAAGGGTGATGTTCCTGCAAATTACCACATCAATAGCAATACCCTAACCATACAGTCAGTGGTGTGAGATCTGGGCACACAGGTTGACAGCAACCTTAACTTCAATCACCATGTTTCCACAGTGGTAAGAAGGGCATTTTATATTGCTCATCTCATTAGTAAGGTCATTGCTTCCATAAAAAAAGAGGTTATAAACCCCCTGTACTCTTCTCTCAACAGGCCAATAATAGAGTACAATGCTTCCTTTGGTATGTTCTTTTCCAAGCACCTGCAGCAATTGGAGGGACCACAGAGACTCCTTACAAAGAAAATTCAGAGTCTTCAAGATATGTCTTATGCAGACAGATTGAAATCATTATCACTTTACTCTGTTTTGTTCAGACTGCTCAGAGATGACCTGTGCCTTACATGCAAAGCAATCTCTGACCCAGCTTTAATGGAAATGCTGTGCATTCGTAAGTCAAATGCCACATGGGTCACTTGCTCAAAGGACCTTGACCTGGTATGTGATATCAACAGAACTTGCAGGAGAGACAGATTTGTCTCACAGAGATTGCTCCACTGTTGGAACAAGCTTCCTATTTATGTTAAACAAAGACCCTCTTTGGCCCTATTTAAGCGTAGTTTGGACGATAGGATGGGTAACTGGAAATTCACCCAAGGGGTTCCACCTGTGTCCCACTTGGACAGGAGCAATAGGTGCTGATTTTAGTGTCTGCTTGCATCAGACACCCTTGGGAACATGAGCTGAACTTGGCTAGGCTTGTAAGGACCATGGGGCCTTTAGCCTAGTAATCTATGATCCTTTCCTCCTCATACTATCCAGATTACTTTTTTTTTATTTTCCTCACACTTTCTCTTACTGTTCATCTTTTTCCTATATTGTTGCAAGATATCCTAACTGGCTAAGACTGTACTGTAATGACTTTGGAGGAAAGAATTTAATTATGTTGGAGTCTAGGGGCCATTAAGCCTTCAGAAGCTATGGTGTTTTAAATGTTCTAAGGAACATTTGTAGCTTTTACCTCACAACTATTAGTCCAATGATGGCCTGAAAAAAAGATAACTAAGGAAAGAAACTAATTATTTTCTTTTGAGGAAGAAATATGTGTATGTCCAAGGATTAGTGTTAAAGAATGACAACATGGAAGTTACCAGAAAAGTGAGTAGTATTTATCCATAAACTGAGAATAAAATGCTTACGAAGGAACAAATCATATCAAGAATGATTGCCTTCTTCCTAACCCCTCCCCCAAAAAAGATGATTTTCAGTTTACCAGGATGGGGATAGACTGGGATGAAAGAGAAAAGACAATAGAACATAGTCATATATTTCAAGTTGCTGCTGTCATACATCTACACAGCATGCCTCCTCAGCCTTAATCCTAAAAAAGACACCATCTGTGTACTCCTCTGAAGTCAGACTAGGATGAAAGTGAAAGGAGAAATCAAGTATAACAATATAGTTCTACTATTGCTGACAGTTGTATGTATGTAGTATGCCTCCTTTCCCCTACCTCCAGAATATATTCACCTGTACAGAGATTCGATTTCAATTGTGAAGAAAAAAAAAATAACACTAACACTAATTTATTACACCTTTTGTTTCTACACAGTACACTGGTCCTAGATAAGCTAGAGCAACATTCTCTACACACACAAGGTGTGATTTTGAGGAAAGTTAATGAAATAATGACCACACAGTCCCCAGCCAACACACAGCAATTTAAGAAATATTGATCAGGGTACCCCCAGCCTCAAAACAAACTATAGCAATCGCTGTGCCCACTTCTGACTGGTGTCAGTTTTAGACTAAGTGAGGCCCATGGCCAAGGACTGAACTAAGTCACTTATACAGCCAGGAGTAATGGCTCCAGATCTGGGATTCTAGATGTTCTGTGATGCGTTTTATTCCTTATTTTTCAGTACCCAGGAGATTTTTGTATGCACCCCTCCAATTTTTATACTTCTTGTACAGCCCCTGACAAGTCACCTCTATCAGTAGACGCACACACACACACACACACACACACACACACACACACACACACACACACACACACACACACACACACACACACACAAACACACACACAAAATGCTTTCTATGCAAAGTGAAACATCATTAGTTCATCTACAGCATATCTTTGGGGTGCTGGAGAAAACAAGAGCAGTTGAATAAAACCCACAAAGAGACAGGGAGGACATGCAGCCTCTACACAGTTGAAGCCACAGCCAGGAGCTCAGGGAGACAAGAGCTGTCAGATGGGAACACTACTCACTGAGCCACTGTTGTGTTCCTTTTCATACATCTTAGCCAGACCACCAAAAATAGCCACTGATTGTATGTAATCCTTATGTCTGACAGTGATGCAAAGTGGAAGAAATTATAACCAACTTGTTGTCTTTGTATACACTTCAAACCACACTGGCTTAAAAATGTGTGTGTTTGTGCATTTTTTGCACCATGCAGCACTGCAGGGCTACTGTTCCAGGTGCCAGAAAGTCTCCTCTTCAAATTTTCACTTAGAACTAGCTGATTTCTCAGCAGTTGCACTAAGATCTGAACCCCTGTGACTAGCACTTGCTCTAGAACCTGCTGGAAAGCACTAGGAAGCCTTACACTGATACAAGCACTCAACTCTCCTTGTTAATATGGAGAAATAAATCATAGGCACTAAACAGCCTATAATTGCAAAGTACCTTGCAAAGGTAAGGGAAAACAGCTCTTGTACTTTACAAAAAAAGCACCTTAACAGGCATGTCCAAGGGTCAGCTTCCGGTGATTTCTCCTATCCACCTGGTGAATCTGGGCATACTGGGGCAATGCAGCAACTGCCTCATGTACACAGACAACCCTCTCCTCCAAACACCCAAAATTACAACCTGTGAGAGATGCACTTACATAGTCAAACTGGAAGCAAAGCTCTCTTTAGCCAAGATTGTGCTACAGTCAAGAAGAGAAGGTTAACACCTGCACTACACCTCAAGCAACGCATAGCTCTTCAAAACCCACACCATCGACACCCACACATAGCAACACTAAACCCACATATGCAGAGTTCCTTAACATTAACCTACCCAAGCAACAAGGACCTCCAAAGCTGAAATGCAAACAAACACCAGTCAAAACTAAAGTGACTCAGCTTACAACACCAGTGTGCCACCCAACAACAGCCCCTAAGGCAAGACAATGTACCAAACACTTTGGTCATACGTGACTCTATAGTCAGGCACACTGATGTCCCACTCACCAGGCTGAGCAAGGAGAAAGTTACAGTCAGTTACCTGTTGGGTGCCATCTGCCACATAACGCATGCACTCTAGTCACTCCACAACACGTACAAATATGGCTCTGTCATTGTCCATGTTGGAGTGAATGACTTGAGACATACCTCCCTGGACTACATAAAAAGAGACATGGAAGAGCTCTAGGATCATGTGACTCCAGCAGGTATAACCCTAGCCCTGAGTAGCACCCTGCCTTTGGCCAGAATGATACCACAGTATAGAGACAAAATGATTGACTTCATCAATTGGCTAAGCTTCTGGTGTCATTCAAAGGGGATCCAGTATCTGTCTGCTTGGGATGACATGATCGATAAACCATGATGTTTTGCCAGAGATGATCTGCACCTGTCAACCCTGGGATTTAGGTTACTGGCTAAAGCTCTTGCCACCCCTATAGTGCCTTTTTTAGGCAAGGTTCAAAGGACAAAACCACCACCGTAACAGGTACAAGCATGCAAAATCTGAAGGTAATGATACTCAGTGCTAGAAGTCTAAACCTCAAATTGCACTCTCTCGAGGCACTCCTAAAAATGGAGAACATCGATATCTCTGCAGTAACTGAGACCTGGTTTAAGGCTCCAGAGAGTACCCATGCAGTACCAGGCTACAACTCTTACCACACTTTTTAGCCACCAAACCAAGACTGAAACACTAAAGGTGGAGGAGTGTCCATATCCACCAAGGATATTCACACATTCAGGCTAGTTGCCCAACACAATGCATCTGAAATTCTCCAGGTACAACTAACACTAGGTAAGACTGAAATCCAAATTGTAGCTTGTTACAGATCCCCCACAATACCTCAAGATTCTCACTACACCTTTCTAAACATACTGGAAAATATTAAGATACAACCAAATACCCCAGTACTGAGTAATTTCAACTATCCTGCCATAAACTGGGAAAACTACTTGCCTACCAACATCTTTTCCCAACTAATCCATTGTCCCACCAGGGGCTCCAATATCCTAGACCTGGTCAGTACATACATTGGAGATAGATGCTCCACACCAGTGGTCACCCCCTCATTGGTCAGGTCTGACCATAAGCAAATCACCCTTGACTTCCACAACCCACCCCCCTGTAAAGAAATCTCCATAAAAAACTTCTCCAAAGCCAACTTCATGCTACTTAAGTCAGAAGTGACAAACTTCATGGCAACCATGCTGAATGGAGCTGAAAGTTTGACTGCTGAATCCTGCAGTAAGGCACTGTATGAGCACATCCACTTGTGCATGAATCGTGCCATACCAAATAGAATGAAGATGCTCTCCTCCAAAAAAAGGAAGCCAATCTGGTGGTCCCCTGCCATAAACAACTATACAACAGAAGGAAGAAACTGTTGCAGAAAAGAGGAAAATCCCAGGATGCAACAAACTCCCTTACCAGCCTCAATAAGAAGCTGAGATCCCTCATAAAATCCTCCAAAGCTAGTTACGAAAATAAAATTGCCAAAGATTCCAAAGACAACCACACAGCATTCTATAGTTATGTCAAGAATATAAATGGCAAAGCTCAGACCTGCTCTGAGTTACAACAGAATGGCATTAAATATACTGATCCCAAGGATATAGCCAATATCCTGGAAGATCGATTTAGTGCCAACTTCACCCCCCCTCATCCCCTAAAGTGCCCTTGTCAATACCAAAAGATTGCCAAAGTCCGGTAATCATGGCCACAAAGGTAGAAACCGCACTCTCCAAAGCTAAGAATACAGCATCCATCGGACCAGACAACATCCTGGGCTGTGTACTACATGAACTACAAAATGAATTGGCACCTCACTTAAGTGTCATGTTTAATCATAGCCTCACCTCAGGCTTCGTGCCACTGAGTGGCGCACAGCTACAGTTATCCCACTCCACAAGGGGGATCCACCTTGAATCCCGAGAACTACCGTCCTGTCAGTCTGATGAGCCTGATCTGCAAGGGCCAGAACGCATTATCATTGAACTTATAAACAAAGACATTAGCAACCTTCAGACACTGGACCCCACCCAGTTTGGGTTCATGAAGGGCCAATCTTGTCTCCTGAACTTGATTGACTTCTTTGAATCAGTCTCCAGAGCTGTGGATGAGGGTAAGGTAGTCCACACAGCCTATCTGGACCTCGCTAAGGCCCTTGACACCATTCCCCACTCTGGAATCATAGATAAACTTACTAAGCTGGGCATAAATCTCTGTGTATAAGAGAATTTAAGTACCTTTAAGTGCACTTTATTTCAAATAATACAGTATTTAAATTGATTTAACTGTGTTGCATGATTATTAACTGAACTGGAAGTGTTGACTCTGTTCTTCAGTTAACTTTGAAACTGCCCGCCCCTCTTGTAAATTTGTGTTTGGATACTCCTTCTTGGCCCATCTCATTTGCTCACTCAACTGAGTGCAGTGAGATCATATTCTGATTTCAGGCACTCCTACTGTGTACAAAGAGAGCATCTGGGAAAGAGAACAAAAAAAAAAAAAATTTAAGCTTGTTTCCTGCCTTTCCTGTTAAGTGGTCTAGACTGTTTGTAGGCTTCTGAGCCCCCAAGCACTTCTGTGTTGGAGGGAAGCCTTCTAGCTTAGTTTTGTTTCTTATAACTAGCCAGTTTTCTAGTTTCAGCACTCAAATCTGTTTCTTTGAACTCAGCACTTGTTCAGAACTCATTGTAAGCACTACATAAGCTGCAAATTACTACAGCACTCAACTTTCCTCACTTGTCTAGTGGAAGGCAGTTTTTAGTACTTAATAAATAAGCACTTATCCAGGCATGTCTAAGGGTCAGCTCCCAGTGATTTCTCCTGTCTACCTGATGAATCTGGGAATCTTGGGGCAATGCAGCAATTGCCTCATGTACACAGACAACCCTCTCCTCCTACCACCCAACACTACAACCTGTGAGAGATGCACTTATATAGCCAAACTGGAAACAAAGCTGTCTTCACCCAAGACTGGACTAGACAGTCAAGAGGAGAAGGTAAACACTTGCGCCACACCACACTCATCACATAGTCCCTCAAAACCTACACCACCAAAACACACACATAAAAACACAAAACACACACCTACATTCATGGAGGCTCTCAATAAAAACCTGCCCAAGCATCAGGGACATCCAAAGCATAAACACAAGCAAACTCCACCCCCCCAACACATCCCAAATGACACATAGCCCACAAACTCAGTGTGCCACTCAACCACAGCTCATAAGGCATAACAACGTACCCAACACTCTAGTCATAGGTGACTCTATAGTCAGGCACACTGATGTTCCACTCACTAGACTAAACAAGGAGAAAGTTACTGTCAGCTGCCTGTCAGTTGCCAGGATCCGCCACATAATTCATGCACTCAGGTCACTCCACAATAAGCACAGATATGACACTGTCATTGTCCATGTTGGTGTGAATGACCTGAGACGTACCTCCCTGAACTACATGAAAAGAGACATGGAGGAGCTCTCCGATCTTGTATCCCAGGCAGGTATGACCCTAACCCTGAGTAGCATCCTGCCATCACCCAGAATGATACCACAGTACAAGGACAAAATGATTGACTTCAACAATTGGCTAAGCTTCTGGTGTCATTCTAAGGGGATTCAGTATTTGTCTGCCTGGGACGACATGATCGACAGTCCATGATGCTTTGCCAGAGATGGCCTGCACCTGTCGCCCTTAGGATTCAGGATGCTGGCTAAGGCTCTTGCCATCCCTATAGTGCCTTTTTTAGGCAAGGTTCAAATGACAAATTCACCACCATAACAGGCACAAGCAAGCAAAATCTGAGGGTAATGCTACTCAATGCTGGAAGTCTAAACCTCAAAATGCACTCACTCGAGGCACTCCTCAAAATGGAGAACACTGACATCTGTGCAGCGACAGAGACCTGGTTCAAAGTTCCAGAGAGCACCCCTGCATTACCAGGCTTCAATTCATACCACACCTTTTGGCCACCTAACCCAGAAAGAAGCACTAAAGGTGGAGGCGTGTCCACATTCATTAAGGATATCCACACCTCCAGGCTAGTTGCACAGCATAATGCATCCGAGATTATCCAAGTGCAACTAACTCTGGGCAAGACCGCAATCCAAATTGTAGCTTGCTACAGACCCCCCACCATGCAACAGGATTCACACTCCTAATTTCTTGATACACTGGAAAGTACTTGGGTTCAACCCAACACCCTAATAATGGGCGATTTCAACTACCCCACCATTAACTGGGAAAACTACTCATGTACCAACTCTTTTGCTCAACGATTTCAAGAATTCATAAACTCCAATGCCTTGGATCAACATATTCACACCCCCACCAGGGGCAGCAATATCCTAGACCTGGTCATTACCAACATGGGAAACCGGTGTTCCACACCAGAGGTCAATTCCTCGTTGGTCAGATCCAACCACAAGCTAATCAGCCTAGACATCCACATCCCACCCCCAATTAGGGAAACCATCGTAAAAAACTTTTCCAAAGCCAACTTCACACTTCTTAAGACAGAAGTGGCAAACGTCATGACACCCATGCAGATGGACAATAGAGGTATGACTGCTGAATCCTACACAAATGCACTTTATAAGCACTTACACGAGTGCATGGATCATGCTATCCCTAATAGAACCAAGATGTTATCGTCCAAAAAAAGGAAGCCATTCTGGTGGTCCTCTGCCATAAACAAACTCTACAACAGAAGAAATAAACTGCTGCAAAAAAGAGTAAAATCCCATGACTGGAGGAACTCCCTGGTCAACCTCAGTAAGAAGCTGAGATCCCTCATAAAATCCTCCAAAGCTAGTTATGAAAACAAAATTTCCACTGACTCTAAAGACAACCATAAAGCATTCTATAGCTATGTCAATAATCTCAATGGTATCAGTCAGATCTGCTCTGAGTTACAGCACAATAGCACTAAATATACAGAACCAACTGATATTGCCAACATCCTAGCAGATAGGTTCAGTGCTAACTTTACCCCCTCTTACCCCCTAGAGAGCCCATCTCTATACCGGAAGAATGCAAAGTTCCTATAATCACGGCTGCACAGGTAAAAAACACACTCTCCAAAGCCAAGAACACAGCATCCATGGGACCTGACAATATCCCAGGTTGAATTCTACATGAACTACAGAATGAACTGGCACCCTACCTAAGTACCATGTTCAATCATAGCCTCACCTCAGGCTTTGTACCCACTGAATGGCGCACCTCGACAGTTATCCCACTCCACAAAGGGGGAGCCACGATGGACCTCGGGAACTACCGCCCCATTAGCCTGATGAGCCTGGTCTGCAAGGCCATGGAACATATCATTGTGGAACTCATAAACAAAGACATTGGTAATTTCCAAACTCTGGACCCTACCCAGTTTGGATTTGTAAAAGGCAGATCATGTCTCCTAAACCTGATTTGACTTCTTTGAGGTAGTCACCAAAGCCATAAATGAGGGTAAAATGGTTCAGACAGCTTATCTAGATCTCGCCAAGGGTTTTGACACCATCCCCCACTCTGGAATTATAGATAGGCTCAATAAACTAGGTATAAATCCCTATGTCACAAGATGGGTTGCCAAGTGGCTCATGGACAGAACCCACACTGTGAAAGTAGCGGATTCCAAATTTGACATCAGACCAGTGACAAGTGGAGTACCACAGGGTTCAGTCCTGGGTCATCTCCTGTTTGGTATCTACTTCTCTGAGGTGCAGGCCAACACGGAAGGTCTTTGGCTAACAAAGTTTGCAGATGACTGCAAACTAGGAGCCATAATCGAAACTCCTAACAATGTGGACAGACTACAAAAGGGCCTCACTGAGACAGATACCTGGTGTCAAAGCCATGGCCTGAAGCTCAATGCCAAAAAGTGTATTGTCATCCCCTTTGGTAAAAACTCTGTACCCATGAACTACCACATAGCTGGTAGTCTACTTAATGCTGAAAATGTGATAAGAGACCTTGGGACATAGGTGGACAGTAGTCTCTCCCTTGATAATCACATTGCCACAGTGGTCAGGAAATCCTTCTAACTGGCTCATCTCATCACAAAAGGATTCTCATCCAGAAAAAAAGAGGTTATCGTTCCACTTTACTCATCACTCATTAGACCCATTATAGAGTACCCTTTTGGTATGTACCTCACAAGACATCTACAACAACTGGAAAGGCCGCAGAAATACCTCACAAAGAGGATTACTGGCCTCAAACAGATGCCCTATGCAAACCGTCTCAAAAAACTACAGCTTTACTCCATCGCATATTGCCTACTCAGGGGCGATCTCTGCCTAACATACAAAGCTATGTCAAACCCAGAGCTGTTGGACATGCTCCACTTAAAGAAATTCCAATCCCTGCGAGCTACACGCTCTAGGGACATAAACCTTGTCACCACAATAAGCAGAACATGCTGGAGGGATAGATTCTTGTCCCAGAGACTTCTCATACTCTGGAACAGACTGCCTATCTATGTCAAACAGAGCTCCTCATTAGCACTCTTCAAGAAAAATCTTGATGATTGGATGGGAAATGGGAAATTCACCCCGGGGATCACTTCTGCGGCTCTGCTCGACAGGGGCACAGGAAAATAATTTTCTTGGGTGGCGAAAGCCAGGGTACATTTTTTGGCTTGGCTTGTATGGGCAAGAGACTTTCCATACCCTGGAACAGACTACATATCTATGTCAAACAGAGCTCCTCATTAGCACTCTTCAAGAAAAATCTTGATGATTGGATGGGAAATGGGAAATTCACCCGGGGATCATTTCTGTGGCTCTGCTCGACAGGGGCACAGGAAAATAATTATCTTGGGTGGCGAAAGCCAGGGTACATTTTTTGGCTAGGCTTGTATAGGCCCTAGGGCCAATAGCCTAGTACCTACCTATGAACCTATGAACCTATGTCACTTGATGGGTTGCCAACTGGCTTACTGACAGAACCCAGACTGTAAAAGTAGCCAAATCGAAATCCAGCTCCAGACAAGCAACAAGTGGAGTACCTCAGGGTTGAGTCCTGGGACTGCTCTTGTTTGGCATCTACTTTTCTGAAGTACAGGCCAACACTAAGGGACTCTGGCTAAAAAACTTCGCAGATGACTGCAAACTTGGAGCCATTACTGAATCCCCAAATTATGTGGATATTCTACAAAAGGGCCTTACAGAAACAGATGCTTGGTGCTAGAGCCACTGGCTCAAGCTTAATGCCAAGAAATGTATAGTTATCCCCTTTGGGAAAAAACATGTAGTCATGAATTACCACATAGGTGGCAGTACTCTAAACACTGAAAGTGTGATGACAGACTTAGGGACACAGGTGGACAGTGGTCTCACCTTCAATAACCATATCGCCACAATAGTCAGGAAATCCTTCTATGTGGCACACCTCATCACTAAGGGCTTTTTATCCAGAAAAAAGGAGGTCATTGCCCCACTGTACTCATCCCTCATTAGACCCTTTATAGAGTACAATGCCCTGTTTGGTACATACCTCACAACACATCTGCAACAGCTGGAAAGGCCACAGAAATACCTCACTAAAAGAATCACAGGCCTAAAGCAGATGCCCTATGCTGACCGTCTAAAAAAACTCCAGCTTTACTCTGTGGCATATTGTCTACTCAAAGGCAATCTCTGCTTAACATACAAAGCCATGTCAAACCCTGAGCTGTTGGACATGCTCCACTTAAAGAAATCCCAATCCCTCAGAGCCACATGCTCCAGGAATCTAAACCTTGTCATCACAATGAACAAAACATGCTGGAGGGATAGGTTCCTGACCCAGATATTCCCCATACTCTGGAATAGACTGCCCATACATGTCAAGCAGAGCATCTCCATGGCCCTCTTAAAAAGGAACCTTGATGATTGGATGTGAGATGGAAATTCACCCTGGGGACCACATCAGTCACCCTGCTAGACAGGGGTCTAGGGAAGTAAATATTGTGAGAAGAAATATCCGGGGAATTGTTTGACTAGGCCTGTATAGGTCCTAGGGGCGATAGCCTAGTACCAACCTATGAACCTATGAACCTCCAAAGATAAGCCACAACAATGACTGTTTTTACACTGCATTTGACAGCATCCATCCCCCTTTTCCCCATGTCTTGTACATTGAGTTGGGGTGTTCTATCAGCAGTGACAATCATCTAGTGACAATGTTCACATTTGCAGGTGGATAGCCCTGGCACAGTTGTTTTTCCATACCACACATGTGCTTGCTGACACTTATGGCCAATTTAGACAGTCTAATCCACCCACTGAATGCCTTTGGAATGTGGGAGGAAAACAGAGCATCCAGAGAAAACATGTTAACACAGAGAGAACATACAGATACAGCACAAAAGACACCCCAACTAAGACTCAAACTTGAACACAGATAGCAAATTCAATTGAAAGCGTAAATACCTTAGGAAACATACTTCAGAAATCTATTGGCTCTCAGAATGATTTAAAATACCTGTCAAGTATTTAATGCAAGTGGATTTCCTGACAAAAAACATAATTTCCAGATTTCCTGACAAAGAGCTTGATTTCTTGACTGTCAGGACATTTTATTGGCAGGTGGCAACCCTAACTCCAGCTCTTGCCTTCTACCTTACTTTTTCATATACAATTGTCTCATTCCCTTTTGAATGCCTCTGTAAATTCTGTGTCCAAGGCCCATGCTGGTAGTCTGTTTCAAAGGTCTATAAAGTTCTCTATAAAAAGTTCTTTACCAGATCATATTCTGCTCTCTGCTTTCCTGCATATGTGCCTAAAACACTAATCTGTTCTCTGTTGCTTTCTCTGTAATTGGGACTACTATGGATTCTGTTCTGATGTCATAATTTCTTTGACTGTCCCACAGTGTGCATCCTACCACCCATCTCAAGCACTGCATCTTCATCAGTTTTAGCTTCTTCAACTGTTCTGCTCTGACTGTCCACATTTCTGTACCATAAAGTGGTACTGGTCACAGTAATGTTTTATATACCTAACCTTTCAGCTTCTTTGCATTTATCTATTACACAGCTACCCTGGCACTCTGTACCAGATGGCTGAAGCACCTCCGATTCCAGATTTCACTTCCTCATTCAGGCTTCCCTTCTGGTCAACCACCCCAACCAGATATTTAAAGATGTTAACCTGTTCAGTTCTTTTCCCTTCCATCACAATATTCAGCTTCTTCTGATTTCCACCATTTGTTGCCATCCTGCATGTTTTCAGTTTTGCATTCCATTTCCCTATAATTTTGCTGAAGTTCTTGTTCAAAGTCTGCATCATTTCCATACAGCAGATTTGTTGATCTGTCCCCTCTGACATGTTTGCTAATATAGTCCATCACCAGCATGAACAGCAGTGGGCTCAGAGATGAACCATGATGTACACCCACCCCCTGGTGGGAAACCCACTGTCAACACCAACACTGTTTGTATTTGTGTCATTGCATCCTTGTATATAGCCTGCACTAATTCTACCAATGTTTCTGGGAATTCAAACCAATACAAGGCTGTCCAAATCAGCTTTCTTGGGACCTTGTTATATGCTTTCTCATAGTCTAGATGTCTAGCTCAGCTCTTTTTATCTAACATCTTCTCAACTATCTGTCTCACTGCAAACATTAGACTGGTAGTGCTGCACCATCATTATCATCATCCGCATCATCTGGACTGTTTATATCATATCTTAATTTCTACTACTCTATGTATTAATTAATCAATCACTCTTTCCAGCACTTTCATGCAATGTGAAAGGAGTTTGATACCTCTATATTGCACACAGTTGTGAATGTCACCTTTATTCTTGTACGCTGGCAATGGGATGCTTATTCTCCAGTCATCTAAGATACATCTTTCCTACATACTGTTGTGAGTACACCCTGGAGTCATTTCTTCCAAAACTTCCCCAGCATTTTGATCATATCTGCTGTGACCTCAGCTGATCCTGCTGCTTTCCCTCACTTCACTTTTCTTGGTATAAACAGCTTTTTGTGGTTTTCTTCATTCAGATGCTCTTGGAAATGCTCTTTCTAATTGCACTGATGTACTGTGGATTAGGGATCAGGATGTTCTGGGAATCCTTTATGAAGGCTGTCTGATGAATACCTTCTTTATCTTTCTTTCTTTGGCTTATGACCCAATAGAATTTCTTTGTGCCATCTGATGAGTCTCTTTCCAGAAGTTGTTAAGAATGCCTCTGATTTCTTGTTCTTTGCCATTGCAACTGGTCTCTTAGACTCTTTGTTAGCAAACCAGTATTCCTTCTTATCTTACTCCATCTTTTCTATCACCCACTTTTTCCTGCATTCCTTCTTTCTTTTGATAACTTCTTGTACTTGGGATTTTACCACTAACTTTATTTCCATACCTGACTCGGCTGCATATATTTCTATAGGCCTCGCAAATGATGTTTTAAGATGCAGCCATTCTTCTCCACTCCACCTATTTCCTCATCTTCCTGAGTTGATGGAGACCTGAATATTTCCTTGAACTCTTGTGCTTTCTCTCCAGTTAACTTTCAGGTCTTCAGCCTAGTCTCCATTGACCATAGAGCCTTCTACGACCACCGTTTGCAGCAGACAATAGTCACCATTTATTTATGTTGTAAGTCGACTGTTTCACTGGGAATAGCTCGGCAATCTACAATCCTACCCCAGTGCCCTTTCCTTATAAGTAGAAACCTATATGATTTGCATGATGGCCACCCACGTATGAGATCTTGTGACTGTCTGTTGATGAACAATATGATGGCCACCATCAAGCCATTTGCCAGAACTGAGTCGAGAATTACCTTTCCTTCTTTATTCCTGTTGCACTAGCCATGTGGACTCTGGTAGTCTTTATAACCTGTTCTACCTGTCCTGATAAGAGAATTTGCATACCCCATGCTTGACAAGCCTTATCTGCAAAGCCATGGAGAGGATCATAATGGACCTCATAAATAAAGACATAGGGAATTTGCAGACTTTGGATCCATCCCAGTTTGGCTTTGTCAAAGGCAGATCATGCCTTCTAAACTTGGTTGACTTTTTCGAAACAGTCACCAAAGCCATTGATGAGGGAAAGGCAGTCCATACAGCCTACCTCGATCTGGTATCATTGAAAAACTCATCAGCTTAAATGTTAACCCATACATCACAAGATGCGTTGCAAACTGGCTGAGTGACAGAACCCACAGGGTCACAGTTGCTGGCGCCATGTCAGACTCAAAGCCTGTCACAAGTGGTGTACCACAGGGCTCAGTCCTGGGCCCACTCTTGTTTGGCATCTACTTTTCCGAAGTACAAGCAAACACAGGAGGGTTATGGCTGACAAAGTTTGCAGATGACTGCAAACTGGGCGCACATAGTAACACATCTGACACAGATATCCTTCAGAAGGGTCTCACAGAAGCGGATAACTGGTGCCAGAGCCATGGCCTAAAGTTAAATGCCAAAAAATGCATAGTCATACCCTTCAGGAAAAACAAGGTTACCCCTAGCTACCAAATAGGTGGCAATCCACTGAGCACAGAAGAAGTTATCAGGGACCTGGGGACCCAGGTTGATAGTAGTCTGTCATTCGACACCCATGTAGCTAAAGTAGTTAGGAAGACCTTCTACATTGCCCACCTTATCATGAAGGGATTCTCATCTAGATCAAGGGAGGTCATAGTCTCCCTATACTCATCACTCATCAGACCAATGATTGAGTACAATGCCCCATTCGAATGTATCTGACCCGACACTTGCAGCAGCTGGAGAGGCCACAAAAGTTCCTCACCAAAAGGATAAAGGGTCTCAAACATCTGCCCGACTGAAAGAACTCCAGCTCTATTCAGTAAACTCAGAGGTGACCTTTGCCTAACATACAAGGCCATGTCAAACCCAGATTTGATGAATATGCTTCACCTCAAAAATCTAGATCCGTCAGAGCCACAAGGCGGGAAACTTAAACCGTGCTGGAGGATAGATTCATCACCCAAAGACTCCTATGCTGTGGAATAAAATCCCGGTATATGTGAGGCAGAGCACCTCGCTGGCCTTGTTCAAGAGAAATCTTGACCAATGGATGGGAGATCGCAGATATACCCCAGGGATTACCTCAGTGTCACTGCTCGACAGAGGCACAGCAAAATAATGGGTATAGTTCCCCTACTAAAGGGGTGGCGTAACTATGGGCTAGGCTTGTAAATGCCCTCAGGCAGATAGCCTAGTATGAACCTATGAACCTATGAATCTATGAACCATTATCAACATCAACTTATGTCATCCTGCTTTAAATGGTAGGCCCTGCAATTGCTGTCTTAATGCAGTCTTTTGCTCACTATCACAACCCATGTGTGGGGCATAGGCTGAGATTATGAATAATGTCCTATCATTACACAAGAGTCTAAATGCCATACGTCTTTCACTAATTCTGATTATATCTCTCACTGTCTTCAGAAGGTTGTCCCTTACCACAATTCCCATACCATTTCTAGTCTATCCTCCACTTCTGCATTATACTCTGGATCCAAGCCAAATGGATTTGCTGCATTCCCCTTCCAACTTGTCTTTTCCTTACTATCATGTCATCCATTTCTAAACTGCACCCTGTCTGTAAACTTATAGTGAGTGTAGCAATCCTTAGTCCATATTTGCATTTTGATTGGTTTTCCATCTAGCGTTCACTCAACTGAGCTCCCCAGGAATTCCAAGTGAGCAGCTGCACACTGACTTGAGAGTATTTTATTAAACCAAGGGATTTATGGCAGGCAGACACTGGCCAATAGAGGAGCACAGACCCTGCCCACCATTAACATGAATGTCTTGTGTAGGCTAGAATAGTTGAATCCTCAATGCACTTATCATGATAAAATGCCCATGCCCATTTTTGGTGACATTATTTATTGTGACCAAATCTCCTAGAGCCAACTTTTACACCATCAAGTGGCCATCCCTGACATGGCACACAGTCTGTGATCTATATTCTCCTATCTGGAGTTTACTGTGCACCAGTTGAAGCCTAAACTAGCTTAGCTATAAAACTCTCCCCCTATAGGTACCACTGAGAGTTTGCAATGCTGCCTATGACTCCATTTAATTTTGGGTGAATTTGAGGTGAAAACACTTAGCATGATTTTAGTAGGTTAGCAGGGGATATTAGATGATAATCTATACTAGGAATACCACACTATGAAAGACTTCTCTACTGAACCCTCTACACACAGCTAGAAGTCCCACAAATAATTTCACAAAAGTCCTTTTCAATGGCACATAAATAGAACCTTTGGAGTGATATCCATATAATCCAAAATATCCCCTAACTAAGCACTAGACTCCATCTGCATGTTAAACAAAACAATACTTAGACATATTTAAGGCTACATTGAATGACTGGATGGGTAATCACAAATTCACCCCTAAGGTGAATAGTATAGCTTTCCTGATCAAGACAACCAATACATTTCAACTCTGTTAGGTTAGTCTGGCCAGGCTCCTTATTTAGACACTATATTGCATTCTCTGTTTGTGAGTACATATGACTACACAATTGTATTCCTTGTGCTTGCTTTCCTGGTGTTATTCTTGTGTTCCTATGTACCTATGCATACAGAGTAACTAATTATGAACTTATTAACACCTTACAAGATAATTTCCATATCAGGGTTTAAATGGCATATGCCTGTCTTCACCTGTACTTGTAAATTATTCCATGCGTAATAGGTATGCATTTTTATACCGTCTCTTCTCTACAGTTTACCTGGACCAATCTTTCTATCTCTCTGCACCCTACCCACTTCTGTCTGTAGCCATCCCTCTCTCGCTCTCTCTCTCTCTCTCTCTCTAGCTTAATAATTTCAGGCACTTGAGTTTTTCTTAATTTGAAAAGGCAGTGATGTCTATTCTGTATTGACATTCATTACTAGTTTCTGTAATTTTGACAGCACATTGCTTTCATTTTATACTTCTTAGCGTCATCATCTGGTTTCATACGGGTATACTTTCAAAATCATGAAAAAAGTCTTATAAAAGCTAATACAAACATACTGGCCAAACCTTTTATTACATTATTAGATTCTTTTAATTTGTGAATTTATTCCAATACATTTCAATGCTGCATGAGTTGAGGAAGAATATTAATGAAGCCACCGGGTGGAAAGAAGATGTTACAAAGCAGGCTGGCACTTTTATTTCTGAACTACATATTTCTTTGCTAGATATTGTTTATTTCATGAACCTTGCACAGTTATAAAATAAGAAAAATATCTTAAAAGTTCTGCATTATCATTTCATGGTGAATGATATTGTGAATTGCTGTGTTTATGACAGGTTATTTCAAGATTCAGAATTTAATACAAAATACCATTAAAATAAGTTTAACATAAGCTGTGGCACAGCAGTCAGAAACTGATGTTTTCATTAAGGTAAAATGTTACTTGCAATGCCTAGGATGCATTACCAGCAGGTAACCACAGCAAGCAAAAAAAAAAAAAAAAACATGCATTCAGACACAGTACAGAGAATGTATTATTTGTAATTTTAACCCAAAGTATTATATTTTAAGCATGTTCATTGCTCACATGTGGTAAGTTGCCCAGAACATGGTATGAATGTGATTTGAGAATTTCTTTTGGAAAGTGCTAACAAACCATTCTAGTGTAAAATGTCAGACACCATGGGGTCATAACTGCAAATGACATTTCTTGGTAAGCAAAAGTTATTTTATGCCTGAAGTAGAGCTCATGCCATGAAGATCAGTGCAATTCTTTTTTTATTTCATCTGCCTGGGATCATATCACTGTTATATACCAGAGCATGTCAGTTTAATGCTCAGAGGGGCTTGATGGCTGCAGTTAATTGGTATCAGATCAAATGTTACGAGTGCAACTGTCTCAGAATGATAAGAAATCTTCATTGGGCAGGAAAGAAGAATGGTCTGGAAACAAGATGTCAAAAGTGATACAGAAAGTTCTCTTGTACAACAAATTCTCTGACATGAACAAATTATTACCTACCTTGCCATGAGAGAATTTGGCTTGGGCTGACATTCTTTACTGTGCAGGAAATGTCAAGTATGGTACATCATCATCATAAGATTTCAAGGTGAGCCAACCTGCTTAACTTTGGAATGGTGTTCCACAGGTCTCATTAGCAAAGAACATGAGACAAATCCATAAGCTATAGATACAACAACTAACAATAACAATAATAAATGTATTCAAAAAAGTATACGATGCAGACTAGATGGAAAATGTATGGATAATTTAAGAAAAATATATTATGTATAATGAATATGAAATGTGTGCATAGGACTCATATTCAGACATCATAACATGGCTGTGTTTTGTTATACAGTATGGTCATCCTGTAAATACCCAGTATGGCTCCAGGGATAACCAGTGCCTGTAAACTGTGATAACCAATGTAATACTGTAGTGGCATACAATGTATTAAAATGTCAAGATAACCAGTGTATGGAGATAGTGTTAACTGCACATAACACACAATGTAATAGTATAATCACAGATTTTCAAATAGGTTATAACATTGTAACACAGAGTTACATATGGGAATCTTAATACATATACAGTAAGCTCTCAGTTAACTGGCACCCATGGGAATTGGTAGATGCCAGATAAGTGTAGTTTCTGGTTGCTTGAGAGTTACTATTAAAAATAGACCTGACAAATACTATACCTTATACTATGCCATACCATACCATACCATACCATACCATACTATAAACACTGTATTGTTTTGATTTTAATATTGAATTACAGTAATTAAAAGCCTTACTGGAGTAATAATATTTTAAACTTATATTTCCGCTAGAAAATATGGCAGGTGGAATGGTTTTCAGTGGCACACTGGGTGTATTATAATTGAATGAAATGAATATAAAGAGAGAGAGTGAGAGAGTGAATGCATGTATGAAAGCAGAAGTGACTGTGTGTGAGAGATCGGAGAGATGTATGACTGAATTTTTCATACTGTACTGTATTTCTTCAATTTTTTTTCTGGTTGCTTCAGAGTTCTGTTTGCTTGAGTTCCGGTTAACTGAGAGTTTACAGTGCAGACAAATCATTCCAAACATACATATAACTTATAAGTAAGTAGCTATGACTATCAATTATAGTGCTAAGCACTGCAAATAATAAAAGCTCAAATTCAACCATAAATATCATCATTGAAATATAATGGTTCATTGATTGAAATTTATTATAAATGATAGTTAATATAAGATCCCTCTTCCCTGCAGTTTCAGGTCCTTCTGCGCCCTCACCAAACTCTTATATAAGCTATCCTAGGCTATTTATTGCATAAACCTGAGTATCAGCACTGAGACACAGAACATTATACATCCTTATCTATTTTTTTATTTCGTATTAAGTTTGCAATTTTTCATAATAGGGTTAAAGTATGTCAATGGCTTAAATAGACCTTTAGTTTAAATATATGACAGTGGCAGCTATTCCTCTGAAAGAATGAACACAGAGAAGGGGACTCCAGGACATGTGTAATAGCAAGACAGCTATCCCAGGATGAAAAAGAAATAATAGAGCACAAACCATCATATTTCATGATGTTGTAGCGGGGCATTGTATAGCCTGTTGTAAAAAGTACAATCAGCCTTAAAACAGTGCAACTGCCAGTAGTGTCCCTAAGACAGTATCAACAGTTTTCAGTAATATATCCCAAACAATAATATTTTACAAAATGCTTTTATTAAGCCAGTTTTATTTTGCACATTGGTTTGGATTCTGAAAGAGTCTATGTCTATACCAAGTTGTCATACTGAGCTTGTAAAAAGCAAACAGGATACCAGCAATTTTAAGATTTTTATACACTGTATTCAAATTCAAAGTGATTTATATGTATTCTAATGTACATACAATTGACTCAATAAGATTTTTCCATTTATAGACTCCAAACCTTGCTATGAATAAAATATAGTTGAGTGTGCTATAACTGTTAGGTATGGAATAGTCCTTGCTATTGTGTTGTGCAGAATCAAAGTAATTGCAGCATTACTGATTGCATATGCATACTGAGATATTTCAAGCTAATACCACATAGGTATGTATGATGATGTGGAGCTCTTCTGATCCCCACAATACTTTTATACAGACTCATGTGCACTGGCAGAAGAAACCTCAGTAGATTCTGTTGATCAGTGTCTTTTGTGCACATTATTTGACTTGTGAAGAGATATAGCTTAAGCATGACAATACATATTATATAATACGTTTGGTTAAATACCTTTTCACACAAGATGACATAACAACTTGCCAATGAAGCAGTGCCCTCCAATTCCAAATACACCCCATTTTGTGGCATCCACTCAGCCATCTTCTATCATAGTAACCATCCTGATTTAACCACACAGTCAATATCTTTAGTTTTCAATCCATGTGGCCTTTCCATGTCACTGTCCTGGGGATTCCTTTGGTGGAACTTAGGTCAGTAACACTATGTATTATACATCACTGCTTTGGAAATTACATAACTGCTAGCCCCAACCATAGTTTCCCAATCACTTAGTGGACTGCATCTGTCAGCTATCCAATCCCCAGCATTGACCTGCCCATACGTGCAGGTATTATGATGCACACACACACACACACACACACACACACACACACACACACACACACACACACACACACACACACACACACACACACACACACACACACACACACACACACACACACACACACACACACACACACACACACACACACACACACACACACATATATCCCCATTGTCAAATATGGGACCACCTCTTCAAAGAAGTTCTACGTTCAACAAAAGCACTGTTGATGCCTTCAGAGTCCAGTATGCAACAATGATCAGGTACTGATTGCTGGACTTATTCAAGTGTCTGGGTATGCCCTGTGTAAACAAAATGATTATTTTTTGTTTCATGCATTGGAATCACATTATGTGTCACAAGTGAAGTGGAATCCTTTGTGGCAGTGACCATTTTTTAGGATAAAGAATCAGCGCACACCTTTTTCTGCTCATCACTGTTGATGGCTCCTAGGTTGCATCGCAGTGTTGACATTTTACCTGCAAACCAAATGAAGCTGCTTTAAGTGGCTTGAAAGACAAAAGGAAAAAATCCAATGTAACTGTTTACAGAATTATTTAATATTAAAAATGTTAAGTTCTTTCATCTTGTTGATTACAAAACTTCATCAGAACAAAGTGGATGTTTCAAGTCCTTCCTTTAAATACATATATTAACAATCACCTTATTGATCTCCGAAATATAAATTTTTAAAGTCATATACTCAATTTTAGAAAGAATATTCATCACAGATATTATTTTCCAATACAAAAAAAAACAATTCTCTTAAAAATATCATAGTAAATCCCCTGTAAAGCATACACACATATTTAATGCAATACCATATGTGAGGAAAGTGAAAACAGTGTTATCTGTGTTGGCATGTCTAACAGTAGATTTGTGTAAATTCTCAGATTACCTTATATTGTATGCCAGCATGTCTAATTGTGAAAATGTAAATACATTTTTAAAATGTTGATTAGTGTCCTGTTTATATAAAATGTTTAAATAATCTGTCAGTGTTTAGATACATTTCTAATTGCAAATGTTTGTGAGGAAGATTGTAAAGTACAAACTGTTTGTGAAGAATCAGTTGAACATATGTGATGTTATTAGAATGTTCCTGGTTGCTAAGTGATTATTTGAACAGCTGATTGACAGAAAAAAAAACAATTTTTCAAACAGCTGACTGTTATTTTTGAAATAAGACAGTTGAGACTATTAAGCTGAGCAGATACAGTGATGAACAGTTAAAGAAGAGTTGCAGTCAGTGAATACCCAAAAAAATGACTCACCATAAACTGTAAGGCTGCCTTTCCCTTGCTGTTATGTTTTAGAATAGATCAGGGACAGTATTTTCTAGTTAGATTGGGAAAGTTGTTTTTTTTAGACAGAGTTTTTCTAAGATGATGGACTTCTATCCTACAGTTCAATTTTATATTTCTAGTGATTGAATTCTGGTGTTTATTGAAAGATATTGATTTACATTCTTGCAATCATTTTACTTATTACTAAATGTTTTCATTCCTTTACATTGTGGCTGGAAAAAGAGTGTGTTCTTTAGAGATTATAGAGTGCTTATACCTGTTTGATACTCCCCAGGTCACCTTGAATGCCTGGCTCTTTCTGGCCATAGCTATCTTTTATTTTGATATTTAATATTTAATAATTGATCACCCTTAATCACCCTTTGCAGGGCGTGTAGACCTGTCTGACTCTGTTGACAGCATTATCATTTGTACTGGGGAGGGGACACAGCTAGAAATCTGTTAAGTGTTAGAGTGTGTGAGGTTTGAATTTATTTTGAATGTGAGTGAGTCAGAGGTCTTGAACTGGAACACATTACTCTGAAGTGTATAATTAGGGATACCATTTGGGGTGGATAGAGATATATAGTGCAGTGCTGTTAAGGGAAATTGCTGAATTTTACTCTTGTGGGCTCCATGCTCTGGTTTTTCTATGATGCTTCCACACTAGAATCAGTGGTGGATATTGAGGCTTCTTATTTAGTGACACAGATTTTTAGTGAGAGACATTACATTATTAGTGGCAGTCTGGTAGGATATTAACCGGATTTCAAACCATAAAATAAACCTTAAAAAAAAAAAAAAAATATATATATATATATATATATATATATATATATATATATATATATATATATATACATATATACACACACACACACACACACACACACACACACACACACACACGTGTATAATGTAAATATGCAAACACTATTGGTACTGCAAAAATTCACTAATATCCTCATGTTAAAAAATACGTCATTGTCACAACTTTGCTGTCCTCATTTTCAGAACTGGGGCAACTGACGCAAACTCATTCAAAGCTGTGGCATAAAGCCTAAATTGCCAATACATTTCCCTATAATCCAGCTTTGCCTCCCAATCACCTCCCCATGCACTTAATAATTTTCACAATAATACCTAATTTAAATTTATCAAAGGCCCCACATTTCCTGCTGTGTTTAAACAAAACAGTGTTAATACAGGTACAGATATCATATATATGTTCATTTATTCTCTTTTTGAACATCCTCTCTGTTTTTTCAATGTAAAAACTTGGGCAACTGGCATAATTTGCCAAATAAACCAATCCCATGGACTGACAGTTTCCATCTTGTAATGTCACTGCTGTAATTGTTTATCCTTCAAAAATGTAGGGACAATATTGCTATTTGTTTTCAATACCCAATTCTTGCAGATACATTTTTAAGGTCTCTGACCCTGAATTATGTTGTATAATTAAGGCTGTTTCATATTTTATATCCAAAATTTGGTTGCCACAATTCTGTATAAAAAAATTCTATATTACCTAATAAGGGCTTGCGTTTTGTATCCCATTTACATGTAATATCTTGACAACCTTCTTCATTAAGTTATATAGGGTAACTTCTCTGTAGGAACATTGCCTTTAGTTTATTGATTTCTTGAACCAAGCCTTTTTTATCTGAAATCATGTGTGCAAGCCTAACACATTGCCCTATGATCAAACTTTTTTCACACTTAAAGGGATGAAGACTATGCAAATGTAAATAGGCATTGCTAAAAGTTGGCTGCCTGTAAATATTCAACCTGAACCCATTATAGCTGACAGAAATATGAGAGGCATAAAAATTGGTCTCCTTCTTAAACTGATGTGTAAAATATAAAAATAATTTCTACTTGAATTCAGAATAGTCATGAATTCATTCAGCATTTCCATGGGCCCATTCCATAAAATAGATATGGGATCTAAAACTCGCAAGTATATCTTGCAGTACTTTTGATGTCCTAAATTAAACAGGAAGTCCATTTCCCAACGGGCGAAAAACAAATTAGCACAAATGGGGGCATAAGCTGCATTCATAGCTATACCTTTATGTTGCCTAAATATTTCCTCCTCATGATAGATATAGTTGTTATCCAAAATGAGCTCCATTAATCCATCAATTGTGGGATATCTTTTCCTTATAGAAACCCACATCTTAATAAGTTTTCATGAAAAAATTGTAACCCCTCAGTTTTAGGTATACACACAAACAGGCTTTTAATAACAATAGTTAAAAAATACTCTCCGGGATTCATGAAGCTTGCACCATGCGCTGGAGTAACGTCGGCGATCTAGTGCTAAATATGGCCGCTGAGCGATTCAAGTAAGAACTGTTTCCATGTGCACTACCAGCATACGGCAGAACTGCACAGCTCCTGCTGCATGTATGCTAATTACCCCATGTGCAACAGTGTAGCATGCAAATGAAGGTAAATACCGATTCATGAAGTGGTGTAGGTGTAGCGTAAGCATGTTGAAATGTAAACCAAAAAATAACGGTTTACATTTTGTCAAACATAAAATCGGAGCAATGAAAGTGGACCAAACTTATGTATTATAATGTTAATATATGCCAATGGCTAAATATATAGCCAATGGCATAAAACAACATGCACAACATATAAAAAATAACATTTAATGTCATGGCCACACCAATGCAAAGTAAAACCACAGTGCATATGTGTGCAAACGGGATCACAAGGAAAATATATTTAGATGTCATAAAACTGCAATGTAATGCAATTCATGATATCCCCATAATAGTCAATGGCACACATGCTACACCACAACGATGGTGCAAGGGTTGCTAAGGGTCTGTGACAGTGTTCCGTGCAGTAACTAGGAATTAGCAGTCAATGCCATGCAAATGAGTCAAGTAATACTGAATCGCAAACGCCCCGCCGGCGTAAGGATGTACCACATGGTGTAGTGGTACAACACGGAGGAGTGGTCTGGAGGTAAACATGACATCAAGAGAGGGGTGTGTCATCGTAGCTGTAAGCACATTGGATCATTGCTAATCCGTGTTGTGTGTTGCTAAACAAAGCCCCAAGATAGGGGTGTGGAAGTAGCCATAGCTTTGCTTAGCTGAGAGCGCACAAGGTAACCGAAAGTTCATGTGAACGTGGATGAAAACACGCATGAAACCCTGTAAACGGCTGTGCGCGGCGCGCACCACAGCTGAAACCAGAAGGATACGGGAAGACAATAAGGAAATGTTGCAGCATGGTAATTGGAGTACAAATGAGTAATTAACACCTAGAAACTCACAGTGGGCCATAGACAGCAGCGAACAAGGCTGCTAGCAGCTACCTGCAGAACAGGAAAGTGGAGGTAACGTACAGCAAAGAAAAGAGAACTGTCACAGCAGAACAAAGCAAACTTGCAGTAGATCAGCTTCATAACACATTTTCCAACACAATCCTTGGTTGTGAAAGAACAAAACAAGAAAGGCGGTAGCTGAATGCATGCCTGACAATGGGAGGGGAATCGGGTTGAAAATTGAAGTAAAGGGCAATAGATGAATCACAGCAGACAAGTGTAAGTCAACACCAAAGGCCCCACAATAGCAGTACCTGCTGTAAAACCAATAATTAAGATACCCTGCAGCTGGAATAGCACAAACACACCCAATTACACCAGCATCATCCATTGCACAATAGTATAAGGTGTGAAAGCCCCACACACACACACACACACACACTTGTGTATTCCAAACACTCTGCACCATTGGTGTATACAGATGGGGAACTTTTAATATGTACATGTTAGGGGCTGCCATAGCTTTGATTCGCCAGCATGTGTTGGAGACTGACGGTGGTGTGGAGGATGATGCTGATAACCATCTTAGGCACCAGAGGGGGAGAAGAGTGTTCAGACCCAGGGTAACCTACCAGGGGCTACATGATCTGGAGATAGTAGAGCATTACAGGGTGGACAGGGACATCATATAGCAACATGTTGAGCTGTGCTGGCCACGCCTCAGTGCCAGAAGTAACAAAGGGGAACCCATCCCCAGTGGACACGAAGGTATGTGTAAGCTTGAGAATACTAGCCAAAGGTACCTTCCAAAGACCAACTGGGGATATCATGGCGATTTCACAGGCATCAGCATCCAGGGTACCCCACCAGTTTCTGGATGCCATGTTACTACATGCCAATGAGCACATATACTTCCCCCGAACGCAGGAGGAGTTGGCCAGCAATATGCGTCTCTTCCACAGTGCGGCAGACTACCCAGAGGTACTGGGTGCAATAGACTACATGCACATACACACCAAGTCACCACCCAGTGAGCATGGTAGGCGCTACATAAACCGCAAGGGATTCCCCTCCATCAACTGCCAGGCTGTGTGCAATGCCCAGGGCATTATCATGGATGTGTGTGCTGGCAGACCTGGAAGCTATCACGACTCCCACATCTGGCATGCCTCACAGCTGTATCAGGTATTTTCCAGGGGGGACATCCCATATGGACACCTGGCGGTGAATGCTGGCTATGCAATGGAACCGTGGATGATGACTCCTATCAGAAATGCACACACAGCCACGCAAGAACACCATAATGAGGCACATGCAGAAACTAGAATCATCATAGAGCATGTGTTTGGGATGCTGAAGTCACGGTTTCGTTGCTTGGACATATCTGGTGGAGCCCTGCAGTACTCACCAGGAACGTGTGCCCACATCTTCATAGTATGTGCCATGCTACACAATATGATCCTGCAGAAACAACTGCAGCAAGGACAGAATGGTGAAGGCCCTCACAGTCCACCACCATTGCCAAGGGACCCACAGGCACAGGGGGACTCAGACCATGAACACCCTGTGCTAGCCCCAGTACGCAGATGGAGGCATGCCCAGTATGCCCATGCCTTGGCAAAGAGGGAACATATAGCACACACACTGACAGTGTAGGCACTCATGGACTGACACCCTTCTCCACCTGCACACACAGCAAACATGGATGGCACACACACATGACCACCTGTAAATTGTCATGTATAGGTGGTCTACTGTGTGCATCCTACATAGGTAGCCTTCAACTATTGTACACACAACCGCCATTGGCACAAGGTAAGTCAATACCTGAACAGAAAATTAAGCTATCAGCATGTGTCCATACTGTATGTACAGGTTCATAGATACATAGGTAGGTACATGCCTGACTGCCAAGGCCACTCATAAGCATAGGCAAAATGTGTCTGCTGTCACCACCCCATCAATTAACTAACTGTCCCTCTGTGGAGCAGAGCCAATTGTGGGATGCCTGGGGTGTAGCCACTGTTCACCACCCACTCTGCAAGGATTCCCCGGAGTGTTAGTGAGGGGTTTTGTATAATGTAATCAGGGATGTAGTTCCAAATAATGCAAAGTATCCCTGACAGTAATCTTCACAGATGTGTACATGTTATAGTATACCTTAAACACAGCTTGCATATATAGGTAGTTCTCCACAGAATAATAAAGATGTGGAACACACAACCACTGAAATGTGCATTAATCACCCTTGCACTACCAGTGCCTGCTCTGAGAGGTAAGATATCACTGCCAGGATTAGAACATGCAACCATGTACACATTCATCACAATAACATATCACTAAGCTACCTGAGATGTACCAATGGCAGTTGTGTATACTGACAGGATAGAACACAAAAGGTAGGATTGTGTTGAAATAGGACAAACTGGCATGTACCCAATGAAAGGTGTATGTTTTATATATATATATATATATATATATATATATATATATATATATATATATATATATATAGAGAGAGAGAGAGAGAGAGAGAGAGAGAGATATGTCGATATATGGGGATATACATATATATACATATGTAGATATATAGATTAGTTAACAACATCTACATAACCATGGAGATACATATAAATGGGATACCTTCCACATACCGACTGCTTTACATACCGACGTGCGTAATCCCAAGGCTTAAGGTCCAAAAGAACACAGTACTGAAACACCAGATGCGCGAGGTGTAAAAGCATGATGTTAAGGGACAGTTAGTCAGTGCTTCTGGTGTTGTGGTTTAGGTAGGTTACTGTGTGTAAGTGTGTTTCTTAGGGCTGTAGTGTGTGTAAGTGTGTGTTCTGTGTGTGGTGTGTGTTCTTAGGGGACTGTAATGTGTGGGTGTGGGTTAGCTTTGTGCGTCTGTTTGCACGACCTAGGAGGTAGAATGTTAAAAATGTTAAAGTAGGGGGTGGTGTGGGGTGCAGACACCTACATGGAGGTGTAGAGGGGCTTGGCCACCTGCTCATATGTAGTGTAGGATGATTTGTTTGGATGTGTTGGGTAGCAGTGTGTCTGTGTGTGCGCGTGTGTGTTCCATGTTCGTGTTACTTCCGCGAGTTACTGTCGTTGTTGGTAATGTGGGGTATGAGAGTCTGGTCCTGGTACTGTGTGCATCGGAACTCTGTGGTTTCAGGATTCCATAGGTCTCCTGTATACAGTGGTTGAAGTTTTCATATATGTGTATAACCTGGACCATAGCAATCACACATTCCACCACTACCAACCTTTATGAACAAAGGATATGGAGAGTATATGCCTATACACTATAACAAATATGTGCTATGGACATGAGCCAGTGATAGTGTTACCACCTGTCCCACTTTACGAGGGACACTCCCTCTTTAGGTGGTTGTGTCCTGGCCAAATATATTAAATGTGGCAAATGTCCTGGAATTGTAGGACATAATTTTGTCCCATAAGTGTTGTAATAGTTGCATACAATAGTTATTTCTGTATCTAAAATACCTATGTGTTACAGGAAACAGGATAAGCAACTAAACTGCTACAAGAATAAGCTTATATTTAGGCAGGAAAGGAAAGTTCTATCCCTTGTACTGACGGTGGGTTTGTGTCGGCCTGTAAAATCTGATGTGTGTCCCGAAAAGGTCCCACCATGGCCATATGAAAAGGTGGCAACCCTAGCCAAAGAGGGTCACCAACACAACTACGATGACTGCAAATACCTATGACAGAAATACACAGCTTTCATGTAGCAAACCTTTATTACATCCAGATGAATTACCAAAGGGATTCAAGTACTAACATCACCTGCATGCTATACAGGAACCACATAACAGTGCCTTAATGAATCAGCCTGCAATTACTATTGTATTAGTCCACAAAAGGATAGGTGTTCAAATAGGGAAGGAACCCTCATGCACATAGCGATTATGTATAAAAGCAGTTCCTACACACCTGCATCTGCTATGCACACCCACCAACATCACTCCCACACCCAAACATATTACAATACAAACTGTAATAACATCACAAATCATTCACTCACTGTACGACATCTGCAGAAGCCTTAACATACATTGTCAGAGACACACTAACATGGCCCTATGTGAAATAGCTGATGTTAGACAATGGAACAGCTGCTGATATTACAGGGTTTGTTTGCACTAATCCCGTTTCAGAGGGTTGTGTGTACACCGGGATTTGTTAGCAATTAATGAGTAACAGCACAGTATGCTACACTTGTACACCAAATCAAGGATGCCTGGTGAGCACACTGTACACCACATAACAGTTCATGCATAGCCATATGGCCTTGAGCTGGCCAAACATCATTGCCAGACTTAAACATCTGCAGAAGTATCAGGTACAAACAAACCCTGCATAAGTAGCAATGTTCTGAAATATAACAGCTGTACTCACATGTAGAACTAAATTGTCCAGCCATTACACACAGTCCACGGGAGTCATGAAGCTAATATATCTCTGTGTGTCTCCATATAGCTGTTGAAATATATCGCAAACAGCACATCCAAGCCATCTTCATCGAAAGTAAGGCAAATGGACAATGCCCAAAAGGAGTACTCAGTTATACACCACTGTTGCCATGGTATCGGCTAATGGAGTAGCTGCACAGCTGATGTACATCTAATTAACTACTTTGGAACAGCTATTGGTGGACAGGATACCACATGTTACCGATATGTAACTAGAAAAGGATGTGTTATCACACATTCAAACCATCCGTATATACCAGCGGAACATTACAAAGAACATTGAAACACAAACTGAAAAGGATTGAATCAACAGTTAACGACACCTCGGGTTACTAATAAGGTATGTAGAGCAGTCATTATGTCTGTGTATGTAGCACCTTTCTGTAGTATTTAAAGTGCACGCAATCCATATAGTGGAAACAGTTATCTTGTAGTGATGTATTGTTGAGCATAGTAACGCTTGTAGTATTTGCATGTTCTGCTGTAGGTCACAAGGCAAACACCACATACACCACAAGGGATGCTATATAAGGGCTTTGAACAGAAATACTCCTCACCAGCTGATGTCAGTGGCAGGGCTGGTCCAACAAGTATGTGCTATAACAGAGGATAGTATATGTTGATATATTGTAACTGTAGCCATATGGATGGGTGTATTACTGTGAATAACATATGGAAGGTTGGTCCACTGTGAATTTATGATTTGCATTGTGGGACATTGTGCCAATAACTGTGTAATGTACAGTATTATGGGCAGATGTGTATTACAAGCTACACAGCATTACTGTAATGTTAGGCAAACATTAGTTATGTCTATTGGCATTTACAGTACACAATAACAGGATACATATATCTTTTAGTCACCCGACAGTTTATCAGCATGATAGCAAAGTAAAACGGAAGAGCTATTTAACTATCCATGCACATAAGAGATGTAATATGTGCAAAGGTAGGTACTAGGCTGTCTTACCAAGGGTATTTGTAAGCATAGCTAGAGTGTGTTGACTTTTGCCACTCCCATAGGTTGCTTCTCTGTGCCTCTGAATGGCAGAGCCATTAGTTCCCTGTGCCTCTGTCCGGCAGAGCCACTGCAGTGATCCCCAGGGTACATGTATGTCTCCCATCCACACGTAAAGGTTTCCCTTGAAGAGTACTAGTGAGGGGCCCTGCCTGATGTACATTGGAATCATGTTCCAAAGCATGTCCTACTCATCATTGTGGTTAGGTGTATATCCCTAGAGCATGTGGCTCTCAGGGGCCTCTATTTAGGTGGAGCATGTCCAGCAATATAGGGTTGGCCATGGGCCTTGTATGTCAAGCAGAGATCACCTGCAAGTATGCGGTATGCAACGGAGTACAGCTGGAGTTTCTTAGGTTGGGCTGCATAGGTCATCTGTTTGAGGTCAGTAATCCTCTTGGTGTGGTACTGGTGTGGTCTTCCAAGCTGTTGCAGTTGTCTTGTAAGGTGTATCCCAAATGGGGTGTTGTATCCTTTAATGGGTCTAATATGTCATGAGTAGAGTCACAATGGCTTCCTTTGATATGGATGCAAACCCATTAGAGATTAGGGGGGCCATGTAGAAGGATATTCTAACCACCTTGTCATTATGGGTATCGAAGGAGAGATTGCTATCTACTGGGGTTCCCAGATCCCTTATTACCTTTTCTGTATGTAGGGGACTAGCACCTATGTGGTAGTCCACGGGTAATTAGTTATATCCAAAGGGGATGACTATGCACTTTTAGGCATTCAGCTTGACGACATAATATTAACACCAGGTATCCATCTCAGTGCGACCCTTCCAGAGGGTGTCTGTAACAGCTGGGGAAACAATTATGTCCCCTAGTTTGCAATCGTCTGCAAACCTTTTCAGCCAAAGCCCTCCTTTGCTTGTCTGTACATCAGAGAAGTATATACCGAACATGAGGGGTCCTAGGACTGAGCCCTGGGGAACGCCACTTGTAACTGGTATACAGTCGGACTTAGGGTATGCCACTCCCACTGTGTGGGTTCTGTCCATGAACCACTTTGCAAACCATCACATGACATAGGGGTTAATGTTCAGGTGGATGGTATGTTGATAATACCAGAAGGAGGAATGGTGTTGAAAGCCTATGAGAGATCTAGGTAGGCTGTGTGAACCTCCTTACCCTCATCTAATACCTTGGTAACTGTCTCTAAGAAGTTCACCAGGTTTAGGAAGCATGGTCCGCCCTTAACAATGCCAAACAGGGAGGGGTGAAAGTTTTGGAGGTACCCAATGTCTCTGAGACTGAGATCCATGATGTGCACCATAGCCTTGCAGACCAGGCTAGTCAGGCCTATAGGGAAATAGGTCCCATGGTCTGTTGTGGCGCCACCTTTGTGGAGTGGGATAACTGTTGCTGTGTGCCACTCAAGGGGCAGATGTGAGGCTATTATCGAACATGGTGTGTAGGTGGGGAGACAGTACATTCTGAAGTTCATGTAAAACACAGCCTGGGATGTTGTTTGGTCCCATGGATGCTGTGATATTGCCTTTAGAGTCTGCAGCTTTGAGAGGGAGGGGGGAAGGTAGCATTGAACCTATCTGCCAGGAAGTTGCCATTATCAGTTGTTTCTGTAATATTCGTGCCTTTGTGCTGTAACTCAGAGCAGATCTGGTTGTTGACATTGAGATATGTGACATAGCTATAGAATGCTTTGTGGTTGTTGTTGGTATTAGTTGCATTTTAGTTTTCGTAGCTAGCTTTGGAGGATCTTATAAGGGATCTCATCTTCTTACTGAGGCTTGCCAGGGAGCTCCTCCATGCATGGGATTGTACTCTCATTTGCAACAGTGTCTTCCTCTTGTACTACATTTTGTTTATGGTAGGGGACCACCAGATTGTTTTCCTTAATTAGGAATATAGCATCCTGCTTCTTTTTGGGATAGGACAAGCTATGCCCTCGTGTAAGTGCTTATAGAGGGCATTTGTGTAGGATTCAGCAGTTGTAACAGTACTGTCCATCTGCATGGGTGTCATGACATCCACCACGTCTGTCTTAAGAAGCATGTAGTTGGCTCTGTAGACATATTATACTGTGGTTCCCTTAATGGGGGATGGAGCGGGATGTGGATATCAATGGTGTTCAGCTCATGGTCTGATTGGACCAAAGAGGAGTTGGCTTCACGTGTGGAGCACCAGTCACTCATGTTGGTAATGCCTAGGTCTAGGATATTGTTGCCCCTGGTGGGTGTGTGGATATGTTGAGTCAGGTCATTGGTGTTTATGAATTCCAGAAACCGTTGAGCTAATGTGTTGGTACACGAGTAGTTTTCCTAGTTAATGGTGGGGTAGATTCAGTGAGACGTATGCGATGAGTGTGGTGTTGTGCGAATGTTTACCTTCTCCACATGACAGTCAGGGTCAGGCTTGGTTGGAGAGACCTTTACCTCCAGTTTGGCTAGATGAGTGCATCTCTCACAGGTTGTAGTGTCAGGTGGTAGGTGGAGAGGCTTGTCTGTGTACATGAGGCAATATGTACATTGCCTCAAGATGTCCAGATTCATCAGATAGACAGGTGAGAACACTGGCAGTTGACTCTTTGACATGCCTGAATATAGAACTACATTCACCTAGATAAGTGAAGAAAGTGAGTACAAGAGCTAATTTACTCTAAGCAAGTGAGAAAAGTATGTACAAAACCTGTTCACCCTAACCTCTAGGTAATAAGGAAGATTGAGTGCTATAGTAGTTATTAGCTTACATAGTGCTTACAAGTCCTAAACAAGTGCTTAGCATGAATAAGCAATCCAGACAGGGTCTTGGATAACATAAACACATGGCCCCCTCCCCCCAACAGGTACACAAGCATATATCCATGTACATCACAGGGCCCCTGTACCCACAACTATGCAGGTACAAGCTGCACTCATGCTGCATGGGACCTGTCCACATCACAGGTTGTATCCTACAGATATGGCAAAACAAGATGCTCTCCACATACACATCATGTAAAACATAGCTCCATGTCAGGTTGTGTAAACACTGAATGGTGCACACCAACAGGTATCACAACCCACAAAGGGGGAGACACCACTGATAATAGGAAGTACTTTACTACTCCCCTGCTGAGTCTGGTCTGGAAGGCCATGAGACTTGATCAATTAATTGATGTCAGCAGTACAGATGTAGATGACAGTATGGTTGATGTCACACTGCATATCATAACCTTGCCTGGTCATAGGACATCATCACCCATACTGTGTACCATCTACACTCGGTATACTAGATGTACATTCCTATGTCACAGGAGTGTTTTGCAACAAGACTGCTGGCAGAACCAGCACTACAGAAGGTGTATGAATAATAAATGATCAACACACCAGTGGCAGCTACAGTATGTCAGGGTTAATGAATTTTATTCCACCTCATTGTAGTCCATACCTCACAGACAAACAGAAGGCATCTGCCTATTGAAGTATGCGAATGACTATGACCTAGGAGTAATAGCTGACTCAGGAGCGTTGTGGGCAACATACAGAAGGGGCTTTATAGGTGAGATGTGTGTGTCATATGGCCACAATCTGACAGCTACATATTGCATTGTCACCCCTATGTTAATAACCCTGTACCCATGAACTACCACCTAGGCAGCAGTCAACATAATGGACACTTGTGTGTGAGGGATGCAGCTAGGCAGTTGTCTTTCCTGTGATAGCTACATCACCACACCTGTCAGGTAGTCATATGTGGCAACCCTAATAATGATAGGGTGCCATTCATGAATTTAGAAAATCATTGTCCAGCCATACACAACACTCAAGTGACCCATATCAGATCACATATTTCCTTTAAAGGGTATTGGCCATGTGCAGATGGCCTACACCAGCCTTCCCATTCCCCATATCCACTATATAGCATGATGCATACCCTGAATAAATCCATGTCCATCCAAGTGATGTTGGACATACTACACGTACTCATCCTGATTTCGAACACATACTTCATGGACATCCACCTTCTACATGCTGGACAGATCCTTGTCCCATACACTTGACATAGTCCTGCCATACTATGCATTCCTGTCCGTCAAAGCTGCACATTGTTCCCCTCTCAGACATGGTGTAATGACTGCATGGCAACACATGGTAAATGTATCATTAACCCTGTGAATCAGTAATGTGGCACTGCTCCACCTGGCCCCACAGACCCGCCTGTCGGCTACTGCCAGGTAACCTTTCATCCTAGATTCATACATGGCCCATGGCATGTAGCCCACTAGTTGACTTTGACTGTACATGCTATAGTTGATGTCCATCCCTGCAAATACCATCTGGCTTGCCAGTGTCCCATGTGTATCACATGTGCGACACAGGTGATACATGGCAGGATGTTGAATCACTGTACAGTGCCGTGTAGATGTATATGGCAGAACACATACATGTAAAACCTTATGTGAGCAAGTCTGCAGGATCACAAGTCATGTCTGTTAAGGCACTGTAAGTCCTTATATGTGATATATACACAGCATCAAGGTCAACTGCATTAATGTGGACACATCCAGCCATGTGCTGATAGGTAGGAACACTAGTACAGGCAAACAGACATGCCCACATCAAGACAGCAACCACATGGAGTATGAGCAATGTAATCAGGTGACACACACACATACATGGTGATAATATCCACTCAACATTGAGTGTCACATGTGTATGACACAAACATGTCAGTGTCATGTAGGATTGCTAATACAACTATTTAAACTTAATAAATGCGATACACATGTATGTTCAGCTGTAGCTCTGTATGTCTCCATCATTATGTCTTCCAGGTATGCTGTGTGCAAGGCTACCCCCTTTTACCCACTTGGAGGATGAGGCCCTCATCCCATACCTACTCGACAATCACGATTTCCTGTTTAGCCATGTACCACAGGATGCACAGCAGCAGCATGCCCTGTGGATGGAACTTCACAGGAGGGGTAATGATGTTGGTGGCCACAACCGCACATACCAGCAGGTGCGCAGATACTATACAGACCTCATTAGATGAGCGAAACAGCATGTGAATGCAATCACCAGGGAACAAGGTGCAACAGGTGGTGGACCACCAACCCAGCCCCCACTCACACATACCGAGGAGCTACTGGCCAACCTGGGGACACCTGCAGAACCACATCCACAATCCTTAGCCGATATTGTGGAGGTGGGTGTCTCTCAACCACTGAGCCTGGAGTTGCCTGGTAAGTCAGCACTCACCTATAACAACTATATTCCATATAGTTGCATGTGTCACTGTACAATATATAATGTAACATCATACGCAGGGCATGTATACACACATGCCACATACTATAGTATGCTACTCTGTATATGCACACAAGTGCATACACCATAGTATAGTCTAATGTACTGGTGTATGTGTTATGCACACTGCACCCTGTAGCCATTATACAGGGGTGGATTATGCTCATACTGCTGTGTTACTCCTATTTACGTACCTCTGGCATTCCGCTGTGACAGCAGCCTGTTGCAGGTGAGAGTGTTATTATTTTTCAGGAACCATAATGCATAAATCTATCTGCCATGTGGCCATTTTACAACATGTACACATAATGTATGGCCCTGTCACAATATACAGGTCAGATCTGCAATGCATCACAATGACTACCCATGTGCAACACTTGCAAACTATGTGAATCATCTCACCGATATGAATCCTCAGAAACTGTCATTGCCAGATGTGTGGACAACTGTGCATACAATGGTGGAGGTGCTGTTTACTTTAGGGATGTACTACAGATCAGATCTACACATGTGGTGAATACAAACAGTACTACACAGAGGGTGGAGTATGGCCAACACACAGGATTCACTGGTGTGGATCATAGCCCTGCTATGAATGTCACACAATGTGATGTGCTATCTTGACATGTCCATGACATCTAGTGGCCTGGCTGCAACATTGCCTACCTAACCTGAAAACATATCCCACATACCACCCTTTATCTGCTTAACCCTGTTGTCAGTGGACCATATATGTCATATGGGACAACAGACAAGTGAAATAGATGCCCGTCACAATAATCTGGACAACACATGTACACACATGACCATGGAGGATGGCCAGATACATGGAGCAATACACACAGTAGACGTGTTGTGCTTGTGTGTACACCCTGTAGTGCAATGGCTACACATGGTTCAACCATGGCCTTTGTATAATGGTTATATTGTAGATGTGGAACACTAGACATCCTACAGGCCTGTGGGATCTTGTGTAAGCGTAACATCAATCCACCACATAAGATGTGTTGAACATCTTGAGGGTATCATGACATGATAGCAGTCACCTGTACAGTATCCACATCAGTCCACAGATACAGTACATTCCCCTTGCTGGTGTTGGACATCAATGTCACACTAGCTCCTCATGTGTGAGTGTGGTACACAGATGTCATGTTGACATGGTGTACCGACGTGTTCGCCATGTCTGGCCATAGTTGCCAGGCAGCAGCAATATAGTTGCAGATGTGCTGGGGTGTCATCCGTATACCCATCAGTGACCTGTGTCACAACTTCCACATCATGGCTTAGTGTGTGTATACACCTCAGTGACGTGGGTCACATTCCACAGTATATATGTATTGTATCTGGACACAGTCATGGCTATGAACCCTGTCTGTAACTCACTCTGTATAGCACTAGAGACGCCTCATGATTCCCTGCAATGGCCATGCACATCAGCTAAATGTGCAGTATATCTACAGGGCAGACAGACAACACTGCATTGGTGCACCATTGCCCCACTGTATATTTGACAGGACATCATTGTGTTAAACATGTATGCATGTGATTGCACATGTCAGTAGATCACATGTCATACTACATGTGATTGTCAAGGTCATATGCCACATATCAGGCAGGTGTACTGTTAACCTCTGCTGGTCCACATGGTGTAACACAGCGATGTATGCTAACTACTACTATGATTGTGTAATTTGCATGCCGTCTGCTATGACACACGCATGCTGTTGTGTGCAACCCAGGGATGTATGATAACTACCACTATTATTGTCTGCACTGCATGCCATCTGCTGTATCACATGCATGTTGCATGCCTTCTGTCATATCACATGCATGTGTGTCTGTGTGTGTGTCTACTGTATAGATTGTAATGTACAGTTCTTGTCTGCCCTCACAGGTGATGTAGGTGCATTGCCTTCCTGCGGTACATCTGACGTTAGTGTCTCCACAGACTCTAGCTGTGATGATGAATGTATGATTGAGACACAGGCAGAGTTGTCAGAGGCTGAAACTGTGCCATTGGTTGCCATTCCATCTATACCCCCCTCATCCCCGCACACAGATCCCATACCTGCACATACCCCATCACCAGTGGTCATAGCGGATGGACAGTTGGCATGTGGTAGCTTGGAACAGGAAAGTGTGGGGGCTATGGAAGGTGTGTCTGCACACCATGGTGTCAGCCAAATGACTAGTGGTGCCCCACACAGGCACATGGCTGGTGCTGCTCATAAGAGGACCTCTGGCCAACATGCTCCTGCACGACAGAGCGCAGCAGCTGGTGTCACCAGATGCATGTTTCAGGCTGTAATGGAGGCACAGGCACGTGCTGAATGGCACAACAGAGAAGATCAGAGGGCAATGGTAAATGCTCAACAGCAGACTGCTGAAGCTTTGGATAGATGGTTGGGTGACATGGTTGGAGTCCTTGACCATGGCATGACAATCCATGAGCATGTGCTGTCTGTGTTGGAACATCTGTTGGGAGTGACACATTGGGCACGTGGACGTAGGCCTGCTACATCACCTGTGTCAGGTCTACGTGTACAAGCTACCTCATATGTCCACTCCTATAGTGGCAGTAGCAGCAGCAGTGCATCTAGTGCTGTGCTGTACACACCATGACACAGCAGGCCACGTGCACGTGGTCTGGGATGGTCCCAACAGGTACATGGTTCCAGTGGACAAGTGACATCAGACAGTACCCAATCTGCACCTCTGCCTGGTAGTGTCCGTGCAACCCCTGGCAGGCACAGGTCACATGTCTGTGGCCTGACACCGTGAATTGTAAAACCTCACCTGTACAGTTTGCAGCTGTCAATAATATCCCTGTATAGGCCAGACACATGGCAGAACTGTGTGCATACATACACATACACACTGGAAGCATATGTAGGGCACCACAGCACACACATGCATAGCATCCACACAAGCCCAATTAGATCAAAGGCCCAAACCCACACACATGATGTCATCCAATGGTACAGCCTAGGCCTCTTGCAAACATTAACACCCTGTGCATATGACGATGCCTGTGCCACATCCCTGACATCCACACCATTGGTGCAGGGACATGCTCATATGGTCTGATGCACAGGGTGAACAGACTAGGAAGATAAGTGTAGTTTACAATTGTTGAGGAATGTTGACAGGCAGCAGATATACCATGTAGTACAGGTGTACAATACTGTTAACAGTATGTGTCTTGTGTAACAACAGTGCAGCCTAGGCCTCCGGCAAACATTAACACCCTGTGCATATAATGATGCCTATGCCGCATCCCTGACATCCACACCATCGGTGCAGGGACATGCTCATATGGTCTGATGCACAGGGTGAACAGACCAGGAAGATACGTGCAGGTTACAGTTGTTGAGGACTGTTGACAGGCAGCAGATATACCATGTAGTACAGGTGTACAATACTGTTAACAGTATGTGTCTTGTGTAACAACAGTGCAGCCTAGGCCTCTGGCAAACATTAACACCCTGTGCCTATGATGATGCCTGTGCCGCATCCCTGACATCCACACCATTGGTGCAGGGACATGCTCATATGGTCTGATGAACAGGGTGAACAGACTAGGAAGATAAGTGTAGTTTACAATTGTTGAGGGCTGTTGATAGGCAGCAGATATACCATGTAGTACAGGTGTACAATACTGTTAACAGTATGTGTCTTGTGTAACAACAGTAACTGCATGTTGGCCATGATGTTCTGCTCTCCTTCTTCAGGTCTAATTGCACGTGCCGGTGGATGTCAGTGTTTGCAGTTAGTGTCCCACATGTCAATGTGGACTACTCTCAGGTATGTATGAATATACCAGCATGCACCGTATAGCTGCCACATACCAGTGAGAATGTCCCACGTTACAAACACATGTACCATTCCAAGAGCATAATAGCTGTGTATTAAGCTACTGTGGCCACAGATGTGACATCCATAAAGGGTGACATCACAGGTACAGTTACATGTAGTGGTGAGGTAAGAGAGTGGTCTAGCTGATTGCAAGGGTAGAGGCCAGTGGGAAGTGTGATGCCTCATTGGGAATCAGTAATACACGTTCCCATGACAGGATTCCAACACACAACTGCACCCACACACACTCAGGTATTGACACACATGTATTCAGTGACACAGTAACACACCCACACACTCACGGATTCACCAACACAGTAACACACAATCGCACACAGTTGCTACTGGTGGGATGAGGACCCCTGCCTATGTGCAAATCATCATTACAGTACTGTGCAGCTACATGACACACCAGAGAGAATACACATGTACAGGTAGTCATTATGGCCTAAGATCGGGGACATCAACATGGATAGTAGAATGCATCACCTGGATGGTGGGAAGGGTCTTATCAGTTCAGTATGGTAACATACATCCTCACCCCAGGGACCAGTTGGCCCTACATATACATACTGTGGCTTTCAGTAATTAATACACCTATGACATGCACATACAGATACCTCAGATGTATGAGATAAATGCCCCTTCCTATGTCCTGCTTTCTACATTGCAGTCTGCACAAATGTGTACACTAGTGTACAGGAGAGTGAGTAACAATTGAGATGTATTCCCCACAATACATGACATATATGGACACACACACAACCACACATGCCAGTACTGTGAATCTCAGACCTGCCTAGCTCATGTTATGTATGTCAGATTTACAGCAGTATCGCACATGTTACAAACTGTACTGACACTTCCTGTGGCAACAGTGCTGATATATGCACTAGTGATGTCATAGCTATTAACAGGTGTCAAGTGATTTACCTTTGCTGTCACCCTGACCGCTGTCTAAGTTGTGTTATGTCCTTCAATTAATGAAATCATTGCTTACCGGTTACACAGGGTATTGTAGGACCGCTTGTGACACACCTGTGAGCTGTCCAATGCAAACATCCATCTGCAAAGATACCCCACCACTTAGTTATTTCCACACATCTGTCCATACCTGTGGTACATCTTTCTGTACATTCAGCATATCACCATATACAGTTGGCAATGTTGAGGCTGCATTGCAACTGCATGATGTACTAGGATACATGTCACCTGCATACATCAGCAACTGCACATGCATGTTATCTGAACGCACAACACTATGTGTACAGGTGTGTAGGTCCTACAGTCCTGACATTTGGGCATGTTTGTAGGCATTGCAATTGGTGGATATGTGTAATGATATACATGACACATGGACTGTTGTATGATATGATGGGTGACCAGTACAGAGGGGTTGTTTCCTCTATCAACATTGATATCACACCTTATGTACTATTAGCATTCATCAGCCATGGACCTACATTCCATGTGCATGTGTGTGTAATGGCTGTAGCCACCTGTTTGCACAAAGGACAACAACATCTATGCTATTTCCAGGTATGTTGTGTGTGTGGCACGTACATACCCAGGGCAGGTACATGTATGGCATAGCCATACATGAGGGTGTGTACTGGTGTACAGCTACAGTCATCTGCTAATGGTGGAAAGTAATAAGGGCCCCTGGTATGTGTACAGCTGACCTGGTCACAGACAGTGGTATCATTGCATTGCATAACACATGATGCAACTGTGTCAGTACATGTGTACTCTCTACAGTTGATGTAGAGCTTAGTACAGTACACAGGTCAAGGGTCACATGGTGGTGTACTCTTCTATGTCATACAACATGTATGGTTACGTGTTGGTGGTCTGAGGGCATGGTGGTGTCTGAGGTTTACATCCTAGAATGCAACATGTGACACTGTGTCCTGCACATGGCTCATCTGTGATGCCTTTCATGGGGGGACTGGTCAGTACATGTGAGTGGCCTTTATACATGTGGGTACACCACCTGAAGTGGTCCGTACCTGTGTTATGGCCCACATGTCTGGTTCTGAGGTATATGGTGGTAGTGCTAGGTTCTGAGGTATATGGTGGTAGTGCTATTGTGCACTACAGAGCCATCAGCCAGGTGTTCCTCAATGCACAGATGTCAGTACTCCCCATTGTTGGATCCACAGTGACCAGCTGTGAATATGGACACTACACATCTAGCACTGGTTAGCATAAGAAAACAATGCAGTTGTCCTGTAGGTGTATGGGAGTTAACCTGTGTTTAGGACATTTGCCTTGGAATGGCACTGTGTAGGTGGATGCGACTTGGATAATATCCCCACTCCCTTGAATCATGGATGCATGTGATATGTGACAAAGGCCTGCCTACTGTCAGCCATGTCATCCCAGAATGACAGCAGATGCTGTGTAAAAGACCGGTGTCAAATATATGTAGATCAGTGTTCCTGCTAACAATGACAACTACTAACACGAAAGCCCATTACAATATGTTCTTTACATCAACCTGTAATAGCTTGACCACAGTGACCTGCCATGTTTAGCATCAGATTGCATCCCAGTCAGCCCTGTGCAACTAGGAGTATGAGCATGCCCAGTATATCCTTGTGTAGATGGACACATAGTAGTGCATTCCAACCAGCCCTGTGCTACTAAGTGTGTGATCATGCCCCCTGTGCTACTAAGTGTATGAGCACGCCCAGTATATCCTTGTGTAGATGGACACATAGTGCATTCCGAACAGCCCTGTGCTACTAAGTGTGTGAGCATGCCCAGTGACACCTTGTGTCGGTTATGTGCCTCTGTGTATGGGCATGGCCATTGTAACCCTGTATAGTGGTAGCAGTTGTCCATTCCACAGATGGGCATACTCCAGGTCAGGATGGATTTCTACTTTAAACATACAGGTTCACAGGTATGTACATGTAAACTGCCAGCATCCCTGTTGATGTCCGTATTCCCAGACGATCATAATGACAGCCTTGACCTGTGTAGTCTGTGTGGTGTGATTCGTAAGTATGTCGTATTGTAATAGTACTCTGTAAATAGGCAGGTGTTCCATACCCACCACTGGCATGTGTGTGTGTGTGTGTGTGTGTGTGTGTGTGTGTGTGTGTGTGTGTGTGTGTGTGTGTGTGTGTGTGTCTGTCCCAGTTTGCCAGTGGACTGTAAATTGCTTTTAGACTGCCCACACTCCATACATTTCTTATACCCACTGTTAGCAAGGCCGATGATGTCACCCATCTACAAATATACCTCTGGAAGTGCTGTGTCCCAGTAATCTCAGTAGCGCATTCTGTAACTGCGTGATGCTGTAGTGTAATAAAGTAGTTAGGTTGGTGTTCTAGTCCCACACTTGCTGTGTGTGTGTGTGTGTGTGTGTGTGTGTGTGTGTGTGTGTGTGTGTGTGTGTGTGTGTGTGTGTCCGTTTGCCTGAGGACTGAGTAATGCTTTTATACTGCTCACACTCCATACATTTCTTATATCCAACATTAGCAAGGCTGATGATGTCACCCATCTACAAATACACCTCTGGGAGTGCTGTGTCCCATTAATCTTGGTAGTGCATTCTGTAACTGCATAACGCTGTAGTGTAGTAAAGTAGTTAGATCAGTGTTCTAATCCCAGACATGCCAACTGTGTGTGTGTGTGTGTGTGTGTGTGTGTGTGTGTGTGTGTGTGTGTGTGTATGCCTGTGTGAGACAAGTACAGTGCTTTGTAGTATTTGCCATAGCGTGCCCTAAATGCATGTTGCTGCAGTGTGATACGGTAGGGGTTTGCATACAGGATATGGCAAGTGTGTGTTTGTCTGTCAGAGCCTGTGTAGAGGTGGCCATGATTGTCTTACAATTAGACATGCTTGGGAGTGGGTTTTGTAGCTTTCCTATATAGTATCCATCTTATGACACATTGGCCACCTCACGAGGACTACAGCTCTCAGTCAGCCATGACACTGTGTTGGCAAGCCATACCCATACATCTGGCAAAAGGGCTGGTGAACTAAGTATGCAGCCCTACTAGTACCCAGTATATGTCCCGCACCCATGTGCCATGCATATACAACCTTGCCTAGGACATCCCACTATGTTGCTAGTAACATGCACATTGAGGACAGATAGTAGGCATGGTGTGACTGCAGTGGTCTGCAGAGGACATGGCACCCTGTACAGCAGTACAATAGGCACATATATGCGGACATTGTGCCTTCACTATGTTCCACACTGAATGCCTGCAACATATGTGGTGCCATCAAATGTGATCCACTAAGGCCAGACAATGCTGTACACATATGCCCTGCATGGACCCATGCCACTGACACCACGGAATACCTGTATCATACTATCCATGCAGGTGCAAGGCCGACCTGTTCACTATAAGCAGGTTTCGCCACACCAGGCCAGTATTGGCATATCGGGGTATAACAGGCTGTGTACTCTACATGTGTCTGCCAAACCAGGTACACCTGTACATGTCACTGTACAGTATTGTGGGGCATGCACATCCCAGGCAATGTCCATGTGAAGGACTACCAAACACAAACATGGCATGCATTGCAAAGTTATGGCCCTTCACATTGGTAACCAGGAAGTCAGGCCAGATAATGCAGTACCCATCTGTGTGGGACATTGCAGACACTACACCCCTGCCCTGCACACCATTGTCAGGTGACACGATGGCAAGGATTACCCCTCACCCAGCCTTGTACAGCCATCTTGCACAGCCAAACACACCCATGGAGCAATGCATACCTGCATGCCAGTACTGGCACCCTGTGTCTGCATCTGGGGTGTGATGCTCCCAACCACAGTCACTCCCAGTATAAACCTCATTGGCATACCAACAGTTGTTAAGCACTTTCACATGCCATAGCCCGTAGAACCTCCAGATATCCCCTGTGGTGCATGTGGTCCTGTGCATTACTGCGGTTTAGCAAACTAAGTAGTTACATTGTGTATTTGTCGCCCTGACAAAGGTGTCAATGCGTGTCCATTAGAGTGTGGTTGTGGTGACAATGGCATCCATTCATGTGGACTGACATGTGTGCCACACCTAATGTATGTCTACTATATTTGTTGCAGATGGCACTCACTCACCTACACACATGTTCTTACAGCACAGCAAAATGTCGCCTTTGTGGCACATGTAGTAACATCATGCACATGTAATAGTAATGAGTAGTCAGGGGTTTTCCCCTGTACTATTCGGGATGTGGCAGATGATGCTTATGGTTAAGTAGCCAAGCCCTTTTTTGGTGTACTTTGCCTGTCCGCCCACACACACTCTCTGGTGGATGTGAAGGTGTACACCTGCACAGCAGCAGCATGTGTATTGTACGAGATGGAAATGGTCAGATGATGGCCACTGCACCTATTGCAGTCCTCCTCTAGCTGATTGCATGTGGTACAGCTGTGATGGTGTTCCCATAGCCATCCGCATGATAAACACAGTACACTCTCTAGGGAAACATGTTATTATCTGGCCATGACAGTCGCTGTGAGTGATACCTGGATGTGGTGTTCTGACATGGCATCACAGATGATATCTGGATGTACCTCAATAATTTTCCACAGTGGGAAATAGCCTAATGACAGAAGGGTGATGTGCCACACATAACTACAGCATGTAAGTGTAGCTATGCTGTATTGAGACTACTGCCTGTTTAACATGTGTGTCATAATGGCTATTCTGCATGTTATAATACAGACATGACAGTACTTTGTTCATGAGGGACCCCCATCTGTAGGGCCATCTGTGAAGTGGTCAGTGTGTGCAACCATTTGTTTCCTGTGTTACACACTGTACACACATCAGTGCACAGCAGAAGCATGGTGTGAGAATTGCAGACAGTACATGATGATAGGGATGTGTTACTGCCATTGCATCCCTGACTGGACATGTGTCACATGAGACAGTGGTATGACTGACACTGTGTGGGATTCCCAGTGACAAGCCCATGATGGGCAACTGTTCATAGCTGCGGTCACACATCTACTACACATTGAACAGTTGGCATGCGGTATATATGCATGTGCTGTGCTCCCTCTGCAAATGTATACCATCTGTTGTGTTGAGTTGCTGGTGATATCTATGCATACTGTCATAGGTAATCCTGTATTCAGTTGTCTATCACTAAGCCATATGTGGGTCTAAAATGCAACACCATAGGCTGAATGGGTTGGTAGGTCCCGGCAGATCCTCCTGTTCCACGTCAGCTGACCATGGCACTGGGCACTAGCACATCCGGGGCCCAGTCATAGATATCAACCTCTTTTGGCTCTGCACCACCTTCTGGTGGTACCACCACTGAGGATGGAGCATGTCTCCCTTGGGAGAAGGAGCAGACAAGTACATATCTGCTGTCGTGTGGTCCTGGATGTGTTGCGTTGGTGGCTCCCTAAAGGGTTATGAAGCCAGATACAACAGTTCAATGGTGGAGTGTCACATTTACAGGGTGATACTGCCCCTCCTGGACAGCCCCCAACACTGCCTCCTTTGCAGCTGTGTAGGTGTAGTGGCAGTTGCCCATGGCTGGGGACCTCCGTCCCACTGTTCCCATGGGCTTTTGAATGCCGAAGACCCATCCCCATCCAGGGTGTATCCTCCCCACATGTGTCATATACCAACCCTGTATGCTGTCATTTTTGTGCTCCTACCTATCCTCCACGGCCATTCCTACACTCCTTCCCCAAAATCTGACCCTCAGCTATGGACACATATGGCCATTTGGCTCCTAGGATATCATCTGCCCTATACATAGCTGTCCATTACACACACATGACCACTGGACACATGAAACCCTTGTAATATGCATCATAACATACTACTGTTATCCTCACCCATGTCCCTCAGGCGCACGATCCTGGTATGCACATCACACCTACATGGTCCAGGTACACGTGAGGAGGATGACCCCATTGTACACAAAACAATACCAGTCCCTCTATGGTTACCCCATTTACCTTTATCATGATGATGATGTTGCACACAGCACATTGCAAGAGTACTGTTCACACATAATGACTGGACAGGTACTGTTGTGTTAATGTACATTACATGCACAGAGTGATGTATATGGCCAATGTACAACTATTTGCTTGTATGACTGACACATGTCTGTCTGAGGGAGTCTTGTGAACACATAGAGCAACACCACTACATAATACATGCGTCGCTGGTGTTTCCTGTTTCATTCATTTGTAATGCTTTGTTGCCATATGGTATGTTCCTGATACATCTCTATATATGTATGCACCTATATGCTGGACATAAACACTCACATGTACATCTACATGATGGGATACATTCCTATACTGTTGAATGACTGCGCTGTATGACATCCTCTGGTTACAGCCTCTTATGCTCGATTAGCCTCTACATTGCTTAACCAGTGCAATACTCGTATATTGGTAGCCAAACACGCTTACACCCGCTCGATTCCGCACTTGCTAATGCACCGATATTGGTGCTTGCATCTGTCACTCACACCCCTGGGTGTGAGCGAGGACCAAAATATTACTTTGTGGTGCCTTTTACATCGGACTACATAACTACAGTATTGGGATTGGTCGCCCATTAGGCGACGGCATCGCGTTCGACTGTACGGAATCAGCGGCCTGTCCAGGGACACAATCATATTTGTGTGTACCTCATAAAATGTGCTCCCACCTTGTGATGCCTATTACATCAGAATATATGAATACAGTAATGGGAATGGCTGCCTGTTAGGAGACGGCATGGCGTTCAACTGTACGGAATCAGTGTCCTGTCTGGTGAATCATTCATATTTGTGTGTTCCACTTATAATCTGCTCCCACCTTGTGATGCCTATCACATTGGACTACATGACTACAGTCATAGCCGGCCTTAGGCATAGGCTAACTACGCGGCCGCCTAGAGCACCGCTTTAGTGGGGGCACTTTACCAATATTTATTTGGTGTAGGTAGACCAGGATGGGGGCACTGGGTGGTATGATGGTATGATGGGGGGTGCTGTTGTGCCCTCTGCCTAGGGCACCAGTTGACCTAAGGTCACTCCTGACTACAGTATCGGGAATGGCTGCCCATTAGGCGACAGCATGGCATTCGAATGTATGGAATCAGCAGCCTGTCCGTTGAATCATTCATATTTGTGTGTTCCTTTTACAATCTGCTCCAACCTTGTGATGCCTATCACATCGGACTACATGACTACAGTATCGGGAATGACTGCCCATTAGGCGACAGCAGGGCGTTAGACAGTATGGAATCAGCGGCCTGTCCAGTGAATTAATCATATTTGTGTGTTCCGCATACACTCTGCTCCCGTCTGGCTGATATATGGGAACCGAGACCCTGCATTACAGACAAGTAGTTGAGTTGTGGGAGCCACATCCATCAGATGGGTCATGCTACCTCATACCTATTATAGGTTTGCCACCTTTTCAATTGGCCAAGGTGGGACTTTAGGGTTACCACCTGTCCCACTTTGCGAGGGCACTGCGAAAATAATCAAGACATAGCAAATGCCCAGATTACAGGACATTATTATATTCTAATTGCAAACAACAGTTATTTTATACATGACACTTTTATATGGTATGTGAAGTAGCATAAGAAATTCAAATGCAACTAGATTAAGCTTTTATTTGTGCAAATAAGTATAATCCTGTACTATGCACGGCTGTAGGTAAGTTTTGTCCTGGAATGTCTGACGTTTCTACAGAACATGTCCCACTCTGGCCATTTGGAAAGGTGGCAACCCTATAGGAACTCTATGTAGAGATATCAGACTTTGCAGGGCAACACACCCACAGCCAGTAGAAAGGGGAGTACTTCACTGTTTTGCCTAAATAAAAGGTTACTCTTGTAGCATTATAGTTGCTTATACTGTTACCTATAACATTTAGGTGTTTCAGAGGAACATAATTGTTTTATGCAACTACTACAAACAATATAGGTAATCTTTGCCCTTAATCACAGGAAATTTGACTTAATTACAGTTATTATGCAGGACACAACTGCCCAAAGGGGAGTGTCCCTCGCAAAGGTGGACAGGTGGTAACCCCAACCCTATTATTCTATCAACTTTCTAAGGTAGTCGGCGGAACATGCACTTTCTCTCACTATCAGACCTCTCATACGAATGGAGAAGAATGAACAGTGAATCAGGGACACTGCATAATGACCTCAGGGACACATTTAGAAGGTTGGTGCTATTAACCTGACACATTGACGGACACAGGGCACATATGTATTCATAGACATTGCCTGAGGTACATGCTTTTTATGACTCTTACATGTTGTCATTATTCATTACGTGTATTCTACCACCTTTCCTCCTAATATCACTAGTTCTAGGAGGGTTTAGTTGGGACTGTGTTAGATTCTGATTTGTAATCACAGACATCCCTGGTAATCAGGGACAGTTCAATGATATGGTCCCTATGTGTTCCCCCAATGGTTTACGAATTGTCCAGTAGATGTGCTCTTAAGGTTTGGGAGGTATGGGCGTCTGCTATACCCACATCGGAATATTACTTACACCCACAGGGCGGTCCTAATATGTCTGCCAGCCAACACCTGCACGCCTAACCCCATAATCGCATACCCATAGTTCCCCCACCTGCCAATACTCTATAGCACTCATCCTTACTGTGGGCTCAGGTGGACACAGGTGGGATATGAACATACCCTTACACACTGCCCACTCTCCCCGTGTCGGGACACATGTCCTACGTTGTGTCAACCCATGTGTTATCAGGCTTGCACAACCTAGTGTTCTGTGTACAGCTACATCTTGGTCATAATAGTGTTACCCCCATTGGTTGGATGTACCAAATTTTTGGTGTCCCGCAAGGGACGTCGCTGTCCATGTTTAAAACGTAGACCTTGTAGATCTCTTCCACTGGTAGTTTCCTGCCGGTGGTCTGGGAAGCAGTGTTGTATTTACCTTTATTGCATGTCTGTATGTCTCACCGGCCTAGCTGGGGGGGGGGGTAGACGTTTGTTGAGTGGACCTCCCACCAACATATGCCTGGTCTAAACATGTTAACAGTAACTGCTGTAACAGAACCTAGGTATATACATGTGTATATTTACTGTAACATATATATTTCTATTTACATTAATATATATACAGATATATCTGCATATGTATTCATACATGTATATTCATATCATGCTGTTTTATATATATATGTATATATATATATATATATATATATATATATATATATATATATATATTTTTTGTGTGTTTGTGTGTGTGTGTGTGTATATATATATATATATATATATATATATATATATATATATATATATATATATATATATATATATATATATATATATATATATATATATATATATATATATATATATATATCTACAAATAAATATATATATATATCTACACATAAATATATATATATATCTATACACACAGATATATAAATATATATATATATATATATATATATATATATATATATATATATATATATATATAGATATATATATGATTATATATATATATCTATATATATATCTATATATATCTATATATATCTATATATATATATATCTATATATATATATATACATATATATATATATATATATATATATATATATATATATGTACATCAGTGTGTCAGTACATTCCTCGCTCATATGCACTTACACATGCGTAATGGTGTTTATATGCTTCACCAGCAAACTAGTGCCTTACTTATTATAACACCGACACACTACTGTTATCTTGAAATCGGTATGTAGCATGTTATACAGTGGACAGATGTCGCTATATGTTCATGTACAGATTACCAATGGTAATTGGAATGTGATAGTGTGATTCGACCCATCCCTCTTCTGCACAGCCTATTATTCCATCTACTGTAGATGCCTGTATGGGTACATTCCTATTATTTATGTCAACAAATGGAATGCATGTGTTACAGAATTTGTACTTCAACATATATTGTTGTCTGCATGTGAGTATGCGTATATACCTATTACGACCTAGCTGACCTCCACGGGGCAGTCCATTAGAACCGTCCCATCCAACCCTGGCACACCTGGATCGATAATTGCATACTCATAGTTCCTCCACCCCACCCGTGTTAAATTTACAAGTGTAACATCAATTATCCACTTGTTATCGCAGCCATGGCACACCTTTACACATTGTCCTCTCCAGAGCTTTTGGGGCCCTACACACATTCTGTCCTGCCTCGTGTATTCACAGGGTCTCCCGCCATGTATATTTGCACATACGTGCCTTTCCTGGAGTTATGGAATACGGCCATTTGCGCTTTCCAATTTTTGGAGGTCCCAGCATAGGACTACATTCCGTCTGTGTGTAAAGTAGACTTAGCATTTCAACGATGTTACTCCCACTGGTAAAACCCTGCCTGTGGTGGAGTGTCTCAGGCATATCAAATGAGAAGAGTTAGTTGTAAATGGCGTAAGAATAATCAGGGTTGTTAGATTAATTATACACTTAGACAAGATGATTAATTGGCAATGAATTGATTAATTGAAATAATGTCTTGTATAAATACATGTTCATTTTGGTTATTTGTTAAACCTGAGGAAGCACACTAGTTTGGTGCGTGAAAGCGCTTGTTCTTTTATCTACAATAAATGCTTCATCTTTATCATGGTGGTTCCTTCATATCTTGTTATTACTGCTGATATTTCTTCATTGTGCAGGAACCTTTGGATGGTGACAGCTTGTTTTTTACTACATACAGAAATAGCTATTTTATGCAACTGTTACATGAAATATGGGACATATTTCGTACAATCACAGGACATTTGCCATTGTATTATATTTGGTCTGGACATAACTGCCCAAAAAGGACTGTCCCTCGCAAGGTGGGGCAGGAGGTAACCCTACTTATGTCTTCTTTAAAGCATCTGAAGCACCCTATATCCCATTGCCACTATGCGAATGTGTACGGTATATATTCCCGATAATGCGCATGGGGAGACATGCATCACGGTCAGGTGTTTAATCCCGGGTCATAGGTTCTGCAGGACTGGCTGGAGGCTGAGCAGTCTTGTGGACAACTCCTGCTCATACAACTTGTGTCCAGATGTATACAGGACTGGACATCATGTCGTGACACCAAGTTTAATGTTTAGAACAGATACATATCCCATGAGGGATATCCAAAAATTGTGGGGGCCGATGACCTTCTTTGCTTTACGGCTATATTGTAGGGTTATACATGCAGGGGATATATAGTTTGCAATCCTGAGACTGCCTAGGGTGAGACTGCCTACTAGATATGGGTAGGGGTCACTATGTGCAGATATGGTCACGCCTATCTAGCAGCCCGAGTATGGCTGGTTTTGGTGGATGTTCAAGAAGGGGGGGAGTAGTGTGCTGTGAAGGGGATGATGGGTATTCAATTATGTATCCAGGTGTGTTGGGGTTGGATGGCTTAGTCCAGGCCAGACTGTTATGTAGGTATGTGCCTGTAATGTTTCTGTAGATGTGTATAGCACTTTTTAATGTTCACATGTTTGTGGGATTGTATTGCGGATGTCTATATTTGTTCTTTGGTTATCTTTCTGATTCACCCACTGCTCCCTCATAGACCTCCAGTTCACCTATTGTGCATCCAATCCAGTCTCCCCTTGGTGAATTATTACATTACCCATCACCCCCCACCCCCATATTCCACAGACACCATTCATCCCTGTTCTAGTTGATGGCCCATGGCACAGTCAACAGAGCACATTGCGTACACTACATATCTCTGGGACCAATATGGTTGTGAGGTCTACACTAGCATTTCTGATCATCCACTTGCTCTACTTCACGCACATAGGTACACGCTAATACTTATCTTTCATGACATGGTAGGTAGACCCGGGTAATACCTGTTTATCTATGGGCTGTCCTGACAAGGATGACTTGGACTGCAAATGGGCAGATATTGGACAAATGCTCTGACTATTGGTAGGGTTACCACCTTTTCATATGACCTGGATGAGACATTTTCGGGACACACATCTGAGTTTACAGGCCAACACATATCCACGGTCATTACAAAGGATAGTACTTTAGTTTTATGTCTACATATAAGCTTTTATTGTTGTAGCGGTGTAGTTGCTTATTCTGTTTTGTTTACTTGCTTATTCTGTTTCTTGTAACATATAGGTATTTTATATACAGCATACATATTGTATGGGACTATTACATAAAATATGGGACATAATTATGTCCTACTATCGCAGAACATTTCACATTTATAATGGCTTTGGTATGGACACACCTGCCTAGAGGGGGGACTGCCCTCACAATGTAGGACAGGTGGTAACCCAAACCATTGGGCTAGGTTTAGCAATTGGCGGCATGCTAACATGATGCATTTCGCTTCTACTTGGTATAACTAGCGACACTACAATGGAATATGGGCACGGGGTTTTAAATATCATTTGTTCAAGTGATGGGGACTCAATATTCATCTATGTGCCTTTGTGTTTACTTCTTATTGTGGTGTTCGCAAAGATGTCTTGTATGCTTTGCATACATTTCACAATCCACGGACACTGATAGGAGTGATTACTATTAGAGGCAGGCTGTACTAGTCAGCATTTTAGGTTGCGCATATGCAGCCGATATGTTCACTCCTCTGTGCAGTGCTTGGACATGCCCCCTGCACTCGTACACATTTCCTATGCACATTGCTGTTATGGCAGCGCACCTTCATTTATATGCATGTGGTTCTGCTGTGCCATCTCTACACCGCATGGTCAGGGCAAGGCTAACGCCGTCCTTGTGCCGAGCTTCATGAATCCCGGGGACTATGTTTACCTCCAATAAACTATTTTCAAGTCGACTAAGAAAAGTCCCAGAAGTCTTGTAAAAGATGTGAAAGTTGTGCATAAATTGGTTTCAATGTTCTATCGACAAAGAACATCAATGGGTAAGTTTTGGAGCCCTGCATAGCTACTATGTGTTTTAGAGGGTGATTATAAACATCTTTATGTATCCTGGGAATATCAAAAATTGTTGGTATTCTAGGTACAGAATTGATAAAACATGTGTATGTATCACATGAAAGTAAACTTTGAGAAGTATGGTCTTGTAATTGTACATCAATCTTTTTGCAGGCTATGTTAGCTTTGTTCCTAGAGCTGAGACTGAATATGGAATCATCTTTCAAAATCTCAAACATTTTGCTGACATAAATAATGTTATCAAAAATGCCCCGCCCCCACTTTTGTTGGGTTTCATTACCCTGATGTTTCTATTGCTTCTAAGGTCATCGAGCAAACTTCTCTATTAAATCTAGGTTTATGACCATTTGAATGGATTTAGTTGTAAATGTCTATCTCACGTATCTCTTCAAAAGTTGCTAACAAAGGCTAGAAGGAGGGATAAAAACAGTTTTCCTTTTGTAGCTGGAAACCTCATTGTCATTCAGTCTTACTTGCCCTGGTGCATTAAATAAAATGGCTAAGTTAAGTTTCCTAATAAATAATTTAAGTTCTACAAGTACATCTACACTGTCAAATTTCTTTGTAGGTATACATTTAAATCTTTTTTGGAAAAGATCAATGTGGGTGGGATGATGTCCAAGTGGTTATAATTAAAAATCTTGAATCCACCTTTAGTTACCAATCCCCCTCATACTCCTTAGTAATTATCTCTTCCTTTTCTTCCCCTAGTTTTCCCTTCTGACAACCCCCTGCTTGTCCTGAACATGTTGGTGTCACAGGGTATCCCTTTCATATACATTTAAAGGTCTGGAGATGCAGGACAGTTTGAGCACTGTTCCTTCTCAGAAGAATGTCTCTATTGTGTTGTCCTGTGACTTTTGGAATATGTTCCATTTTCTCAACACATATTTCTAGTTCTGAACATTTAGTGTTATGTTAATATGATGCAACAACAATTGCTAACTTATGTTGTGATCTGTTTTCTGTTAAAGTAACTTGTCTGAGCCATAAATAACAAATATGTGCAAACCCACTTAAAACTGTTAACTAAATGAGCTGCTAATATCAGCAATTTAAAAATTATAGTAGTAAATACAATTTAAGTTTTAATATGACAGTAATAAATGGCATTACTGTCCTTTAAGTTAATACCCAAAGCAGTTGCCTGATCAGACAGTACTGCTTTTCAGATGTGGAAAGTTGTGTGCTAAAATAGGGCCAGATTCACGAAGGCTTGCACGGGGTCTAAGAGTAGAGTAAGACTTCATGCAGCCAACATGTCTGCCGAGCGATCCAGGAACAGGCAGCAGGGGCGTGCAAGAGAGCTCCTAAAACGACTTTTACACGGACAGGGTTAGGTTACGCAAATTACCTCATTTGCTGCTGAAAGCTATGCAAATGAGGTACATTTGCAATCCAGGAAACCCTAACCTGTCCGAGTAAGAGTAGTGTTATTTGCAGAAATGTACTCAGTTGTTAACTGAGTACCGTTCTACAAATAGCAAAATGGAGCTGTGACAGCTCCAAATAAAGGATGCATCCAGTTGAGGAAGCATGCAAATGGCCAAATATATGGCCATTGGCATTTTTTCCCGTTGAAAAATAAAAAAAAATATTTTTTTTACCTCGATCTCTGATTTTTAAGTGTAGTGCAGAGCCGCGCAAACGTGCTGTGCTCTAAAAATCAGAAAACCAAAAAATAAAAGGCACAAATAGGGAATTTATTCAAAATATTAATCTACCATGCAAGTGAATGGCAGGCTGAAGACAACATGGCTACTGAGTAGAGGTTGCTAAGGGGGGAAGCTCAGTCTGAGAGATGTAACTAAGCATTAGTAGGCAATCCTATGCAAATGAGGATAAGGATAGTGAATCCCAATATTCCCTGCTATGTGAGCCATGTCCCTAGAGTGGAAGAGTAGGAAAAGGGGAGTAACAGAGTAGGAGATGGGTGACATCATGAGGGGGTATGTATGAAAAAGACTGTAAGCTTATTGGAGCAGAGTGGCATGTGGTTGCTGTGAGTTACTCAGGACTAAAATAGATGTGTCTACAGTTGTCTAAACTGAAATCAAAAAACTGAAGGTGTACGCCATGGCTATCACTAAAGTTTCTTGCAAAGGTGCTTACACTGTATGCGCACATGTGCAAGCGTGTAAACCCGTCTAAGCCTGTGTGCGCATGTGTGCATCTGTGTAAGCCTGTGTAAGGCCGTCTAAGCTAGTATACACAAATGTGCACGCGCCTAAGCCTGTGTAAGCCCGTGTAAGCTTGTGTGCATGCGTGTGAGCGTGTTTGCGCTTGTTTGCACGGTGATGCCCCCTGTGGAAACAGAAATGGAAAAAGGAAGGAAAGGAAGTAGTAGGAAGTTAACCAAGGAGAACTAGCAGAGCTGCCAGGTGAAATCAATCAGAATCAGCCAATTACACAGGCAGTACACTAGCTCAGCCCAACCCAGCACCTAAAACTCTGCAAACAACATTCCCCCATGTTTTTCTCATAAACACTGCAACACTGCAGTCAACAAAGAGAAGTGAAAACTTAAAAAGCTTAAACTGAGACATAAAAATGTTAGGGGCTGCCATTGCTGTTATAAGGCAACATGTGCAAGATGCTGAGGGTAGTGCCATTGCGAATGCTGCTGAGCAACCCACAGTGAGGAGACAGAGAAGAGTGTACAGACCCAGGGTAACCTACCAGGGACTACATGAGCTGGAGATAGTGGAGCGCTATAGAGTGGACAGAGAGCTCCTGCAGCAAATTGTTGAGCTGTGCAGGCCACGCCTCACCCACAGAACCAACAGAGGGGAACCCATCCCAGTGGAAACCAAGGTATGTGTTGGCCTAAGAATACTAGCAACAGGTACCTTCCAGAGACCAACTGGTGATACGATGGGGATTTCACAGGCATCAGCATCAAGGGTACTGCACCAGTTCCTGAATGCCATGTCAGCACATGTCGGTGATCATGTATATTTCCCCAATTCCCATGAGGTATTGTCCAGCAATATGCGTCTCTTTCAGCAAACAGCGGAATACCTCGAGGTAGTGGATGCAATTGACTGCACACACATACACATCAAAGCACCAGCTGGTGAGCGGGGAAGGGCCTACATCAACCGCAAGGGCTTCCACTCCATCAACTGCCAGGTCATGTGTGATGCCCAGGGCATAATACTGAATGTGTGTGCGGCTGCCCTGGAAGCTACCATGATTCCCATATCTGGCATCTGTCGCAGCTGTATACCAGACATTTGCAAATGGGGACATCCCTGATGGTCACCTAGTGGGGGATGCTGGATGCGCACTGGAGCCGTGGCTGATGACACCCATCAGAAATGCACACACACCTGAACAAGAACTCCATAATGAGGCCATGCACAAACATGAAATGTAATCGAGTGTGTGTTTGGGATGCTCAAGTCACAGTTCCAGTGCCTGGACACATCTGGTGGAGCCTTGCAGTACTCACCAACTACATGTACCCAAATTGTCATGGTATGTGCCATGCTACACAATCTGATCCTGTGAAAACAGCTGCAGCAGGAACAGCATGGGGCAGGGCCAAACAGCCCCACACCATTGCCAAGGCCTGCACAGGCACAGCGTGACTCAGAGGAGGAACAACCTGAGCCTTCCCCAGTAGGCAGAATGAGGCGTGCCCAGTATGCCTTGTCCTTGGCAAAGAAGCAATGCATAGCACATACACTGGCTCAGTAGGAACCCTGTAAATGATACCTCTCACTGACTCGCACATAAAATAAAAGGGATGCCCAACTTGACACTACCTGTTTCCAAACATGTATAGGGAGTGTAGTATGTGCATCCGACATAGGCAGCCCTGCAGCACCACCTGAGGCATGATTACCATGTTTTACACAATATAAAGAAGTGCTAAGCAGCTTTTTACCAATATCTAGTATATGTAATCAAAATTGCTCATGCAATGTTGGCCAAGGTCGGCCAAATCTGAGCAAAGTCAAACATGCTCATATCTGCTTTACTGTACCTTAAGCAGTCTGATCTGGCCAGCATGAAAATAAAAAGCAGTGACAGGGCTTGAACTGAGGATAATGTGCACTATAGTCACAGTACTGAACCACCAATGCCTATGCAGACAGAGAACATCAGGCCAGGCGTTGTGATGTGGGTTGTGTAGGCTATGAAATCGCAAGCTAATATATGTGGCAATGGACACTAAGACCTGTAGTATACTAGTATGCCTCAATCCAGTATGATAGGCAACAGTACAGACTGTAATGCTGTCCTGTACATAGCAGTGCAGGCACAGCAAATGTGTATAATTGTCAGGTGAAACCCACATCTTATGTACACCCACAGTAACAATCCGGTGTACCCACGGTTAGAAATGTACAAAGAATAGCTGTCCCCCCTGTATGTAGAAATGTTGATAGGTCTTTGCAAAGTGTCTCATGGAAGCCCTGCAGGCACAGCATGATCCCTGTTGATCTATGACACAAAGGTGAGCCCTGCTGTAAAAATACACCTTGATTTACCATACACATATCGTATAAATGTGTATACTGTGCATGCTCACACACTCCAACAAATGTAGTGGATTTCAATCTGCATCACACTGAAAGGTCATACTGGGCATGCTCACGAAGCAAATGTCAGGCAGGAAGATACTGAAAGGTTATACTGGGCATGCTCACACACTTAGACTAAATACAGATGTGATAAGGGATCTATGGACAAACATGTATAGTCATCTCTACTTCCAGAAACACATTCACAAAGTGGTCTGAAAATCCTGCTATGTGTACACACAAACTGCCAAGGTCTGTGCATGTAGGTCAAAGGAGGTTGCCACTACTCAGCAGTCATCAGACCTGTCAGAGACTACCACAACACACTTGCAAGGAATCTGACTAGGCACGCTCATCAACTAGAAAGAACAATGAAGAACCTTAACAAGAGGATTACTGGGCTCAATTAGTTGCCCCATACAACAAGAATGAATGTAACCCAAGCTGTACTCAGTGGCATACTGTCTAAGCAGCAGATCTCTGCCCAGCAGACAGGTCCATGTCATGGTTGCACTCAGATCTGTTCTGAGTTACAGCTCAATGGCACTTAATGTACAGAGCCAACTGATATTGGCAAAATACTGGCAGACAGGATCAGTGTTAACTTTACTCCCCTCTCACCCATGAAAGAGCACATGTCTATAATGGAAGACTGCAAAGTTGCTGTCATCACAGCTGCACAGATAAAAAAACACTCTCTGAAGTCAGTAACACAGCAGCCATAGGGCTAGATAACTTCCCAGGCTGTGTAGTATCTACTTCCCTGAGGTAAACATTAACATGGAGGTTCTGTGGCTACTGACGTTTCCACAGGACTGCAAACTAGGAGCCATCATTGTAAACACTAAAGATGTGGACATCCTACAAAAGGGCCTCAGTGAGACAGATGGCTATTGTCCAAGCCATGGGCTGTAGCTCAATGCCAAAAGGTGCATTATCATCACCTTTGTTAAAATCTCTGTAGCCAAGAGCTACAACGTAGGTGGTAGTATACCTCACACTTTAAGTGTGACAAGAGACCCTGGGTCATGGGTGGACAGTGGATACAACTGTGATAAGCACATTCCCACAGTAGTCAGGAAACCCTCTTATGTGGCACACCTCATCACAAAATATGTCTCATGCAGAATAAAAGAGGACATTGTTCCCCTCTACTCACCACTCACTAGAACTATAAAAGAGTACAATGCCACTGTTGCTATGTACCTCACAAGACAACTATGACAACTGGAAAGCCTGCAGCAATAACTCACAAAGAGCATTAGTGGCCTGAAATACATGCCATACACAGACCATCGCAAAATGCTCCATCTATACTCCCTTGCATATCGCCTACTCAAAGGTGTTCACTGCGTAACATCCAAAGCTATGTCAAACATGCAACTGTTGGATATGATCCACATAAAACACTCACAATCACCCTGACCTTTGGACCCAAGACCATGAGTGAAATACAAAAGGAAGTGGTGTAGCCATTTACCTTATGGATATCCACAGCTCCAGGTTACTGCCACAGCATGAGGCCTTGGAGACCATGCAAGTGCAACTAACATTGGGCAAAGCTGCCCATCAGATTGTAGTTTGCTACAGATCCAGTACCTTGTCTCAGTAACCTCACTCAATATTCTGGAGAATAATGGCAAATATAAAGGTCCTATCAAACACCATCATATGAGGAGATTACAACTACCCAAACAACGAGTGGGTGAATTACTCGTATACAATGTCCTTTGCCCAATGTGTCCTAGAGCTAAGAAACTCTAACACCCTGGAACAGCTGGTCAGCATGCCCACTAGAGGTAACAACATACTGGACATGATCATCACCAACATGGGGTACCAGTGTTCCACAACAGAGATAAACCCCTCGCTGGTGATATCAGATCATTAAGTAATCACACTGGACATCCACATCCCGCCCCCACACCCAGTCAATGAAACCACTGTGAAGACATTTTCAAAAGCAAACAGCACACTTCCCAAGACTAAAGTGGAATGTCCCAAAGCCCTCTTGTTATAGGATAATGGTATACAATCGGCCAAATAATTTACAAGTGCATCCTATGAGCACCTACAGGGATGCATGGATTGAGACATCACAAATAAAAGCAAGATGCACTCCTCTAAAAATAAGAAAACAATCTGGTGGTCGTTGCCCAGAAATAAGCTAGACAACAGAAGGAGGAAACTAACACCTGATAGAGCCAACTTCACTAAAGGAAAGGCATCACTGATCATTATTAGGATGAAACAATGATCGCTCATAAAATAATCCAAGCACAGTTTCTTTAGACAAACTGCCAAGGAATGTAAGAATAACAACCACAAAGCCTTCTGTAGCTATATCAGACATGTAGGTGTCAACTTCCAAATATGCTGTCAGCTACTGAAAAAAGTAATGACATACACCAAACCAACTTTCGTTGCCCACACCCAGGGGGACAAGTGCAGTGTAAACTCCCCCTCATCACCCCCAAAAGGGCATGTGTCTATCACAGAAGGATGCAGAGACACAGACATCACGGACATGCATGTAAAGACAGCCCTCACCAAAACTAAGAACATAGCATCAATGTGACTGTAAGTTGTTCCAGGCTGCATCTTACACTAGGCCCACAAGGAACTACACCCTCACCTACATTCACTGTCCAGACTCAAGTGTATCACAGGCTATGTACCCAAAGAATGGCATACACTAACAGTCATCCAGCTCCATAAAGGGTGTGCCAAAACAGAACCTGGAAACCATTGCCCAACATGTGTACTCAGCCTGGTCTACAGAGCTATTGAGCAAATCATCATGGAACCCATCCACTGAGACATTGGAGATCTCCAGACACTGGACTCTACACAACTTCGCCTTGTTAAAGGCATAGCCTGGCTCCCAAACCTAGTTGACTTATTTAAAACAGTTACCATGAACATAGATGGAGGTGAAAGTAGTCCACACAGCCCACCTGGACCTCACTAAGGGCTTACCACACCATTCCCCACTCCGTCATCATGGACAAGTGTACCAGCTTGAACATGAACAGCTATGTCACAGGATGGGTGGCCAAGTGGCTCACAGATCAAACACACATGTTCATAGTTGCGGGTGCCATGTCCAACTCTAAGCCAGTCACACATGGCATCACACAGGTCTTGGTCCTGGGACCCCACCTGTTTAGTCGATACTGCTCAGAGGTACAGGCAAGCATGGCAGGTATAAGGCTGAACAGATTTGCAGATGACTGGAAACTGTGGTCCATAATTGACTGTATAGCTGACACAGACATCCTCCAGAAGTGTCTTACAGAGACAGATACCTGGTGTCAAAACAATGCCCTCAAGCTGAATGGCAAAGAATGCATAGTCATCCCCTTTGGGTAATACAAAGTGCACACAAATTACCACATAGGTGGTAATCCAGCATATATGGAGAAAGTAATTATGGCCCTGGGGACACAGGTAGATAGTAAACTCACCTTTGATGATCACATGGCCAAAGTGTTTAGACATTCGTTCAATGTAGGCCAACTAATGTCACCTAATGTAACACACTTCGTATAGTCTGATGATGTCACCATCCTACAAATATACCTGTGGAAAAGAAAAACCCCAGTAAAATTTATAGCGCTTCATGTTAATTTGTACTCCTCTAGTACCATGAAGTAGTTAGGTAGGGCTTTGAATCCTGCACTGGGCAACTCTGTGTGTTTGTGTGTGTGTGTTCCCCTTGGGAAGAAACAACCTTTTAGGAGAGTAGTGAAACACCTCAAAAGTGGTAATCTAACCTTTGTCAACATTGATGATGTCAGCATCCTACAAGTATACCTGTGGAAAAATAACACTCCCACTAATCTGTAGTGCACATCGTGTTAATATGTACTCCTCTAGTATCATGAAGTAGTTAGGTAGGGGTTTAAATCCTGCACTAGGCAACTGTATGTGTGTTGGTTTGTGTTCCCTTTGGGAAGGAGCAACCTTTTAGGAGAGTAGTGAAACACCTCAAAAGTGGTACTCTAACCTTTGTCAACTCTGATGATGTCAGCATCCTACAAGTATACCTGTGGAAAATAAAGCTCCCACTCATCTGTATAGTGTGTCGTGTCAATGCGTCCTTCTCTAGTATCATGAAGTAGTTAGGTAGGGGTTTGAATCCTGCACTGGGTAACTGTGTGTGTGATTTCCTTGGGAAGGAACAATCTTTTAGGAGAGTAGTGAAATACCTCAAAAGTGGTAATCTAACCTTTGTCAACTCTGATGATATCAGCATCCTACAAGTATACCTGTGGAAAATGAAACTCGCCCTAATCTGTGTAGCATGTCGTGTTAATGTGTACTCCTCTAGGATCATTAAATAGTTAGGGTTTGAATACCGCACTGAGCAACTGTGTGTGTGTTTGTGTGTGTTCCTCTTGGGGAAAAAAACAACCTTTTAGGAGAGTAGTTAAACACCTCAAAAGTGGTAATGTAACCTTTGTCAAGCCTGATGATGTCAGCATCCTACAAATATACCTGTGGAAAAAAACACTCCCACTAATCCATATAGCACATCGTGTCAATGTGTACTTCTCTAATATCATGAAGTAGTTAAATAGGGGTTTGAATCCTGCACTGGCCATCTGTGTGTGTCCCCTTTGGAACAACCTTTTAGGAGAATAGTGAAACACCTCAAAAGTGGTAATCAAACCTTTGTCAGGTCTGATGATGTCACCATCCTACAAATATACCTGTGGAAAACAAAACTGATAGTAATTTGCATAGCGCGTTGTGTTAATGTGAACTTCTCTAGTATCATAAAGTAGTTAGGCAGGGGATTAAATCCTGCACTCGGTGAGTGTGTGAGCTGTCTGTGTGTGACATTGTTGTTCAATGTGCTGTGGGTTTTGATTTTACCACTGTATGACATATCAGTATGCATTGCACATGTGAGCTAGCTGTGTGTCAAATGCATATCTGTACATGTTACTTCAATGATTGCATGTGTGGGAACCCTGCTTTCTCCAAGAACACAGCTGTCATCCTTGCCAGACTGTTCTGCTGCTTCCCAGACCGTAGGTCACATCTGTATGCTTGTGACAAGGGCACCCACTGCAGTGATCCCTGGCCTAGGTCATCTGTGTCACACAAAGTCATTACGATTCCTATTGCAATGTGTGAGTGAGGGTCTATGGCCGAGGTATATGTCAGACCTGTTTAAACGCAGCAAAGTCTGTCCATGATGACTATTCATAGGTGTAGAACAAACTGTGGATATGCATGCAGACCCCTTATTGCTTATGTGATCCACCAAGGGATTCCAGAATAACTTTGGAAATGTGATTAACAAAGGAGAGATGACATAGCACTTGGTTGCATATACACATCGGTACCTGTTCATCATGCTGGTGGCTACTACCTATGTGGTACTGTGGGCATAATATGTTCCTTATAGGTGGATGACAATGCTTAGTTTGGCTTATAACTTTACAGCATGGGTTTGACAACAGGCATCTGTTTGTATGATACCCTTGTGGAGTATGTGTGTGTTATCTGGAGAATGCATTATAGGCCACAGTATGCATTACCAGACATGGACGGATATATCCCTACTGTGATTGCTTGTACCTAAGAGAGTTATATGGCAAACAGGAGTGATCTCAGTAATGGGTGCAGGTGAATACCGGTGTTTACTGGCATTGTATAGTACCTGAAGGATCCAAATGTTACTGTGTGTCCTACATCTGTGTGTCGGTTGTCAAGACATTATCTAACGATTTGTTATGGTCAGGCTGTTAAGATGTATACCACCAGAATGCAAAACAATGACAGATAGTAACAGTATCACCCACAGCATAGTGTCAAACCATGTCATACACACATGTGTAGTCAGGTTCCAGAATGTGTGCAGTACAATGCATACTGACCACCAATAGCAACTATGGAGTGTTACTGTGTAATACAGAGCATGTCACCCTGGTCATGTGCCCACTATGCACGTACATGCAGACAGTGCACCTCCACCATGTTCACAACTGTACACCTGAAAATCTGTGCTACATACATCTCACACATGCTGTCCACTCTCTAACACATGCTGCCAATACTGCACACATCAGCCAAGTGGCACGTAGCCGGACAATACACAATTGGAACCAACATTGGTGTAAACAACACTACAATGACAATCATAGCTTTAATGCATCATGCCTGCTCAGCTACACCTTCAAGCATATCATTACACTCTACAGCTGACAACATGCTAACATTGCTATACTGCTATATAGACACCCTGTGCATCGATGTTACAGATGATGGGAGGCGGCACAGGTCTCACCATATGCACAGGGTATGTTGTTGGTTCGCCAGAGGCCTACAGTGAGCCATCCAATTGACATGTGTGTGTGTGTGTGTGTGTGTGTGTGGGGGCAAGAATACTGTAATGGGCCAATGTTGTTGTAATGTGTGTGGGTATGTGTTAGCCCTAGGTGTCTGGAGTATGTGTGTGTGTCTGCATGCACACAGTTCCGCCATGTGGTTGCTTTATACGGGTATTTGTGGGACAGCCACAGACTGTACCTGCGTGGCTTTACAGATCACCGTCTCTGGCCACGGATACGGTACCTGTGCCTGGCAGGGGTGCTACTGACACTATAAGGTACTAAGCCAAACTGGGTACTATCCCCAGAGGTGGATGGATGCACAGTGGACACAGGTCCCTGCTGGGACTGTCCAGAGCCACGTGCATGTGGTCTTCTAGGACATTCTATGGACAGCCCACCCTCAACATTGCTGGGGCTGGTACTGGCACTACGTGAGTGGCTGTGGCTTGAGGGACGTCCGCGGTGACTGCCAGCTGCTGATGTTGCTGGCATACGTCCACATTGACGTCTCAACCATCCCACACTGTCCTGACACATGGACATGACATTGTGGAGGATAGCTAATGCCTCTCCCCAACGTCTATCAGTGACCTCGGTGTAATGTCAGATGGCACCTGCTAGGTCATGGATACTGTCAATGACAGTGGTGTTATGGGCCCTCTGTGCCCTTAGTCTCTGTCTGGTGTACTGTTCCATACATGCCTGTGCCTCCATAACAGCCTGGAACATGCATGATGTTGTCAGACCTGTGGCACATCTGCTAGTGTCATGATGAGCAGCAGTGCTGCTACGAGAACCCCTGGACATCTGCCTATGTGGTACCTTTCCAGACATCTGGGTATGGCTGCTGTGTTGGGATGCATGTGCCATGGATACCACACTGTCCTGGCCAATGCCAACAGTACGCTGTCCCTCAGCTATGGGCATTGGTGATGGATGCATTGGCAGTATGACTGTATGGATGGATGGGGTGGACAGCTGTGTACTGTCAATTGGTGGCCCAATGACAGACCCTGGCAGACACGCCTGTGCCTCAACACACCTATCTTCATTATCACTATGTGGCTCAGTGACATCAGTTTCCCTGCTGCAGTGAACCAGCCCTAACACAGCACCTGTGGGAGGGAGACAGGAAACATACTTTACGACCTGTACATGATGTCGGCACACATGCACACATGAACACATGCACACATGCACACATGCACACATGGACACATGCACACATGGACACATGCACACATGGACACATGAACACATGGACACATGAACACATGGACACATGGACACATGGACACATGAACACGTGCACACAAATACACTGCTCACTACAGCAGATACCCACACACACCACCAGCAATCCAAAACATACTTAATAGTGGTTGAAGGTGGGTTACAGTATCAGAAGGCAAACAGTCATATCACACATGTCAGCATGCAGAAAGTTTGTTGCTCAAGATCATGCAGTGCGAGTGTAGACAGCCCGTGTTAATAACAGTATACATGGCTTTGATGCATGTGTGCTGTTGTTCAGTGATTGGCCTCACATCCATTCGTTACTTGGGTTTGTACGGTGCCCAATAGGGAGCATTGACTAACATTAATGTGTTATGTGTTGAAGAGTGTTGCACAGCCCAATGATAGGCCTCTACCCCTCAGGTATATTATGTGTGCTGTGTGGATGACATGTGGGATACTGAAGTGTGGCCTTACACCGGGTGTCTGGATACGCTATGTGTAGCATGTTAAGGTGTACTGCGTATGACAAAGTTGTGTATGTTGTGTACATGTGTATCAACTATGCCTATCCAATGACCAGTACGGTGTTGCTACAATTGTATGTGCTGCTCTGTGTATTGCATGTGATTGAGGCAGCTACTGTCATTACTGAGATGTGCATAGTCTCACAGCAAACATGCACAACATGCATTATGCATAGGTGTGTTACATGTACATGACCTACTCCTCACCTATGACATGCATATTTCATTAGCAATATTAAAATTATAACACACTCACCAGCATCGACCGGCTGCCTTGCTTTCACACCAGAGGGACCTACAAGAATATGAGACAGTTTGTCAGTGGCCACAACTGTGCCATTGCTACTGTGAGTTTGCTAAACAACAGTAGTACAACAGTCTACAGTCACAGGCGTACAGATTATATTCCAAATATCAGTATTGCACAACACTATGCAGCACAACTGCTAAACACACAGTACACATGTCACATATGCATAATCTACCAATACAGATAACAGTAGTCTACAGATAGGTCATGTTACCTGCACGCTCCATGTCAACATGCTGGGTGGCTCCGGCCTCCATGATGACACATGTCAGTTGCTGTTCCTGTGGTTGGCCAGGAGCCACCATGCTTAGGAGCAGCTCCTCCACTCTGGCGAGGGGGTGATGAATGGCAACCCCACCACCTGTGGCAAGCTGTTGTCAATGGATATCAGATGCACACCACCAGACATGTCTAATTAAATCACTGCAGTGATGGCGTACCTGCTCATATGTCCGGTTATGCATGCCTATGTCATTTACCCGATGAACGAGATCTTGCCACAGTGCAGTCCGCTCATGCTGGTCCTGGCTGGTTCTAGAGAACAGCAGGGTGTAGTGCTGCACCAGGCTGTTGTGTATTTCCGCCTCTTCTACAGCTGTATAACACAGGTTTCTTTGGTGGGACATACCCCTGGAAGACAATTAAACAAGATGCGTGAGCAAGTCATGTGGCACACTTAACATCCTAAAGTACAGATATCAATTACCTGCCATATTTCACATCCGATTGGTTGTCAGAGGATAGACATGTTCAGTACCACATATTAGTGCTCAGGCCGCAACTGACTGACAGTGCCTGCCACACTCTATATATCAAACCATGTTCTGCACAGCAGCAAAGAGAAGCCAGTATGTAAGACTATACACCAGTACATGGCACACTGTATGTGACACAATGCACCACCTAGCCACAGGAGGTATATATCAAGCTAATGCATAAAGAAAGATGTCATCCATTGCAATGAATGTAAAGTACAGTTACAGTATTACCAGTATACCACAGTAGTCTTTGATGCCAAACCCCTGCCTAACATATGTGCACAGTTGTTGACATAGGTGGCATACTGCTGTACTAGACTATACATGTTGCTAGATACACACTTATACCCTGTAACACAGATATGATTGAGGGCATGGTACAGGCATAATTACACACACATCAGACATACATACGACACACAAATGTATGCCAACCCAGATGAGCTTTACCTGTGTACCATAAAGTACTGTGTGTGACTACTTACAAAACCTTATGCCTGAGGTGTGTAATCTGTGAGGACTACAGGGAACACACAAAACAGTGTTTACAAGCAATGTGAACATACACCATACTGTAAAGTTTAGGCCTACAGCTTCAGGTAATGCTACAGTTCATATGGGAGTTGGATTCACCAGCAGTACCACTCACTAAGCATACATGTATTGCTTTAGCCTACAATGGGACACCACAGTCAACAACAAGGGACTAAGTCACACCATATGCCATACTACTTTTTCTGCCTAGCAATAGCATACACATCTTTTGCTGGGATCACAGCTAGGACACAAATTACCATGAGAGAAACAATTTCACACTAAGCTATCACACCTTTACAGACCTTGTACACATTCACCAACACATTCACAATCACACTCAGTCAACCTCACATAGCAATTATTGCACTAAGTACATGTGTGTGTGCATCTTGTCATGGGTACGTAATATGCTATTGGCCCTAGGGCCTACAGCAGCCTAGCCATACGCTACCCTGGCCTTTGACACACATGTAATTTAATTTCACTTGCCCCTGTCAACCAGAGCCACAGAGGTGATTCCCGAGGTGTATTTCCTATCTCCCAAACAATCATCAGGAGTATTTATGACAACTGCTAATGAGGAGCTTTGTTTGCTATTGATAGGTGGTTTGTTCCAGAGTATGGCATGTCTCTGAGTTAGGACTCTATCCCTCCAGCATGTGCTGTTTAGTGAGCTGACAAAGTTTAGGGCCCTAGATCGTGTATCTGGGAGGGATTGTAATATGTTTACGTGGAGGATGTCCAACAGCTATGGGTGTGACATAGCTCTGTATGTTAGGAAGAGGTCACTTCTGGGTAGGCGGTATGCAACACAGTGTAGCTGTGGTTTTGTGAGTCAGTCTGCATAGGGCATCTGTTTGAGGCCAATATTACTTTTTGTGAGGTATGTCTGTGGCCTTTCCAGTTGCTGTAGTTGTCATGTGAGGTACATACCACATGGAGCATTGGACTCTCTAATGGGTTTTAAGTGTGATGAGTACAGGGGAACACTGACCTATATTGCCCTAGATGACACACCTTTTGTGATGATGTGTACCACGTAGACAGAGTACATGACTAGTGTGGCACTGTGATTATCAAAGGGGAGGCTACTGTCCACCTCTGTCCCATGTTCCCTTATCACACCTTTGGTGTTAGGTAGACTACCACCTATGTGATAGTTAATGGGTACAGTGTTCTGGCAAGAAGGGATGGCACTGCAGTGTCAACACTGATCTTCAGTCCATACCTTGGTCGCCAGGCACCTGTCACAGTCAGTATGCCCCATGTCTCTCTCCCACTCTCTCTCTCTGTATATATATATATATATATATATATATATATATATATATATGTATATATCTATATACATACATACACACATACATATAAACATCCATTGCTGTACATATAGATGTACATATAGCACAAATACAGTCCACTATTCATGGTGGAATATCAATTATGTGACAGTTGTGAGATATACAGTTATGTAATAATATTGCACAGTGTTGTGCAGACTGCATTGAAGGTGTCCTCAGCCCATGTAGCTTTAGCAGGCCTCACTGGCTGCAACACTGCAAAACTGATAGAGCATACCCACCGCATTTAACCACCACATGTCATATACCAGCACTGCATGCTGTTTTCTTTGTCACACACTACAACCTACATAGAAATATGCACATAACCTTCATCAACGTATATATATATATATATATATATATATATATATATATATATATATATATATATATATATATATATATATATATATATATATACCCTTCACAAACAGTTGCAGTATGTCCCTTGCCCTATGCACATGTACAGATACATTTAGATACGTACTGCTGCCACATATGGATGATTCACAGTATGTAGAGTACTCTTCAAAAATATCTACCATGCCAGCAAATACATATGTGTTACATACCTTTCCTTTGTATTGCTCTGTTCCATCTGTTTTTAATGGAAATATTTTTTTTTTCATTTTTTTTTTTTGTGTTTTCTCTGTCTGTTGCTGTTGCTCTTTCTTTTTCTTTGTCTCTGTTTCTGTCTCTTTGTCTGTCTTTGTCTGTGTCTCTGCCTCTGCCTCTGCCTCTGTCTCTCTCTCGCTCTCTCTCTCTTGCTGCAATGATATTATTGCATGTGTGGACAGCAAGTACAGCCTGCTTTTCTAGGTATCTGCACATGTGCATGTGATGGCCTCTGCACCAATTGGTGCCCACCATTTACTAATTGCATGCAGCCTGCTGTGTGGTAATTGCAGTACTCACTGTCATAGCAGCCCACTGCTATAAAATGCTAAGTTGAGTAGGCGTAGCCCTTTCAGCTTTCCAAAGTGGGGCCCATGCTTGTTTGCTGTGGACACCGTTGTATCAGTCAGAAGGTTGGTATACTTCTTATATCTGAAGCTAGGGTTGTAGCCAGTGATTTGCATGTTGTACTCAAACCTGAATGTTGCTGCTTCTAGTACACACTTGTCAGTGTAGAATTTTACTCACCCCTCCAAATGCTTACAAAAGATACATGGGAGTATGTACTTTCTTTTCTAATTAGACAATTAACTGCCATACAAAAGTAGTTATTGCAATGTATTCTTCTGGCACATGAACTGTTTGTGAACTACTATACTGTAAATATTAATTGACTCACTTCTGAACAGTTTGTTGTTTATTTGTGTTGACATTAGCACAGGCTGCTCAAGACACCTGGAAAAATTTCAGTACTGAGTATGCCTACCTACATCCCTGGTAGAGCCTGAACACCCAGGTATATTGTTCTTTCGGGTAGGGGTGCAGAAGTACAGAGAGCATTATATATTATTGTGTGATGTTTATCTTACTGAACATACAGGGTTGCTGTGTACCTTTTAGTCTATCAAGGCAAGTAGTCTGTCTGTGTAGCTCCCACCTGTGGACATATCCAGATGATAGCCAGAGGTTAACCTATTATTCTTTGTCTGTGCAGCACACCAGTCTTTTCAGCACTGGAACAATGGCATTGTCACAGTTGGCTGCTACCAGTACATGGCTACATCCTTTGATATTTCTGTGTTGTACTCCTACATAAGGGTATGCTTGTGGGGTTCGTTCCAAAGCTATTTGCAGAGTGTGTAACAGCAGAAAAGATGAAATGCCTGTGTGTTTCTGCCTTTGCCAGGCTTCTGATACACTCAGGTATATATTTGAACAGCCTCAGGGAAAGGTACATATAAGTGAGATACACCTGTAATATATTACAGACATGAAGTTGAGACTGTGAGAGAATCAGAGCATATGTATTAATACACCTTTTCTGACGTGTAAGCAGTGTCTACTATTACTTATTGGCATTATTCATTAAGTGTAATTCCCCACTTTTCTGCCTAACATCAGTACTTTTCAGAGGGATTCTGAGGGACACAGCTAACATTTGTTTACGAATCAGGGACAACCCTGAAAAGCAGTCACAGTTGGGAAGTATGGCCTCTGCCCTATTCAAATATGCCAGTGTTTATCCTGCTCTGATACTGTGTGGGGTTTGTAAAGTGTTACTTTAACATTATTTCCTGCTAGAATGGCTGGTTCTCTTTTCACAGTCATGTCATGCAGTTCCACAACAACTGCTGGTAAAGATCCACAGAACATGATTTGTGTTATGGCATTCCTATTTTCCCTTTACATTCACTCATTGTAATGCATGATATATTTATTACAGCACCAACTTGTATATCTAGTGTGGCTTAGTGGTACTTCATGCAGTGTAGTGTGTCCAAGGTCCGGGATTTGAGACTGACAGCGGTGTTTTATTTTGCTGCTCAGTAGAACAAGGGCCCTGCCATGCAGAGTGACTAAGGCACTTTTAAGCAGTTGTAAGCAGGTTTGCTTGGGTTTGAGCGATGCTTAGCAATACTTAGCTAAGCGCACACATGCTCACACTCACTCAAACCCGCTAACTACTGCTTAAAAGTGCTTACTCCCGCTAACCCCCCGTGCAAATTTCTTTGAAAGAAAAGAAAATGGGGAGATAGGAAAATGGTGAAAAAGGGGGCACAAAGAGGGAAAGACAGTAGGGAAACCAGCTCGGAATGTGCAGGATGGGTGTAGGGAAGGTCTATAGCTGCCCATTTCTTTACCAGCAACAGCTGTGCATATGTTAGAAATTTGGAGTGAAATTTGAAATCTTCCACCCCTGAGAGAGGGGTGAGGACAACAAAGTATGTTGTGCTGCCAATTATAATTATCAGTTTACATGTCCAGCGGACATGTGTGCAAAATGGGCAGCTATGTATGGGGCGTAATTTTTTTGTGGGAACAGATTGCCTTTTTTTTTTTTTTTTTTTTTTTTAGGTGAGAGTGGAATGTGAGGTAGAGGAAGTAGGTATATTTGGGGAGGTAGGTTGGGGAGGTAAACAGACAAGACAAACAAGATGCATACAGGGGCAAAATATGACACATTGGCTGGGTGAACACAAATGACGGGGACGGAAGTTTGGAAATTGCAAGCCCATGAGCCCACAGATGGTAACAGTGGAACTGAGATCCCCACCCATGGGCAGTCACCACTGCACCTTCACAGCCCCAAGAGTGGCTGCACTGGGGCTGCATAGGAGGGACAGGCTCACCCGTGAGTTGCACCACTCTTGCCTTGAGCTGGCGTAGGGGATCAGTGACTAAACGCTGTATCTCCCTACGCACCACAGCATGGACCCTTCAGAGGGTGACAGGTGGCCCTTCTCTGCCCACGTTTGCACGGGGGAGATGAGCCCCATCCCCTGCAGCGCTTCCACCTGAAGGTGGCACAGGACCAACGGAGGAGGGGAGCCCGGGCTGGGCACCGGACCTGCTGGTCCCAGGTGCAGTCGCCAGCTGAGGAGGGACAGGTGGGTCCGCTGGGACCGGCCTTCCCATACGTTCTGTGTTTAGGTATGTTTAATTACAACATAGACAACAGCATTCCAAATTAGTTGTAACAGCATGCAGTAATATTCCCATTAACCCAACACACCAGGGTTCCAACAGTTGAACAGCAAGCATAACACATGCATATATTAAATGACAGTGGACATTCCAACAGCATGCAGGGATGATTGGTGGCAACAGGCCACCAAGGTTGTGGTGTTTGAACAGGGCACATGCATCAAAGTAAATGCAGATATTTATAGAACAATAGGACATATGTCCCAACAAATGTTTTGAGATTAGACATACCCATTGAGGTGTGGAATTGCATTGTTTATGCGCATACAGTAGGGTGTAAAAAGATACCTCCATTAACATCTTATAAGTACTTATTGTTTACACTACATTTCTATTGACTGCAGGTGAATATCCCCTACATGTATTATTACACTAGGCAACGTGCATTAGGTTGTGTAATTGGTTTGGCTAGTTCATTATATACCTGACCTATATCTGACATACTAACTGTCCAAGATGCAGATGTTACTGCTACATAGTTCTATATTTTATTTATATTTATATATCTACATATCTGGATGTGTTCACGTGACATTTAAGTTATATTTCTACAGAACCCTACATTTCATGTAGCACACTCACATTTCTGGGGAACACATTAACAAGCTTCTCGTGTGCCAGATTTACCTATGCATGCCAGCCATTAACCAACTGTTGATGACTGTATATATGCTTCACAGCTACTGGCACTTCCTTCATCCATTTTATATGGGACTGCCCAACTGTGGGTTGACAGCACTTAATACAACAGTACTATTTATATAATGCAAGGGTACAACAACATTTTGAAGTAAGTGACACAGACACTCTTCAAGTATAATACCTTTATTAATTACATGCCACACTTTTCTACAGGCTCTCTCATTTATTTTATATTACAGTGCATACAGAAGACTTATTCAAGACATATTATATCTGTATTAATAGGTTATATCACTCTTTTTCAGGCTCGCTCACTTATTTTATATAACAGTACATGCAGAGATATTATTCTGGACTTATTTTACCTTTATTAATGGATTACTACAATCTTTTTCTGGCTCTCTGACTTATTTTATATAACAGTACATGCAGAGAAATTATTCAGGGCATTGTATGGCTTTATTATTGGGCTACAACACTTTTTTTCAGGCTCTCTCACCTATTTTATATAACAATACATGCAGAATGATTACTAACCTGCCTGGTGATGCAGCCTTAGCAGCCTATCTGCATAGGCTTGCTGATTCGCAGCAGGGACACCTGCAGCTGTGAAGTAAATGAAGAGAAATTGAGACATACCTATCCATTATATAGACTAAATTAGCATGTCTTACATACTTCATTCCATGGCTACCTACTCAGTAGTGGGGCATCTTTCATACCACAGGCCTCCTGTATCCATCGGATCAGTAGGTCCTGCTTCCATCTCTTCAGGTCTGCATGGTGGTGATGGCCCTGCTCACCAGTCCGAGGCACACCTGTGGCACTGGTGAGATCATGAGCTAACTGGTTCTAAGCCTCTGCTTTGTACTCCATCCCTTGGAACTGGCCCTGCAGGAGTCTTGACTCATGACGGTGGACAAGGAACCAAACCATGTATTTTGACTCCCCGATGCCCCAGCGTTGCACTCGAAAGTGAGTACCCTCTCCAGCACCAGCCATTCTGACTGCAGATGGGAGCTACAATCAGTTATGGTGAGTATTCCCGCCTATGGAGCTTAAATATGCCACATTTCCCACACTTATTTGTGATTAACTCTTTTTGAAAATTCTCGGCTAACAGCAAACCTGCTTAGCAATGGTTAATCTTCCATTTATAAGTATATGTATGTTAACAGTGCATGTTTATGCTAAGCTGTCATGGCTTAGTGGTTCAGTACTTTGATTATGGTTCATAGGTTCATAGGTTCATAGGTTGGTACTAGGCTATCAGCCCTAGGGCCTATACAAGCCTAGCCATAACAATTCCCTGTCTATTTCTTCCCACATTATTTACTTTCCTGGACCCCTGTCTAGCAGGGCAACTGACGTTATCCCTGGGGTGAATTTACTTTCTCCCATCCAATTGTCAAGGTTCCTCTTGAAGAGGTCCAAAGAGGCACTCTGCGTGACATGTATGGGCAATCTATTCCAGAGTCTGAGGAGTCTCTGGGTCAGGAACCTATCCCTCCAGCATGTTTTGTTTATTGTGATGACAAGGTTTAGATCCCTGGAGCGTGTAGCTCTGAGGGATTGGGATTTCTTTAAGTGTAGCATGTCCAACAGCTCTGGATTTGACATGGCCTTGTATGTTAAGCAGAGATCGCCTCTGAGTAGACGATATGCGACAGAGTATAGCTGGAGTTTTTTAAGGTGGTCAGTGTAGGGCATCTGCTTTAGGCCTGTGATTCTTTTAGTGAGGTACTTCTGAGGCCTTTCCAGTTGTTGCAGATGTCTTGAGAGGTACATACCAAATGGGGCGTTGTATTCTATAATGGGCCTAATGAGGGATGAGTACAGTGGGACAATGACCTCCTTCTTTCTGGATGAAAAGCCCTTCGTGATGAGGTGTGCCACATAGAAGGATTTCCTGACTGTTGTGGCGATGTGGTTATCGAAGGTGAGACCACTGTCCACCTGTGTCCCTAAGTCTCTTATCACACTTTCTGTGTTTAGTGTACTGCCACCTATATGGTAATTCATGGATACATGTTTTTCCCAAAGGGGATAACAATACATTTCTTGGCATTGAGCTTGAGCCCATGGATCTGGCACCAAGCATCTGTTTCTGTAAGGCCCTTTTGTAGAGTATCCACATCATTTGGGGATTCAATAATGGCTCCCAGTTTGCAGTCATCTGCAAACTTTGTTAGCCAGAGTCCCTTAGTGTTGACCTGTACTTCAGAGAAGTAGATGCTAAACAAGAGCGGCCCCAGGACTGAACCCTGAGGTACTCCACTTGTCACTTGTCTGGAGCTGGATTTGGAGTCGGCTACTTTTACAGTGTGGGTTTTATCAGTAAGCCATTTAGCAACCCATTGGGTGACACAGGGATTAATGCCCAACTTAGTAAGTTTATGGTGCACAGTGTCCTAGGTTTGAACCTTATTATTGCTTTTTATTTTACTACTGTCCAGACAGGCTAGGGGGTGTGGCTGTGTTTAGGCAACTTTGCTTTACGTTGCTCCACATTGCCCGATGGTGCACTGGTTAGCGTGGTGCACAGCTTCACGCAAACCTATTACACTAGGTAAAGCGCTGCTTAGCTATGGGCAATTATATTGCGCTAGGTAAAGCGCTGCTTAGCTATGGGCAATTATATTGCGCTAGTTAAAACGTTGCTTAGCTATGGTCAATTATATGTCAATATCCTTAATGCTGCTCACCTTCTTATATTTATATATATATACATTTTGCTCATTAATACATAGGCAATTTCAATGCTTTTTACTAAAATTTAATTCATATATGTCAGGAATTATTTTATATACTGATTTAAAACATAAGATAGACAGGGGAGTGGTGGGACTAGAACCAGAAATGCCTCCTCTTTGTGTGAATGCTCTACCACTACGCTATCGCTATTTGGCTTGATTTGCATAAACATTTCTTATTATGCTCTTCGATGTCGAAATTGCTAACTGCAGCTAAGCAATGGGCACACCCATGCAAACACGCGCAAATACGGGTAGCTATATCGGGAATTAGAAAAAAAAAAATTAGTTTACATTTTACATTTACAAAGAGGTTTAGTATGTGGGGATGTGTACTGTTTGCTATGTGTACATTTCAGCGGAGTCGCTCATTGCATTTGTCTTTTTCACTTTATATGGTTGCAGGGGCTTGGATATTTGGACTGCTCGGCAGTCCGACACGCCCCCTGCAGTCTTACACACTCCGTCTAAGCCTTCCAGTTGAGTCAGCGCCCTCATGCATGATGCGCTGACGTCATAGTCTTAAACGGCAGTCTCTGAGTAAGACTTGGTTAGTCTTACTCGGAGGATTACTGAATCCCAGCCATAGACATTTCTGTAGGTTCATATAAGCAGTAAATATTAACAAGTAAATAAGTCTAACAGCATACTTCTGCAAGAAGCGATTGCTTAGCTGTGCACATGCTATAACTGACATTTAACATGCTAAGCACTATAATTTGACTGTGTTTGTGGTCAGCAATGAATTAATACAGATGGTCATATTCATAATGCTGAAGAGACAGAAGTTTAGAGACAGATTCTACACATTTGTTGTGACTGCAATGGACCTGAAAATCAGAATTTAAATGAATGTTATCAGCCAAATTTTGAATGATATTTGTACCGGATTCTGAAATTTAAAGTAAAACATACATTCATTATATAAGGTAATTTTTTTAGATTACAGCTTGCTGATGAACTTTATTTTGAGTTGATGCAGGTTGATAGATGTCATCAACGTGTAGTATCTTCTTATAATGAACTCATTATATAGCTGGCTAGGCTGGAGATGGGATATGCAGAGGACTATGGCTGCATGCTGTGTATTTGGGGTCTGTGTCAGCAGATGAGACAGGAAACATCAATTTGACTATGAGCTACAGAAAGACAAACTCATGGTTACTTGTGCAGAGCCAGGTAACAGTTATTCTAAGTAGTGGTTAAAGTGCTAGTTTTGTAGGCTGGAGGCCATGAGTTTGAATTTTCTAAGGACATGCTTTAACTCCTGTAACACCCACAGTCAGTTAAATTTCTTTTTGGGGGGAGGTACAGTTTGACATAATTATTAAGGTGTTCATCTCAAAAATGCATATTACAAGGGTTGATTCTCACATTTGAAGAAAATTATCTATGATTAAAATGGCCATCTAGGACAGCTAACTTATTTCAGATGGTATTGACTTGGGAGTTGGTGTAATGGTTAAAGTGCTTCATAGATATAAGATACAGGGTTTGATTCAAACATCTGAAAGGGAAACTGGCTAGACTTAAAATGGCCCAGAAGAGCAGCTAGCCTAGTGATTGCCTGTAAACCTAAGAATAGAGCCTAGTTGGAAACTGAAGCACTTATCATATATAGGCTCATAGTTAATTACCTAAACAACTGTTTAACTGTCAAACCCAGAGCTGTTGGATATGCTACACTTAAATAAATCCCAATCCCTCAGAGCCACATGGTCCAGGGATCTAAACCTTGTCATCACAATCAACAAAACATGCTGGAGGGATAGGTTCCTGACCCAGACACTCCTCAGATTCTGGAATAGGCTGCCTATACATGTCAAGCAGAGTGTGTCTTTGGCCCTCTTCAAAAGGAACCTTGACGATTGCATGGGAGATAGAACATTCACCCCGGGGATCACGTCAGTCACCCTGCTAGACAGGGGTCCAGGGAAGTAAATACTGTAGGAAGAAATAGCCAGGAAATTGTTATGGCTTGGCTTGTATAGGCCCTAGGGCCGATAGCCGAGTACCATCCAATTAACCTATAAACCTATTAAGCATATTTATGCATTCCAAATGTATTTGATAGGTTTTCATACCACTCATTTTATTTGGGGTATAGCTTAGGTAGGGGTGACTGAGTATTTACAAGTCTCCACTTTCTAATAGTGACATGGGTATCAGATCAGAGGTAACTTTAAGATTCCCCTTCCACTAATCCAAGTTGCACTTGAATAAGTGCAGGAAGGAATACTGCTTCATATGGATGGAAAGTTTGTTCTAAAGAATGAGAAGTCTGTGAGAACAATCCTGTTTCTCTAAAATGTCTTATTTATGTTGCAGGTGAAGTTTAGATTCATAGATTGGACATTTCTAATGCCATTTGTTTTGCAGATGCAACAGGTTTACAGGGGCTAGATCAGAGAATGCTTTGAAGGTCAGGAATAGGTTGCCTCTCAGTGGTCTGTAGGAGACAGAGAACAAGGATAAGCTTTGAGGTGGCCTGCACCATATATCCTTTTTGTGAGGAACCTCCATGGACACTCCAGTTGTTGCATATGCCTGGTGAGTTACATATTGAAGGGGCATTGTACTCATTGATTAGTCTAATCAGGACCAGATACAACAAAACAACAGCATCTATAGTCCTAGATGCAATACCCTTGCATAGAAGTTGCTCAAAGATTTCCTTTCTACAAGAGACAAATGATCTTCATAGTCCAAGTCACTGTCTACATGTGTTCCCAAATCCCTGTATAATCTGTGCAGTAATTTCCAGGGCTGATTGTCTTTCCAAAAGTTACTATTATGCATTTTTGGCACTGAGTTTTAGATCATGGCAATGTCACCAGTTGCTAGTCTGTGAAATGCCTTCTTGCAGGATGTTTGTGTCTTTAGGAGATTCTGTGAGTGCACTCAAAGTGCAATTGTTTGTGAACTTGGTCATTCACAGGCCTCTGACTTGGCCTTGACTTCAGAGAAGTAGATGCCAAAATGGAGAGGCCCCAGCACTGAGCCCTGGGGGACTCCACTATTGACTGGACTTTTGTGGAGGTAGAATCAGCTATTCTGACTTATTGTGTCCTATCTGTTCACAAGATGGCTATCCAGTGGGTGATGTAGGGGTTTATACCTAATTTTGAGATCTTGTTAATAACATGTGCATGGGGTATTGTGCTAAATACTTCAACCAGGTGGAGTTTGACAGTATGAACCATTCTACCCTAATCAATTGCTTTGGTGACCATCTCAAAGTAGCCCACCTGTTTGAGTAGACAAAATCTTCCCTTGACAAAACCAAAGTGGGTTGGAAACTGATGTCTGAAGGCTTTCTATGTCATATTTTTCATGTCCATGATTATCCATTTAATGGCCATATGAGGTTAGTCAGGCTTGTGGGTCAGTAATTTCCTTGGTCTGTGGATGGCCGATCCTATTGCAGAGGGCTAACAGCTGCAGTTCTGCATTCACTTGGCATGAAGCCTGCTCAGAGGCCACAACTGAATAGCACTTCTGGCTATCATGGTAAATCATGTTTCATGCTATTAGGGAGGCATCCTGGGATATTGTCAGGTTTCACTGATGCAGTGTTTTTGGTCTTGGAGTATCCATCCCCCATCAAATAATAATCCTTTTTTTTATTGAACTCTTTTATTAAAATGTCACTTAAGACATGGGCAAACACACATTACTAGAAAAGAAAACAAACTATATTAACATTTTCCATTTATACACATTTTTCATCACATATGCATTATTTCTGTATGACTATCATCACTCTAGCATTACATAACTTGCTCTATCCCTGCTTTCCCTTAAACCTCACTCCTCTTCCTGAACACTATCTTGCATGTATTGTTCCCGCAATTTAAAATTATTTCTATGTAATTTGCTCCTTCCATTTTCTAAAATCCCTCTTCCAGTTCTTTTACCCATTCCCTAGTGATAGTTATGGGATATATGGTTGTGTGTATTTCTTGAGAGGTGTCTGGGAACAAAAGCAGGGTAAAATTAAAGAATAATTTATTGTCCAGAAGATTTGCTGTATCCTCTGGATCAGTGCAGGTGTCTCCATTTACAATTAGTGGAGCACAATATTGTGTATTGTCTTTTATGTTTCAGACACAGCTGAAAAAGGCCTTATGTTTGCCCTTAGCCAGGGAGGCTATTTTTACCTCATACGGTAAACTCTCAGTTAAACAGCATCCATGGGGATTGGTAGATGCCAGATAATTGTAGTTTCTGTTTGCTTGAGGCTTACTACTAAAAATAGGCCTGACTAACACTGTACCCTATACTATTTGTTTGGTTTGACTTTTTCTCAGGTTGGGGAGAGAGGGAATTTATTTCTATCTTCCTTTTTAAAACTCTAAAACTCTAAAAACGTAAGGTATGTTTCTGGGTGGGATATTTCTTTTATTTTTAATTTTTTTTGTCAGTTTCTTGAGAGTGCTGGTTGCTTGAGTTTTGGCTAACTGACAGTTTACTGTATTTGGTAGAATTAATTAGTCCCTTTAGTAGTTTATTTAGTTTGATGAGGAAGTTTTTACAATGCTGGACATTGCATTTCTTATTTTTTTGCAACAATTTTCTTCCTTTTTTTTGTCCAATCTATTGATGTTGGGATTCCATCAGGCTGGCTTGTTTTTTGAGTTTGTCCCGTTCTTATTTTTGGTTCGTACCAGTGCCTCTGTGAAGCTGTACATGTGATTGTAGAAAGTTTTTATGAACACCTCTGCATAGGCCGTGATTAAGAGGAGCTTGAAATTTTGCTAGGGTGTTACCCAAAAGTAGGATGTTTGCCTTGGAATGATATCTAAAAATTCTAGGGTTACGTGGTGTCTTGGGTTGTATTTTTATTTTGAAGTAGACAGCTTTATGGTCCGATCTGACCAGTATGGACATTAGACTTATGGGGGTGCAGCACTCCCCCAAGTTGGTGAAGATTAAGACAAAGAAATATGCCTGGTACTACCACAGCTCTTCAAATACACAATCCTTTATTAAAACAAACAGCTATTCAGATCAGTAAGCGCTTTTGGGCTACTTCAAAACCCTTCATGTTGACAAAGTTCAGCAATCTTTGTGCCTGCAAATTTGAGGTCATGTATGATTCCCAGTTGATAGTGAGGTAGTTGAAGTCACCCTTAAGTATGGTGTTTAGCTGGCTGGAAAGTGACATAAGTTCATTTAAGTAAGTGATATGGATTTCCTTAGTCATAAGGGGGACCTATAGCTCACAAAGATAAGGTAAGATATTCTGCTTATGGTGAGTATTAAGTGGATGAGCTCAAATGTGTCCTACTGCTTGATGAGCCTTGAGGTGAGATTGTTTTGATTTAAATTGAGACACCTTCACCTTTTGCCCCTTTCTGTGCAGTAGCTCGTCTAAATGTCTAGAAGACATTATAGCCCTGCATTGTAAGGTGCTCTCTGAAGCTCTAAAACATGTATTAGTAAGTAAACAGATACCTACATGTACTAGGGGTTATGAGAACTTGCAAGGAGTTGAGTTTTTTGTTTAGACTCCTGGCATTGAGCAATATCATCTTTAGGTAATGCTTGGTCAGTTTAACTATGCTGGATGGTTTATCAAGTTGGCAATGTCTAAAAAAGGCATTATGGGAATAGAAAAGGTTAGAGCCAATATTTGAAAGCCAGGTCTATATTAGGACACTGAACTTTCAAAATTTCGAGTGTTCTAATATCAACCCATTTTCAGTGAATGCTGAAAATATCGAAGAAACAGAAAAACATATTTTTTCCCAAGGAAAGAATTTGGTTGTCCATTTCTGTTGCTTTGGTATTAACAGCACTGTGGTGGAAAGTTACGGGTCAGGTTCAGGAAAGTGTGCGATTGTGTGGACGTGAGGGTTAGGGCAGGTTAGGTGAGTTAGGGTTAGGGCGCGGGTCAGGTAAGTGTGCGATTGTGTGGACGTGAGGGTTAGGGCGGGGTAGATGAGTTAGGGTTAGGGTGCGGGTGAGGTGACTATGTGATAGTGATGGACCTTAGGGTTAGGGTTTGGGTTAAGGTAAGTGGATAGGTAGTGGTGTATGTATAGTTTAGTGTAGGGTTAGGTGTAAGAGTTTAGGTGTATGTGTGTGGATTGCTGTTTGTTTGGTGTGCTTGTGTTGTGTGTATGTGTTTTGGAACAGTGAATTTTTTTTCCGTAGGAAAAAATTTGCTGTTCTGTATGTTCGATGTTTTAAATTTTCGATTTTATGGTTCGATATTAGAACACTCGAAATTTTGAAAGTTGAGTGTTCTAAATAGAGACCCTTGAAAACCTAGGGGGGATAGGTGAAGACATCCCTATTGCAGCATCATGGTCTGTCAACTATATCCTCCAAGGTTGACAAATATTATATCCCCTTTGAATAACACCAAAAATTAAGTTAATTATTAAACTCTATTATTTGTGAACTCAGGCACTTTACAAATGTATATAGCAATGACAAATATGAGCAGATAAGAAGTAAGTAACAATACAAATTATTAAACACTACTAAACATTGTTATAAAATTATCATAACAACATTCCAAGAATAAAACTACTGGAATTATACAGAACTAGTCAACAATAAGATAATTTGAAAAAAAATGTGCATTAGGCCATGCTTGAAACCAGTAAGAGTTGAAACGTCCCAGATCAAATTAGGAAGAAGGTTCTAAAGTAAAGACCCTTAGAGACTAAAGGCTCAACAACCAGATTACTCCAGGTTGCAAGGTGAAACTGAATGATCCTCTGCAGTAGAATGCAGAGTGCAGTATTATCTGCATCCAGATAGGAGGTCCAGTAGATAGTGAAAGTATGAAATGAAAAACTGGGTACACCACAACAAGGATTAGTATACAGTCCACCGTTTAAATGACAGTCAGTGCAAACTCTACAAAAACTAATGTCATGTGATGGTACTTAGAGATCCATGGCAGTTACCATTTCAGATTTTGGTGCTGCAGGTTTATTTTCAATGGATAAGAAAGCCTTTCTTAATTGTAGTAAACTGAGTAAATTATAAAATAAAGTCTAGCTCTTTACAACAGCTTCAGCAAGTACAGATCATCACTGTAGAAGTTCTTCAGATAGGAATTTGAAAGCAAACCATGGTTTCCAATTATTTAATAGGTTTTAGCACACAAGAGTATGGATACCTTTCATCTGGTCTCTTAAATATAGAAGCCTCATGGATTTCTTGGTAACTTCATACTGCAGGACACCTTCTATACTGGGTCCTTTCTTCAGGCTTTACTTCCCTAGAAAATCCTTGACACAATACTTTCTTGACATGATTCTGAAAAGAAATATGTTTCTCTGACCCTTATTATTCACAAAAGGCCTCTTTTTCCTGTGGATTCTTGTCTGCTTGATCTGCGATGTCCATAAAGGCATGATGTTCTTTAGATTCTACAGCTATCACTATGCATCATGACCCCCACAGCACAGAACCATCAATTCACACAGTAGTGGGCAGACTACACATCCTAGTGAGCATGTCCACATTAAAGCGGTTGCAGCTAAGATGATGACTAGTCATAAAGTTGTAGGTTTGGAGAGTCAATGCCAGCAATACATTTTAGAGTTACTTCCTTCTGCCTGCAAAGCCACTAAAATAGGCCATGGTATGTAATGAGTAAACATTCTCATCTAGCAAGTAGTATTTATTTGAGGATGATAAGGGTGCGTTTGATCACCAGGTACTCAATTTCTATTGAAGAATGGCATTTTGCAGCACTTCTCAGCTTTTGGCTGATGTAACAGGATGTTTCTTCCTTTCCAGCATCTGGGATGATTCTGCAATAATCATCACTTTGGAGTCATCATTTGGGCCAGGAACTGCTTGGAGAAGTCAGGGGGTATCAGTGTTGGGTTTGAACATAGCAGACATTTCAGCTTAGGAAGGGTTTGTTTGGCCTCAGGTATTCACTGAACTTTCAATAGCCCTAACTCTTGGTTATTTTAGTTAGATGTAACAAAATCTGGAACAGCTTTTCAATAATAGCTCATTGAACATCAACCAATACTTTAACTTGTTTGTGGCAAGCATGCAACTTTTCTAAACTGTCTAATATACTGACGGCATCACTCTCACCTACACTGCAAACTTCCTTTTTGATTTTCAAGAAAACAAGAAGAATTCATTTCCTGCACTAAGTTGTATCTGAAAACTGTCACCTCACCAAAACCACTCATCAATAAAGTAAAACTTCTCTATCACTTCTGCAAACAACACACCAACTGAATTAGTTAGGTATGCAAAATCACATGGAGTCATCACTGACAAACACCTACAGTTTGATCTCCACATTTATGAAACCATCAAAAGAAAAAAAAAACACCAAGACCTAGGCCTCTTATATCACAGCAAACTATTTCTAACAGACAAAGCAAAGAAAAAACAGTATCTTATCAATCTTACATGGTCCCTTCTCTATGCTACCCTTTTCATCACAAACCTTGAACAATCCTCCCTTAGTAAACTGTACCAATGCTACAACAAAATAGCCAAATATGCAACACTGCCTTGCCTTAATGTACTTACACTAGCATGAGCACCCACACTACCTCTACATAACTCATTTGTCCACATAATCATTCATGAGACTAAACTGCCTTGCTTTAATACATGTAGTGGGACCCTGATTCTCTAAAAGGTAACTGCATTATACAGATGAACTTCTACTCATTGTAACCAAAATGCATCGGACCGTATGCAGTTCTCTGGACTTCTACTACATCTCTGAAATATGAAACTCAATTCCCAGCAGCTTCACACAACAAACCAAGTTATTCCGATTCGCATTCTTTCTAAAACACATCTTGCCAACATGTGGCCTTGATCCTGCACAACCCCTGGCTGGTTTGTTCTAGCTTCATTAAATTTACATGCAATGTCTGCCTACAGTTCTATCAACTAACCCTCACCAATACTTTCATTCCCTTCTCTTACTTTTCAAGAATAATTTTAATATCCTACTTTCTGAAAATTGGGGAATATTTAAAATGAATAGCAAAATATATAGGAAGGTGGGTGAAAAAACGATATTTTCCACAAAAGTGGTTAAAAATATCAAAGTAACTTAGAAAATCACCTAGTGGGGCAGGGTCACATTCTGGAGAGTACTAAGCCGTGTGGCCGATGTTCTCAATATGGATACATACTGCAGGTTCCTTCCTTAGCACTGAACAACAGTTTAAACAGTGTTCTGCACTTTAGAAAAGGCAATTGCTACATGAACAGGATAGTATGTATTGCACTTTGTAACACCTTCCCAGAGCTTTACATTGGAAAAATTGAGAGGGCTTTAAAATGCAGAATTTATGAACATTTTTATGAAATAAAAAATAAAAAGGAGACTAATGCTCTTTACAGACACAGCGTAAACTGTGGGGGATACACAGGTTTTAAATTTGGAATAATAGATATGGTCAACATTGATGTGAGGGGGGGTGACTGGAAGAACCTCTTGAGTAAGAGAGAACTCATGCGGCAGCTTAGGTTAGCTGCTAATTTCCCTCCAGGTCTCAATGACCATTTATGCATTTACTCAGTACTCAAGGAAAAAGCTAATAAGATAACATAATATATTTGAATTTACAAATAATCATGTATTTTACATGGAAAATGTTTTAATATTTTACCTACGTGTATAAAGAGGGTGAAATAGTAAGGAAAGTGTTTATTTGATACAGATAACAGACAAAGTCTTTTTGAGTTTAATATTATGTAGGAAAAAATTTTAAATCAGTATACTGATTTTATCAAGTGTTTGTTCATTATGGTTGAATGGGTTCATGTTTCTTTAAAAAGTGGATGTGAGCTGAGCATTCCTTTGGAATACTGATTGAATGCTTGTTAGGAAAGAGTATTTAAATGTTTTATGGGTGAGGCTCAGTTTGTTCTGATAAAGTCAATTCATTGATGAAAGCGCTCAACATGAAACGCTGTGTATTTGGACTGTATACTGGTCTTTTATTTGCTTTTATTCATTAAAAGGGGTTTTCCATGGTCCTTTTGGTGCATTTTTTCTGTGGTTTTGGTCTATTGAGCACCAACACGGCTTCGTTTGGTTTTAATCTCTTTTTCTACTTTTCCTCTTTTTTTTTCAAAAGACTTTTTATTGATTTATAAACAATACATTTAGGAGTTGTATAAAGATTTACAATTTGAAAAAAATCAAGATAAAATACAACTCTTGCTGAAGTTATATATACAGTATATACAATTGGTAAGATTAACAAAATAACAGTGTTAATCATCAAGACCAGTTATTGACGCTTAATCAAAAAGTATTCCAGCTTAGTTTATTTTATAAGTGAACAAATAAAAACAAGTACATGGTATCCCAATGTGAAAGACCAGACTTATGATACCCCATTCTCTGCTCTCTCTCCCTTAAGAGGAAGAGGTCCAAAGTTGAGAAAAATGACAATACCACAGGATATGTAAGAGGTCAAACAACATGTACATGATGGGGATCTACTGGCATTAAATTTATTTAATCATTAATAAATCAATTTCTTGAATGGAGTAAATTCTTGGTATTTCTAATAACTACTTTTTTTGATTCAGTTAATTGAGAATTATATTTCAACCAGGTATTTGAAAAAAAAAAGACACTTTGGTCTAGTGTTAGTTTGTTTTTCAGTTTATTTGATTTTGTTTTTTTTTTCACTGATGATGATAGTGTTTTAATTATTATTTTTAAATTATTATTCTGTAGGATTTATGAGATCAATATTTCCAACTAACTTTTGGTCTTTATATTTCAAGATATCCCAAACTTTAAATTTTTGATAAGAGGATACTTTGTTAGGTTAAATGGAGAGTTATCTAACATTATGTTTGGATTTAGATGAATTGGTTGAAATAGGTGAAAAACTTATCAAGGTTGCAGATTTTTAATAAATACTGAAAAGCCTTAATCTTGTGTTTAAGATTAAATAAATAAAAGGATGGCTTCTTATATTTTTAGATAGAATATAATGATACCACATCCTTACCCATAATGGGTACTGAATATCTTTATTATTTGTGTAGTTAGATATAGTTAATAGCTAATTTGCTGAAACAATGAGATAGTAAAGGTAAAAATTTGGTAAACCCAAACCTCCCTTATCTTTAGTAATTGACAATCTAGAATAGGAGATCCTAAAAACCACATAAATTTTGCTAATTCTTTATTTACCTTCTTAAAAAAAGACTTGGGAATTATTTGATCTGAAGAATTAAATTGATATAAAAATTTTAAAAGGATATTCATTTTAATTATTGCAGCTTTGATAATTTAGCCCATCTATTCATATCAGACATTATAGATCTCCATATTTTACTCAATGTTGTTTTGAAATGAGGAGTGATTGTTATGCTCTATGTTAATTCCCAAATATTTCACACCAGAAGTAATCTGAATTTGTGAATCAGAAAACAAATATAATTTATGAACCTTATGATTTAATGGAAGAATATGGGTTTTTGAAGGATTCATAAGATAATTGAGAAATGTTCAATAGAATTTGTTATTTTATTTAGGTCAGATAATGGAGTTTGGAAATATAATACTAAGTCATCAGCAAATGCTGAAAAAAAAATTTTTGTGTTAAAGATTCTTGATATATTATGAAAGGTGTTTTGAGTAATATATAACAACAGTGGTTCCAAGTATATATTAAAAGAGACATGTAACCATTTATATAAAGACTAGTATACATATTCTTATATAATGTTTTTATTGAATTTATAAAGGTTATGGGGAAATCAAAACATGTCATAGCCTGAAAAAGAAAATCCCAACATATTCTATCAAACGCATTTGATGCATCAAGAATCAATGCATACATTGTATTAGAATCGTTTTTTGAGAGATGAATAATAGATTCCAGAGTCAGGGTGTTGTCCCATGCATGTTTATGAGACATAAAACCTGTTTGGTCCTGAGAAATAATGGAAGGTAAGACCTGTTTTAATCTGTTGGCCAATATTGATGATAAAATCTTTATGTCTAAATTAATTAAAGAAATGGGTCTGTAATTTAAGGGGTTTGTTTTTTCTTTATTATTTTTCAGAATTAGAATAGTTTTTGATCTGTTCCAGTAATGATTAGATATATCCTTAATTTTAATGTAGTTGTATACTTTGAAGAGAAAAGGAACAAGTACCAATTTAAAGGATTTAAAAAATTCGGGTGTAAACCCATCTGGACCAGGAGCTTTACCAGATTTCAGTTTATCAACTGAATCTGAAATTTCTTGAAAAGTAAGAGGAGCAGAAAGTAAATTTTTTTGATTTTCATTTAACTTAGGGAAACTCAAAGAATTTAGAAAACTATTTATATTATTATTATTAATCAACAAATTGGATGATTTAGAATATAACTTTGTATAAAGTGAGGTAAAAAGATGTACAATTTCCTTATCTATATTATATAGTATATTTTTGTGTATTTGTGTATTAAAGATGAAATTTTAGGTCTATCGAAATTATTTTTAATTATTCTGGCTAAAATTTTAGACGGAACTTGAGCCCATTCTGAATAAGTAGCTAGTAGTCTTTGATCTACTATAGAGAGGTTATTCTGATGAAGCAAGATTAGTTCTTTTTGATATTCTACAATTTGGAGATACTGGATTCTAGACTTTAATACCTCTTATTCTTGCAGCCCATTGAATGTGAATACCTGTTAAATCCAGATCATGCTCCATTTCCTGAATTATGTCAGAACACTGTTTACATATGTCTTATTTAAGAGTAAATTATTTAGCGACCAGTTGGAGTGATCTGAAAAAATCTGGGTTCAGTATAAAAATCCAATATAAATTTTGATAAAAATTAGAAACCAGAAAAAATCTAATCTAGACCAGGAACGATAACATTTTGAATAATATGTATAGATTTCTTTCTTATTTGGGATTTTATAAAATGCAGTGGGTCAATTAAATTATATTCCAAAATTAAATCTTCAAGGGCCAGGATGCGTGATTATGAGAAGTGGGACAGCTAGACCTATCAATTTCTGGGTTTATGACTGCATTCCAACCCTACTATAATATAATGATCCTTATAAGATGTGAGTATATTATATATTCTTAAAATAAAAGAATGTTGTTGGCTACAGGGTCCATATAGATTTAAAAACAAAAGTGGTTTATCGAGATTATGAAAAGCTGCTGTAAAAAAACACCATCTACCTTCATTGTCACAATTTTCATCAATTATAGTCCCTGAGAATTTGTGTTTAATAATTATGGCTACTATCTTTTAATCCATTTTTTATTCTTTTCCTTGACCCACCCATCTCTAGGAATATGTGTCTCTTGAATAAAACAAATATTGGCTTGTGATTTAAATATCAAATGGAATAATAAGGATTTTTTGGCTTTGTTTTGAATTCCTCTAACATTCCAGGATTCAACTATTATGTCAGTTGTCATAAGAACAATATAAGCTGGATGATACTTTAATGAAAATATAATGATTTAACCAGAATAAAATAGAACTAATATCCATCAGAAAAACAATACATCCCTTCCGGTCTTGATTAAATAGTGTCACAACAATAAAAATATCCACAAAGAAATAATAGTTAAGAAATTGTACACTTCCTTCTTTCTAACCCTAGTGCCTGCCCACCATTCCCCTATTACAGAAGGAAGATCAAGGAAAAAGAGAATAAAATTAGAGTTTTGAGTTACCAAAAATTTCAATTTAGTACAAAACAGAGCCCTTAAAAGGGCTAGAACCAATACAATAAAATTAAACATATTTACAAATCTGTCTAAACACAAGACATCCAACATATTCAATCCCTACCCAGTTGCAACCACCTGCTCCTATAATTCAGAAAAATCTACGATTTAAATGTTTTTCCTCATCAAACGCATGTATACAATTTGATAAATATAAGCAGCTGATTATCACTTTGTCATGTAAATTGTAATGAATGATAAAACATACGTTTGGAATACAGAGTGCACCTGGAGTAGATAACTAGAATAATTTATGTATATCCAAAAAGCTAACTAAACTGTAAAAAAAAAAAACATGTTCAGAATTTTAATACATTAAACTAGGACTAATAATTATTAATCTAAACTATGAAGGAAACTATAACAGTGATGGATCAGTTTTTTAGAGCTATGAAGTTTCTGTAATTCATATGAAGTTATTACAGATTTGTATTTATGTATTCTTAAAAATTGTTTTTAGGAAAAAATCTAGATCCCTCAGAACCACAGAACGTGCTGGAGGGACAGATTCATCACCCAGAGACTCCCTATGCTGTGGAACAAAATCCCAGTACATGTGAGGCAGAGCTTAACCTCGCTGGCCTTGTTCAAGAGGAATCTTGACCAATGGATGGGAGATCGCAGATATACCCCAGGGATTACTTCAGTGTCACTGCTTGACAGAGGCACAGCAAAATAATAGGCATAGTTTTATTCAAACTAAAGGAGGTGGAAAGCCGGCTTATCAGATAGCCTAGTATGAACCTATGAACCTATGAACCTATGAAAACCTGACCCCAAAATAACACCACTTGTCAATTTCTAAGTAGAAATATATTAAAATCAAATATATATATTACCTTGTTAAGAAGATAATATTCATAACAAAACTTGCATTTGTCAGAGGATAACATCTATTGACCCAATGAGCCATTATAAATATTAGCCTATTACTAAACTAAAACCAATAGCATATGTATGTTCCAACTTAAGTGTCGTTTATGAATAATATCTCAGTAAGTTAATCATTGCTGAGATTACAAGCCTATAAAAACCAAACTAGATTTTCTCTATAAGAAATCTAGTATAAATATACTTAATGTAACCCTTAAATTTTACTAAAATGAAAATAATACACTTTCAGAAATAATAATAAAACATAGGATCAAACAACAAAAGTGATCTGACTTGAAAGATCTACCACAAAACATTTGGGTTAATACCTCACAGTATATATAGCCAGGATATCAGCCATAAAAAATCAAACAATTGTCAATCATTCAGAATAAATATCTGATCAATTTAACCAGCCTTTGAGATGAAAAAACTACTACTAGAAGAAAAAATAAAACCTCGAGCAAATATTAACTTGAAAGAGGAAGGTGATGCAAATGATCTTGAACAATATGGAGTATATCAATATCTGGGAAGAGATAAAATATCAGCAATACTCCATGAACAACTCAGAACAAAACTTAGTAAAAAGTGTTTTTCAGAAGACTAAAACTAATACTGAAAACTGTCTTCACATCTGGAGAGAAAAAATGCTATAAACTTGCAGACTCCTTCTGTTCTTACTTAAATGGCTCAAAAATGTTGGGTAAGTTGTATAAGTAAACAAGAAAACTGTTTCATTCTTAAGTAATATATAAAATCAGTGCATGGCGAGATTATATATGTCTCATTCTAAAAGCGATATGAGCCTCCTTAAAATGTACTATATATATAGGTGTGTATTAGTGGGACTACATGTACAATTGCTGATAATATCAGAGCCAAACACAGTGATGGCTCTACTTCATGAAGAAAATAGGTCTGTGTTTATATCAAGTAACTACAGAAAGTGCCAAGAGACAAAACAAAGAAAGTAAAGGACATGGACTGAAGAAAAGGAAAGAAATCTAGAAAGCCAACAATTATAATGGCAAGTATAGAAAACTACTGAAACAAACATATTAATCAAGAGCTGAGTGGCTAAGGTATTTAAATCAAAGGATGAAGATTAATAGCAACAGCAGAAGGCAAAGAACAACATATGCATTGGTTTACAAAGTCTATAGAAAATGTGTGATATATATACTAATGTTCATTTCATAATACTAAAAACAATTTTACACAGTATTGCTGCTTGTGATATAATTATTGTCAAGGATGTGTACATTGAAAGACACAATAAAATAGAAGGATTGCTTCATTAAACATTGTGTAAACATTGTGGGTAGCCAAGAAGCATTGGAAACATGAATCACAAAGAATTACTGAGAATAAACGTGGTGTTCATATGGAATCATCTGGAAGCAATAAAGCCATACACTGTAGTTGAAGAAAAGATGAGAAAGTAATAATTGTTGGAATATTTACAGTCTGTACATTTACTAACTTAAATACTCAGAGAAATAAGGTTAAAAATAGCAGGAAATGCAAACAGAAACTAGAGCAATACGGCATAATGACGCCAAAATAGTTACAATAATAGAGACACTATGACTAATAAAAACAATTTTTAAGAATACATAAATACAAATATGTAATAACTTCATATGAATTACAGAGGAAGGCAAGTCTGGGTACACTACTATTTCACAAAAGATCATATCAAAAACTGAAGCAATTTTAATTCCATAGCTCTAATAATACCCTGATAAAAAATGATCCATCACTGTTATAGTATTAGAAATCCTAAAGATCTGGAGTAATTAAAAAAAAAAAGAGAAATAATAAACTATTAACACTTGCAAGATACCTTTCAAAGGAAGAAAAGTTCTGGATGGGCAGAGGTAGTTGGTATCTAAGTTACTTTTGTGGTTGTGCCAAAATCAAACACATTCAAACCTTGTGTACTTATATACTATGTAGCTTCTACAAAGTTCATGTGACCTCTAGCAAACCCAAATATCCTGCTACAGTAAGTTAATCACGAAAAGATCCCTCACACATCTACAAGTGTTCACTAAAGCAACAGGATACATTAAGTAGCTTGAACTGTAACTCATCGATTTTACCCCAGTTGCATACACAGACGATGACGCCCTGAAGAATTCATGAGAGAGGTATATCGGAGAGTCTCTTGCTGCAAAAGTAAGCAAACTGCCACTGTTGAGGTCTCGAGAAGTAAAAGGATTCCCTCCAAAATGACTTGTAATTTTTATCAGCAAAGTCAGAATATTTACATAGTGCCCTATAAGCTGTTATAATGGAACACAATGATATCAACTAACTGTCAACCATGACAGTATTATAACATTAAAACTAACGATGGCTGTTAATGATAATACAAGAAACTTGAACATACAGTAAAAAAAATAGCTTAATTAACTATTTATAAAATTAAGCATTAAAATAACCTTTTCTTTAGAGACAAAATAACTTATTTGAAGAAATATTAACCCATTTCAAACTTAATAAAGAGTACAGTACTAAGACACAGATTCAGGAAGCTTGTTGAATATTTTTAAAAATATTTCTTTTGCTTCTTTAGAATCAGTAAGGGTAAATCTTCTGTCATTGTAAGTAAAAGACATGGTATTGGGATAACTCATACAAAACCTTATTCCTCTTTTAATAAGGTCTGCCCAATAAGGTGAAAGCTTTTGCCTTTTCAGTTTTATTTGTGGAGGAAGATCCTGCGAAAATGACAGTCTATGGTTTTTCCAGACAAACTGTTTTTTGGTTTTAGCTGTTTCTAAAATCTGAAAAGTATCTTGAAAATTCAGCAGCTTAGTATATATAATCCTAGGAGAGTTAGAATCTTGACTGGCACGCAATGCTCTATTGTGCTCTCTCTATAATTACAGGTTTTGATGTTGCCTCACAGTTTAATAATGCCTCAAAAATCTGTTTTGTCACTGACAATAAGTTTTGATTTTCATAGGATTCAGGCAGACCTCTAATAATAATGTTATTTCTACGACTTCTAGCTTCTAAGTCCAGCAATTTAGCCTGAATGTCTGTAATAGTTTTATCTTTAGCTTTAATGTCTCTTTCCATTGTGTCAGTTCTTATTTCTAAAGCAATATTTTTACTTTCAATGATATCCATTCTTTCACTTATTTGCTTTAGAGTCTTACCAAAGTCAGTAAATTGTTCAGAGAAATTTTGTATAGCATTTTGAATTGGTTGTAATGCTAATTTTAGTTCATCTAAATTAAAATTAGAGTCAATTGTTTCTTTATTACTTACTTTAGTACTTTCTGAAGGTTGTTTAGAGGTTCTTAGTCTTTTTGAACTGGTATCCTTGTCAGGTGAGAGCATTGAAGAGAATTTGGCATTTGTTGCCTGTGTCTCCATGGAATCAGATTTAGCAGCCATGCCCAGAGTGGAGGTGTGAAATCCGGATAGCAGATTCTGGGAGGAGCCTTAAGCTGGATGTATCCAATACAGTTGAAGCCACAAAAACTATTCTGAGGTAAAATACTCCAAAAGTTGAGATTTCCAAAAATGAAAATAATCCAAAAGCGTAGAAAAACTCTTAGAGAAGTATTTTGTATAAAAAACTGAGGAAAAATATCTCTCCAGAGTTGTAAAAAAATTAGTTATTAAATAACTGTGAGGAGCTCAGTGAATAGGGACTAAACTAGTCGGCAGCCATCTTGGAATCTCTACTTTTCCTCTTAGTTTTCTTATTTTTCGTATTGTAAAGTTTTCCGTACCCGGGTTCCTTTCCCTATGTTTTTCTTCAAATATCTTTGGTGCTGCTCTTTTTGTTTTGGTTAGTTTTGCTTTCTCCTTTGCATAAATATTACACCATATTAAAGCTCTTTTCCTTTCCCCTGTCCAGATTTCTTCTTCACATGTCTCCTGATCTTCTTGTTTTTCCTTATTCTGCGGGCTTACTCCATCATGCTATGATGTAGTCTGTTTTAGACCTTCTTCATTAAATCCTTCACTTCCCAGGTACTCCATAACTTCAGCTTCTATTTCTTTAACTTCTGCTTTACTAATCATCTTTTCTGCATTACATCTTTGTGCTATTAATCTTTTTATTGTGAAATTTTCCATATCTGAATGCCTTTGTCTCTATTTCTCTTTGAATATCTTTGAGACTGCTTTCTCTATATTAGTTAACTTGGCTTTCTCCTTTGCATAAATATTGTGCCATATCAAATCTCTCTTGTTTTCCCTTTTTATATTTTTCAAATATCTCTAGGTTCTGTTGTTTATATTTTTCTCACTTCCTCAGATGGTTCTTTTTCCAAACAGATCAAAATTTCTTGATCTATATACTGTTTATCAAAAATCTATTGTATTAATGAATGCACAATTTTATTTGAAGCTTCTAACAGTTTTTCCCATGGAAGTATTTTTCTTTCCTCTAATTTTAATTTCTCTCTTAATCATTTTGTATATCTTGTGTCTGGAAATTCTGGGCTTTTTGCATAATAGTAATACTACATAATTTATTTCTTATCCTCAATAGTCCACTCTATCGTCTTTGTGGCTCTTCTTTGGCCAATCGATTTTTGTCATTTCTGTGGCCTGCTACTTCCTTCTACAACAGGGTTCCCATCCTCCCTCTGAGCCTGGCCTCATACCACCCAACCATACCGAATTACTCAGTTTTTACTGAGTTTTGGTGTCCAAATAATGGGGTGCCATGATTCCTGAGGGGCACCCCTTAATTTCCCAATTTTCCCCAGCCTGTTTAAAAAAGTTTTATTTTTCCACATTTTCAGCTGACATCATCACGTGTGCAATGACATCAGTTCCACCAGCCTGTCAGAATTGAGCTCAAGGGCTCACATGTACACATTTCTGGCTGCTTTCTGCCTGGGAAGGACTGTTTGAGTTTGACTCTCAACTGCATGGGTCGAGAATTGAATGGAAACTTCTGCGAGCAGGTCAGGCTGCTTTCTGCCTGGCAAGGACGAATCTCTCAAATCATTTACTTGGATTTGCCTGCGGGTTGAGAACAGAGGAAGTGAATGCCTGGGTACGGCAGAGCTTCAGCAAGCATGCATCTTAACTGAATGGAAACTTGGATCTGCGGAAATTGAATGCCTGGTTATTGCTATTGCAGAGCTTGAGCAATGATCTGGTACTGCAGAGCTTGGATCTGCGAAGAACATTGCTTGAACAGAATTGTATACTGCAGAGCTTGGATCTGTGAGTGGAGCATGTTATGAGGTATTTTTCTTTTTCTTTTCTCATGAATACTGTTGAACTAAATTTCAGGAGTGTGTGTGTGTGTGTGTGTGTGTGTGTGTGTGTGTGTGTGTGTGTGTGTGTGTGTGTGTGTGTGTGTGTGTGTGTCAGTATATGAGTTTTCAATTTATGTAGTAATTTTATATAAAGATGCCTTATGATCAGTACAGAAAATTACTGCATGTCTATTTGGCAGTGTACAGGAAACGTATAATTTAGAATGGGTTATTGATAATAATATTAGTAATGCTGTAAATAGTCTATACACATTGCCGTGGCATTTAATAAAGGCTTGCACTCTAATAATAATGTGGTATCTAAAGTAGGTGTTCCCACATGTTATGAAAGAATGTTTCACTAATATAAGAGGTGATGTAAGTAGTGCGCTACCAAATTTATTTTTACTTTTACACTAAAAGCAATTTGGTTGAGGACCTTAGCACATTATGTTGTGTATGCCAGCATATATTGAGTTAAGATCAGGGGAGAGACTGGTTAAAAGTAGTTTGAGGGTGAAAGTAAGTTGCATACGTTTTATTCTATTTTCATATATCATTTTGTGTACTCATTAAGGATGTTAAGGTGGTGGGAATGGGATTGCTTGATTGCTATGCATTTAGCCATTTTGTTGTAGGCCACAATAAGTGCTTTGGATAAAGCCTTTTGTTAGGTATCCAGAGATACAATTCCATAACATAATATTTGGACTAGTAGTGCTTCTGCATCCCTTTTTTGTGAATAACGAGGTAAACTGTGGCATTATCTACACAGGAATCCTAGATTTTTTATGTATTTTTTTTGTATATTACTTACACTGTTTGGAGGGAACATGAACGTAGCTGACAGACCCTTTGTGGCAAATCACTGAAAGATTGAATTCACTAAGTAATGACAGGCATTTGAATTTCAGACTTCATATTCTTCAGAAAATAAATGGTAGCACAAACCTTTTATTCTAACGATTTTTTTAAGTTTATAAGATAAGCATTTTAAATTTGCCCCTATTTTGGGGCTATATTCCCCCAGTATTAGCTTCGTCCAGGTTTTTTGTGCTAAGATGTTGAGAGCTATGGTGATTTGGCATAGTGGTATGTTGCTCTGACTCTAGTACACAGGGTCCTGTGTTCAATAATTGGTTGGCAATGAAATGCATGGTGGTAACATAACATGTTATTCTAGCAACTTTCCAAAATTATGTTAGCAATGTTTAAAATATGTCCCTGTTTTTTTAGCCTTTTGCCCCCCAAAAAATAAAAACTGAAATTGAAAATGTGTGAGAAGCTGTGCAAGCTGCCTATGGCTACATATATATATATATATATATATATATATATATATGTATATATATATATATATATACAGAATGCATCTTTGGTCAAACTCAAAAGCCTGAAACGGCAAAATATCGAAGCGACTGTTAAGCAAATTCTTTCTCTTGGAAATAATTTGCTTGGCTGCTTTGTTACATTGCAGTTTTCGGCACTGTAGTGCAGTCTCGGAGTTGGTATAGTTAAGTGGGGGGGTGTGGGGGCAAAGCCCCCCACTTAATGTAATCTTTAAAGTTTTGTATTTATTTTATTTTATTTTTTTGTTGGAACAGCGATTTTTTCCCTAGGAAAAAGAAATCGCTGTTCTGACAGTTCAAAATTGTAAACTTTCGCTTACATAGGTTCGATTAATCACCGTTCACTTTTTTAAGTGTTCGGTGATCTAATATAGACCTTATATACACACACACACACACATATATATATATATATATATATATATATATATATATATATATATATATATATATAAATAAATAAATATATATATATATATATATATATATATGTGTGTGTGTGTGTGTGTGTGTGTAAGTAGATTTTTAATATTCTGAACTGGGCAATTTTGTCATTATTGGTTTATGCATTTTGTTTCATTGCCTACTGGAAAAATGTTCAAAGAATAAATTTAAAATGTGCTCTAAGTCTAACAAGTGTGCTGTATTATACAAAGAATATAATATAATAAAGTCAGGAAGGTGAATCAAAGAACACATGTATGTTTCTTGTTTTGTGTGCAAGGGGTCTATGATTTGAAAACAGCCCAAAGGTAGCCTTTATCCACCACTGCCCAAATGCATTTTCTTTTGATGTGATGTGGGTTTCAATGCTGCTTCAATTAATCTGAATTTCAAGGGCAGAGAAGTTTTAATGCTAAGTCTATTTTTGTTGTGAGACATTAACAGTATTGCTTTGTTTAGCAGATGATTATTAGTATTTGTGCATTGTGCTATAAAATGTAGAAATAAAATCCAAATAATTATTGTAGAAGTAAACATTAGTATATATGGTAAATGGGGTGAAATAGCCAGGTAATGGGACATTGGAATTGCTGCAGGGGGTCTCTGGTGCCATATTTTGGTTCTGTTCTTCAGTTTGCTTTTGAAAGTTGGTATCCCACAATTCCATTGGAGTGGGCAGGGTTACATAATTATGCATGCATATTTTATGTTAATAAGCATACAGATTTGTACCTATTTTTCATGGGCCTTGTCCAGATTTTTAATGTTTCCAGGTTGAGAGGTATGCCTGGCCTTGCTCCATTGTAGGAATGTTTCTGTATTTTGAAGATTCTACACTGTCATTTTTTTCAGCCCTGGCACCAGTGCATCTACCAAGATTGGGCACTTTTTTATCATTGGTCTTGTGCACCCAGCTATCTTCTTTTATTTTTGATTTACTTCTGTTCATGATATATGCTATATAAATACAGTCTATATATCAGTGTTGCCTTGGTGAGATTTTGTGAAAATCAGGGTCCACCTTGTGAAGGTACTCACCAAGACATGAGGATGAATTCAATTTCAGCAATACTACTCTCCTTTGTTTGCTGATGTTTCATCTCTCTATCAGCATCCCCATAAGGTCCATGGTGAGTCTTTCCATGGCCTTGCAGATAAGGTTGGTTAGGCATAGGGGTTGATAGTTTTGTGGGTCAGTTGATGGACCCTCTTTGTGCAAGGGGATTACAGTTGGTATTTTCCTCCCTGCCAGAACAAAGTCAATGCTCATGCTATGGTTAAAGAGACTGCCAAGTAGTTCCACTAGGTCTTAGTTTACATTGTTTAGTAAGCAACCTGGGATGTTATCTATTCTCATAGAGGCTGTATTTTTAGCATTGGAGAGTGCTTGTATCACCTTTTCTTTGGTGATACTCGGTAGAGGACTGGTGTCAGGAGTGCTTTGGGCTATGGCTGCTGGGGATGGGGGGGTTGAAGTTATTGCCAAATCTGTCAGCTATCAGGTTGGCAATTTCCTCAAGTTCAGTGTAAGTGGTACCATCTGCTATAAGTTCAACACACAGCTGGGCATTCCCTTTTAGGTTTGGGACATAGCTAAATAATGCCTTATGGTTGTCTTTAGCTAGTAATGCTAATTAATGCTAATTTACCTTTTAACCAGCCTTAGTGGAATTTGCAAGATATCTGATTTGCTTGTTCAAGATCTGGAGGGTATTCTTCCTCTCTTGGGTTAGTTCCATCTTTTTCTTAACAGTCTCTTTCTTTTGTTATATAACTTATTTATACTTACAGTCCACCACGGTAGCATGTTTTTTGAGATGAGCTTGTTTTAGTCCTGTTAGGTACAGCTGAGTCAATACATTTATTTAAGTGGTTATATAGGGCATTTGTGTATTCTTTTGCATAGGAGTCATTGTTGGCTCTGTTAGAAGGGTCTTCAAAACTTTTTATGCCATTGATTAGTAGGCTATAATTTGCTTTGCAAAATTTGTTTAATTTTTTTTTGCTCCTCTGGGGGTGTCAGGTCTGACTTGACACCTACACAGGAGAAAAAAAAAAAAAAAAAAGCTGAGAGTTCAGATGTGTCTCTCTTCATATAGTCCAGAGAGGTACATCTCAAATCAATCAGCCCAACATGTACTATCACAGAGTCATAACAGTAATTGTTGCTGAGTGACTTGAATATGTGTGTGATTTAATGGATCCTGGCACCTGACAGGCAGTTGACCATGACCTTCTCCTTCTCCAACCTGGTGAGGGGGGCATCTGTGTGCCTCGCTATTACGTCACCTATGACTAGGACATTAGGTTTTGAGGTGTTTTGCTTTAATGGCTTAATTGTTGAGACATTGATATGTGCATTGTTATATGTAGTTAGTTCATGTACCAGTATGTGTAGGTTGTTTGCGCTTGATAGGTCTCTGGTCTTTTGGTTAGTGGTGAGTACCTCCACGTATGTGGGTTTATGTGTCTTGATCTCATCTTAAGTAAGTGAAGAGGTGTGTGTGCTGGCAACCTGTTTGAGGCTTTGTTTATTGTTATGTGACAGAACTGATTCTAGTTTCATGGTATAGTTACATCTCTCACATACTGTATTTGTTTGCTGTAGGATCAAGTGGTTGTCAGTATAAATGAGGCAATTGCTACATTGTCTCAGGATGCCCATGTCAATCAGGCTGGCTGGAGAAATGTTGGGAAACTGACTGTCCATATTAGCAATTAATTCTTAAGTACTAATTTGTGAGAGGGAAAATTAGATCAGCTTATTGCTCTGGGATCAAGAAGGGGATTTATTATATAGAAGATCAGGGATGAAAAGTGGGGTAACGTTGCTCAGTGCTCAGCTGAATTACATGCAGTTCAGAAGTGTACAGCTGTGTTTCCCATAGAGCAGCACATTACCTGGGTGGGTTTCACTGACTGGTGTCTAGGGAAAAATATTTTCTAGGCATTTATGTCTATACAAGGCACTGCTAACCCCTGTTGCAAGGTGCACAGCTAAGAGCAAATGTGAGGCTTAACAACAGGTGAAATTAAACAGTTTCAAACTAGTCTGTGGATCAAAATGTAAGAGCTCTATATTGGAAAAGTTCACCGGGTGTAGAGAATTTCATCTTTTCCTTAGCTTCTGGGTGAAACAGAATTTGCCATTAGTATTTGATAAGGTCTAATATGGATAAGAATCAATCAATTCATACACCAAGGGCATATGATGTGAAATTAAATACATTTAGAGTTCTTATTTGATTTACTAATTTTTTTGCAAAATCTTATAGACCTATTAGACTTGGGAACCAGTAGAATGAAATTATTCTTTACAATTTGAGACTCTTCTGTGTTTCCAAGTTCAATCATAGGTTCATAGGTAGGTACTAGGCTATTGGCCCTAGGGGCTATATAAGCCTAGCCAAGTGGTAACTTGGCTTTTGCCACCCAAGAAAATTATTTTCCTGTGCCCGTCAGGCACAGCCACCAAAGTGTTCCCTGAGGTTAATTTCCTGTCTCCCATCCAATCATCAAGATTTTTCTTGAAGAGTGCTAATGAGGAGTTTTGTTTGATATAGATAAGTAGTTTGTTCCAGAGTATGAGAAGTCTCTGGGACAGGAATCTATCCCTCCAGCATGTTATGTTTATTGTGGTGACAAGGTTTATGTCCCTAGAGCATGTAGCTTGGAGGGATTGGGATTTCTTTAAGTGGAGCATGTCCAATAGCTCTGGGTTTGACATAGCTTTGTATCCTAGGCAGAGATCGCCCCTGAGTAGGTGATATGCGACAGAGTAAAGCTGGAGTTTTTTGAGGCGGTCTGCATACGGCATCTGTTTGAGGCCAGTAATCCTCTTTATGAGGTATTTCTGCAGCCTTTCCAGTTATTGTAGATGCCTTGTGAGGTTCATACCAAAAGGGGCATTGTACTCTATAATGGGTCTAATGATTGATGAGTAGAGGGGAACAATGACCTCTTTTTTCCTGACATTTTGTGATGAGGTGTGCCACGTAGAAGGATTTCCTGACTACTGCGGTGATGTGATTATCAAAGGAGAGACTGCTATCCACCTGTGTCCCAAGGTCTCTTATCACACTTTCAGTGTTAAATAGACTACTTCCTATGTGGTAGTTCATGGGTACTGAGTTTTTACCAAAAGGGATGACAATGCACTTTTTGGCAATGAGCTTCAGGCCATGGCTTTGACACCAAGCATCTGTCTCAGTGAGGCCCTTTTGTAGGATGTCCACATCTTTAAGAGTTTTGATTATGGCTCCTAGTTTGCAATCATCTGTGAACCTTGTTATCCAATGACCTTCTGTGTTAGCCTGTAGTTCAGAGAAGTAGATACTAAACAGAAGAGGACCTAGGACTGAACCCTGTGGTACTCCGCTTGTCACTGGTCTGAAGTTGGATTTAGAGTTTGCTACTTTCACAGTGTGGGTTCTGTCAGTGATCCAGTTGGCAACCCATCTTGTATCATAGGGATTTATACCTAGTTTAGTGAGTTTATCTATAATTCCAGAGTGGGGGATAGCATGGAATGCCTTGGCAAGATGTAGATAGGCTGTGTGAACCACCTTACCCTCATCTACGGCTTTGGTGACTGCTTCAAAGAATTCTATCAGGTTTTGGAGACATGATCTGCCTTTTACATACCCGAACTGGGTAGGGGCCAGAGTTTGGAGATTACCAATTTCATTGTTATAAGTTCCATGATGATACGTTCCATAGCCTTGCAGACCAGGCTCATCAGGTTAATGGGCGGTAGTTCCCTGGGTCCATGGTGGCTCCCCCTTTGCGGAGTGGGATAACCATTGCTGTGTGCCATTCAGTGGGCACAAAGCCTGAGGTGAGGCTATGATTGAACATGGTACTTAGGTGGGGTGCCAGTTCGTTCTGTAGTTCATGTAGAACGCAGCCTGGGATGTTGTCAGGTCCCATGGATGCTGTGTTCTTGGCTTTGTAGAGTGTGCTTTTTACTCGTGCAGCCGTGATTACAGGAACTTTGCATGTTCTGTACCTTTTCCCTGACTGCTTGATATTGGGGTTCTGGTATCTGGTATTGTTTTAAATGTACTTTCTCACAGGCATGGTTCTATATTGAGTTGTATTAAACTAGTTCTACCAGGCAACTCAGAGAATAAGTCCTTACTCCTGAGTACAACTTCTTTTGCTTCTTCTTTTTGAGACATAAGTAGTGTGTTCCATATTCTAATTTTAAATATCTTGTATAGGTCTTAACATCAGGTTTTCTCCAAACTTTCTGAACATTTATGTGGTGTAACTGATTCATTTTCATTTCCCTGGTTGTCTCATTTTAAAATGTACTTCATTTACTTCTCCCTACAATTTCAAAACACTCATGCCTCTTTGTAAGTAACTGCTTTTCAGCAGTTTGTGCTAAAGTAAGTTATCACCTGGTCTGGATTCTCTGCATGTAACATTTCTGTTGCATTATCTTTGTAGTGTCTTCTCAGTTCTCTCCAAATGCTTTCTTTCTATATGCATTGTACTTCTTACCCTATCCTGTAGATGTGTAAAATGGGAATTTACACTTTTAAAGGTAGTGTTTTCCTTCTGGAATGTTTCTTTCGCTATATTTAGCAAGTGTTATGGATGTTTGCTTTATAGCATTTCATATGATACTGATCTGGTTAAGGCAAGGGTTACGTCTCTTATAGGAAAGAGGAGATATGAAAACTGATAGTCCCGTTTCTCCAATCAACTTCTATGACCTTATATTACATAGATTTTCAAATTTTATTAAAAATCTCAAAAAGACTATTTATAAAAAGGTGGTATACACATGCCAGTTTATGTTTCACTTTAAAGAACAGGCACAGTCCCAGCATTACTCTCAGCATGAATGGGATGTTTTGTGCAGTAAAAAAATTCTCAGTATTTGATTCAGAGACATGGCAATAAGCTGCTAATGAGGTCTTTTTCATTTTGGCTATACCATGTCAGAATCTCTCTCTAACGCTAATTGATCAAATCGTACTGGTCATCTGGTACAGCTGGAGTAAAGCTCTTTGAATCCCAGGCTTCCTGTTTTTTGTTATGCTGTTTAAGAATGTATCACTGTGGTTCCACTGCCTTATTTGTTTCTTTTATCTGAGCTAAATTATTTCAATCTCAGTGACTTTCTTTCAGCCATAGCCTGATGTGATAGTGAAAACAATTGGACATATAACAGTAACATAATGACATATAAGTAATGACAGGAAACTGAGAAAATTATAACTGATTTGCTTGTCTCTTACAGTAAGTAGCTCCATATTTCAAGTCATCACTTCATTGAGGAGTCTGGGAAAATGCATGAGTACACTAGGTCATTATATCACTCTTGTGCAATAGTGGTGTCTAGCTTCATTTTGCAGATGTGAAGTCAACAAAGCATTTTAATTGTTAATGATAAGAGTTAACCAGCAGCCATGGGGATTGGTAGATGCTGGATAACTGTAGTTTCTGGTTGCTTGAGAGTTACTATTAAAATATGCCTAATACTGTACCATATACTATTTGTTTGGTTTGACTTGTTCTCAAATTGGGGAGATTTATTCCTATCTTCCTTTTAAAACTGTAAAACTCTAAAAACATAAGGTATGTTTCTGTGGGGCAAAACAGAAAGTATAACACATGAAAATTGTACTGTATCTCTTCATTTGTTTTACCATTTGCCTGAGAGTGCCAGGTGCTTGGGTTCCAGTTAACTGAGAGTTTACTGTAACTGGAAATAGTTTGTGGATATCAAAATTAAAGGAGAGGAGACTTTCCTGCTGTTTTCAAGGGAAAATGAACCAAGAGAGCTAGTGAAGCTTTTCAGCTTTAGTGATCATACCAGTGATTGTCATTGTCATTGTCATTGATTTAAGCGATAAAAACTGATACAAATGTTAATAATATGGCCCTCATCATGGTACGAAGTCTCCCGTTATGCTGAGATCTACACTGTAATCCAACAATAACATTCTTTTGTTATTTTAAGCCTGTTACTATCTCTAGGTATAGATTAAATGAGTGCATACCAGTGCTTAGAATGACACCTATTCCAACTCTAACTCCACCCTCACCCACACAGACACTGGTTTTGCTATTTTGCAGTACATTTAAACTAGCTTTTGGGTTTTATTGAGAACTTTGTATAGAGTTCTGTAAAACAATAGATGGGGATCTATCCAGACTACACAGTATCTGAATTCTTTGACAGTGTCAAGAGCAGTGCTGCTAGGGACAGTTCCATTGTGTATGTAGCCACCATATTTAGCCTTTTGGAGTGCCAAATACCATGACTCAGAATTTTTTTCTAAGCCTTAAACCTAGAACGTTTGTTTGTTTGTGTCTTTCGGCTTTTCCCAGTTAAGGGTCGCCACAGCGGAACTCCGGTCCGCTAATGATTGGCAGTAGAGTTTTAGGCTTGCCGGGCCTAACGCACAACCTTCAACGAAGTAACGCCCATTCACGCATGTCACCACACAGAAGACGCTCTAACTGAGAATCGAACAGGCAACGTCTGTGAGGCGACAATGCTACTGCAGCACCACCTGAGTGAAAATAATTAGCAACACATGCTACGTTTGAGGTTAAGGCCTCACTAAAGAGGGTAAAAGGTTAGGATTTCACATTTTGAGGTTATTTCTCAAGTAGACAAAATATCCATATCTGTATGTATGTATGTATGTATGTATGGATGCATGTGTGCTTCATTTATTTATTTTTATGCTTACTGCCCTTGACCATGTCGCTGTCTTTCCAACATATAAACTAATTGCACCCATGTTCTGCTTGGAATTCATATCTTATATCACACTGAGATGCACCAATTCCATGGAGAATTATCATTCAGTAAGCTCATCAAACTTATCATGGAACTGTTAGGTGAGTAGGGTAAGTGGGTATTGGCTGACCATCATATCTCACTGGCTTAGACTGTCTCACTGGTAATTCACCAGAAATATGTTGCATAGTAAACATATAATACATGTAATTCCAGACATATTATGCTGTCTATACCACACTTAATGGATCATGCTTGCATGCAATCACTGTATAGATCAGTCACACTTCTGCCATAGCTATCTCTGTCCTTTGCACTAAACTGTGCTTTTGTGGTTACATTCATATGTGCAACCATGTCTTATGACATGAAATCTGAATTACATAGGGCCATAGGATAGTATGAAGTTACTAGGTTATTGGCCTTGAGGCTCTTATAAGTCTAGCCAAGAGTTTAGCCCATGTATAGAAAAATCAGCACCCAATGCCCCGGTCCAGCAGGGACATGGGTGGAATCCCATGGATGTATTTTCTATTTCCCATCCAGTTATCCAAGTTGCGCTTAAAAGGGGTAAAGAGGGTACTCTGCTTGATGTGGAAAGGAACTGTATTCCACGGATGGGGAGTCAACAAGTCCTATTGATGTCACAAACCAGGTTGAGGCCACGTGTGTAGATTACTTGAGTGGAGCTTGACTTGCACATTTGCAGCAGTCCCATTAAGGCAGGGACCAAGATTGCCTTTTATGCCAGATAGAGGTCACCTCTGAGGAGTCTGTACGAAACAGAGTAGAGGGATAGGACTTTTAGCCTATCTGTGTATGGCAGATATTTGAGGCCCTAGATTCTCCTGGTGAGGAACCTCTGTGGTCTCCCCAGCTGCTCCATGTGCTTTGTGAGGTACATGCTGCATGGGGTGTTGTACTCAATAATGGGCTTTATAAGGGAAGACTGCAGGGATGTTATGATCTCCTTGTCCCTGGATGAGATACCCTTACTTATGAGGTAGGCCATGTAGAAAGCTTTCCTTACAATGGCAGCAACATGGTGGTCAAAAGTCAGGTTGCTATCAATCTAGGTGCCCAAATCCCTCACAACTGACTGCATGCTTAGGACATTGTTATTAATATGATAATTTGTTGGGACATCAATCTAACCAAAGGGGATGATGATGCATTTTTTTGTATTCAGCTTCAGGCCATGTTTCTGTTCTACTGTTACCACTTTCTCTCCTACCTTTTCACAAGTTATCAGGTCAACTGTTTACGATAGCCAGGACTCCAATCCTAAGCTCTTTCCTGTGAAGCTAAAATCTAAGATATTTTAAGCTTTTGCAGATAATTAATTTCATTACTCAATGTAGCTAAACAAAAAGGGCCATAGAAGTCTCCTTCTCAGATATCAAAGTAAAAAGTAAGTGAATGAAGAAAATGCAGTTACTCTCTTCCTCATTTCACAAACGAAGAATAACCCAAAGTGCTCCTGTTCTAAATGAATGACTAGAAAACCACATGGAAACCATGGACAGTACTTCAAACTGCAGGGATAAAATTTTGTAGGTGGCATGACTTATAACTCAAAAATAAAGTCATGTCAGTGTGGTATCTCTCATTAGGTCATTCTGACTTAGGAAAAAACATATAAATAAACTCTAACCACATGAAGTGATGCAGTGACATCAGTACTGGGCAGGGGATTACAGTATATATAAAAAAAATTTCCACTTTCTAACCACAGTGGTCCCATAATATATAAAGTACCTCAAATCAATCCACATCTTATGTATTACCACCTTTCAAAATAAAAACAGAAGTGTGATAATAAGTGTAAACCGCGAACATGAGTGCCTAAAAGGACATCTGAGTACTATATTTAAACAGAAAGGATGATCAATGCTTAGTACAGTTTACCTGAAATGGCAGTGGTTTCACAAACTGTAAATTAATTAATTAAAGCATGAAACAGACACATGGAAATTATGGTGGGAAGTGTACAGAAATAAAATTGTTGGATAAATGGGGTCTGTAGTTTATCCTCATATTTCTAAAAGACCAGGACTGTAGGTTAAGAAGTGTGATGCTGCAAATCATACTGCTCAAGTGTACCTCAGTATGAGGAACGTACCTCATTTGGCGCCAAAAAAAAAGTTCATGTTCCTCGAAGTTCCTCAAAATTCCACATTGAAAGAGACTGTCACACATTCAGTGTTATGAATTTTTTAAGTGAAATCCATGGTAAATAGAAATTAATCATATTAATTCATTAAAGGATCTTCTTTATTAGTAAAACCAGCATATTTTAACCATCCTATGAACTTCCTAGTTGAAGTTGCTAGTAAGCCATTAGTATGTGTTCCACGTTTTGCCCATTTGTTCCACATTATGAAGGTGAGTGTTTCTCATTTTGGAGATGGAAGGTTGACAGCTATGCTGCAAATGGAACCTTGATGATGAGACGAGGACCCACAAATTTACCCCAAAATTGACTGGTCAACCTTCCACAGAAAGGGAGTACAGCCTGAAGGTGTGTGTTGGCAAAGCATAAATTGTCACAATACTCATTTTCCATTGAACCTCCTATGAGTCACGTGCATCCTATCATTTTAAAGAGGGAAAATGAACAGAATGAGTGGGCAACGCAATCTTCACATAATCTCAGAATCTCGCTCAGCATCTATTCCCACATTAATACATTTCCACAGAATTACTTACCAAAGGATTTATTTTTTTAGTGTGCTATATGTAGATTGTTTTCTGCAGGTGTCTGGAATCAAATCCAGATTGCTTGATTCATGACGTTTAAAAATGACAGCTGTATATACTTAGTATTGAATAACCTGAGTCTATAGATACATTGATTTTTAGGTAATGGTTTGCCTTTTCTCTAAAAATTTGGATACTTATTTAAAATAAAATTACATACATTTTGTAGTTGCTTTTTTATCCAGATGTTAAAACATGCACACACACACATCCACACGCACGCACACACACACACACACACACACACACACACACACACACACACACACGCACACACACACACACGCATGCTCGCACGCGAGTGCACATAAGCACACACACACACACACACACACACACACACACACACACACACACACACACACACACACACACACACACACACACTTTCTAAGGAACTTTATCATTTCAAAACATGGTACAGGTTGCTAAATTTGGCAATATTATTTCTTATTGTTATGTGTATTAAAGCCAAGCATAAGACTAAATCACAAGATAATAAATCTGTATTGTTTTTCCAGTATTAAGAAACTTTAAAACAATTTATATAATAAGTTCTTTAATCTTGGCACCCTGCCACATTTGTATTAAGAGCAACTTACTAATGGGATGTGTTGAAATGGCAAACATAGTTCTGTTAGTTCTTCCATAACTTTTTTGTGATTGTTCTCTTAATTTCTTATAAGGCTTCACATCTGCCTGAGATTTTCCTCAAAAACACCCTCCAATTTCAGTAACATAGAAGACATAGATACACTGCGAGTGATCCATTTCATTCAGAGCAAAACAGTCAAAAGACCCATTTGTTAAGTTAACACCCTCCAAATAGAGGTTGTGGAAAAGGGAAGCTCAAACATGTATGATTTTGTAGGAAAATAGCATGAAAAAGCAAACATTCAATGAGTTTCCTCCTGAGACAAACGACAAAATCCTTGAAATATTTCTGCATCTAACATGTTTTATTGTTCTGCTATTTAGGAAAAAAATTGTGCTATTCTGGATATAACTTCCAACTAGGCCATACCTTGGAAACTGTTATATCAATCTATTTAATTTAAAAAGTGCTGTTGTATTTCCAAGTCTATGACTTATAATGATGCATATGTGACATCAAATAAATTAGCATAATATTTTCCAAACTTCATTGGTAAATGCAAAGCTTGAAAGCATTTGCATGCAGGTATCTTGCATACTTTGGAAGAGTATAAATATATAACTCTTCTGTTATGAGCAATAATCTGATGAAACTGAAGTGTAATCATTTATTTTCCATTGACTCATATTACCCAATTTACAACTAAAAGGAGTCGGGCATATCCCTGTGTTCAATGGGCACAATACATTGAAGAAATCATAGATTATAAGATGCCAGTATATAAACAGACTCATGATCTCACACATAGACTCACACACACGCACGCGCATGTGCGTGCGTGCAGTGTCTATATTAAAAAGACGAAACTGCAAAACAGCAAACGCACTTAGATTGACTCAAAATTATCAAACCTGCTAAATCTCGAATGGCCAAAACAGGTCAACACACAAAAAAAATTTAAACACAAAATAAAGGGGCCCCTCACACCCTCCTACTTAAATATACCAACTCCAAGATCCCACTACAGTGGAGGAAATGGCAAAGCCCTGACAATGGCCCAGGGATTTTTTTGCCTGGGAAAAAATTGTTGTTGTAGCCATTTGAGGTTCTGCAGCTTCGATCAATTTGGGTCGATCTAAGCACGTTTGCTATTTTGCCATTTTGTCATTCTAATAGGAACCCACACACACACACACACACACACACACACACACACACACGCACACACACACACACACACACACAGACACACACACACACAAACTTACATAAATGGCACCCACACCTACAGACAATTTTGAAATACCACCAGTTGACCTGCTGCATGTCTTTGGGAGGAAGCCAGATGATGCAATAAAACTTGTTTAAACAGGAGGACAGTCAAATTCCACAGAGAAGGCACTCCAGCTTAGAAATAAAGTATTGAATAGAGTAGTGTGCAAATGGATGCACTGCTGTCAGTTGTCAGTTTGAAGTAAGCTGTTGTTATTTATTTCAAAAGAGAACCTAACTTTGGCATGCAAGTCAATAATTACACATTGCATATAATTTAACACTAGTAACATTAAACTAATTAAGTAAAACATAAAAGAATACTGGTAAAACGTTATTTCATCACTCACAATTCTACCACAATTAGGGCATCGTCAAATGCCTTCAAGGTGAAGTATAATTTCATCAATAATGAAATATTAAATGCTTTAATATTATATTATGGGTATCTGTAAGACTGAAGGACATTTTTGTCATGCATTTTGTAGATAGCATTAGGAAATAATTAAAAGGATTTTTAACTGATGATCCACAAGATAAACAAATATTCCATAACCAGAAATCAATATGCCTAATCATTTTGGATACATTTTCTTGAATGGCAAAATGCATGTTATAGTTTTCGTTATTGAAATACCTGATTTGGCCATCTATGTATAAATAACCATGTCCCTTTCTCACTCTACTCACTTATTTGTTCTTCTTGGCTGACCACAGCCGCATATCATTTGAAACAAAATGTTGGATGAGGTTACCTCATTGGGCAGTATGGCTTTTTACATTTTATTTCCTTTCTTTTTGTCCCAACTAGTGTGCAGAGATGGCATGCAACAAGCTTGGGTTGAAAACTGTCAATGTATGTCTCTGTTATTTACAGTTGTGTGGGAAACCCTGGTCTCCTTTTGAGATTGTAGTCCACACTAAAAATGTTGCAATTCTTTAAAAACTAGGATATATGCCAAAACTGGCAAACTATGTATGGAGTAGTTCTTTGCCAGGAATTTGGGTCTCCTGAGTAAAAAAAAAATTCAGACCTTTTATAACATGGAAGATTTTGAAATAACATTATATTTTTGATTAATTCTCAACTATTGATCTGTTTACATAATGAGTGTTAATCTAATCCTTTTATATCAAGGCACATTTTTATGTTTCTTTTTCGTTCACCTTCAGTTGTGTTTTATTGTTTTTGGAAACTTTATTTACAAAAATATACATTAAAAAGAAGAAAGAAGAAGAAGCATTGATTTATGCTTGTAATATAACTACAGGGAAAAGTTGTCTATAAAGCAAGTAGAATTCAATACTGATTTTTCTCGATATGAGGGTTAACTGTCAAAAGTGCATGTTGTCATAGCTTTGAGCCTGGATAGCATTTAAAGTAGTGAACCATATAGTTAGACGTATTACTACTGATGTCTGCAACCATCAAGAAAAAAGCAGCAAGCCTGCAGAGACTCTGACCAGTCACAAACTCACAAATGTGTATTGCAATTCAGAAATGGAGCAGCAGAAACTTCTACAGATACTTTCATTTATTCGATAACAAACTTCATCAGATCAAAGATTGTCATGGAATAAACAAAAGTGCTCATCTCTACAAGTTTCTTTTGCTACTTTTCTGAATTGGAATACACATTTGTGAGTTTGTGACTGGTCAGAGTCTCTGCAGTTGTGTTGCTTTTTTTTCTTGGTCATTTATGTGAGGTCTGGTTTTCTTCATTTTGTCTGTAACCATGGTTTTAATGGAGCAAGCTATTAAATCCTTTAACCTCCTCTAATAATGTCACATAAGATCCTATTTTGATAAGTTCCTGTATTAATTATACCTAAAAGGTTTGTTGGAAAAGGCACTAGTGTCCAAAATAAGTTCAGTCTGCTAAAATTAATAATTTTCATTGTGTCATAAGAAAATACATTCCCCCGGATTTATTATTCCTCCATGCAGGACTAGCCTAGTCCTGCATGAAGGCTGCTGTTTAGCAGCAGGACCGCAGTGCGCCATGCATAGCAATGAGGTGCACTGCTTGAGCTCCTAGGCTTACACTGAGTGTGTAAGAGTGCAGAGGGCATGTCTGAGAGCAGAGCTCTCAGAATATACATGCCCCCACAATGAAGAACAGCAGAAAGGGGTATGAAATGAGCAAGACCGCTCATAGGTGACTGCATATCCCCACCAACAGCCCCCCCTTCTGTACAACAGCAATGGTATATATATAAATAAAAAGAAAAAAAAACTTTATTTTTTTTTTAAATCCAATTAAAGCTAATCGTAGGTACGATGGTGTGCCCTTCGCTTAGCTACGGTTAATGCAGCTTAAATGGCTGAAGAGGATAACAAGGAAGATATATACAAATGAAGCAGCATAGCAATAGTGTAGTGGGCAGAGCATTCGCCTTCCGAGCAGGCATTCTCAGTTCAAGTCCCACTGCAGCACATTCCATTTTCCATGGCAAAGCAGGTTTTGACTAATATTTATGTTGCATAACCCACTAAATAACACATTTTCATGAACTGGAGTACTGCAGTAAATGCACATGTGAGGTATCAGTGTCATAAGGCACTAGGAAGCAGGTTGAAGCACAAATAAGTAGTAGTAAGCATATTTAAGCACTTGTAAGTGGACTTAAGCCCGTTTACATGGCAGTAAGCAATGCCTACACTGGTTAAGCAATTCTAAAGCTAACTCTCTGTAAGCAGATGTAACAGCAGGTTAGCATTGCTTACTGTCACACAAACCCGTACAAACCTGCTTACAAATGCTCAAAAGTGCCTTACTCACTCTGCATCCAACGGCACTTGTTCTGCCCATCAACACAATAAACAGCGATGCAGGTCTCGAACCCAGGACTCTATACACCATAGTCACAGTAGTTAACTACCAAACCATCACAGACGTACAGATGAATGAGATATCAGAAAGCAAGTACTCACCATAGTAAAACAAAACTGAACCTGTGAAAGGAATCAGTATACAGTCATATGTTCCATAACCCAAGAGATAAACATAAATATGTGAACTAGAGTACAGCATTGAGGTGTAATTATAATAGAGTGTTGAAGTCCCCAATAAATCACAAGGCCCCCACAGAGTGTACATACACATTAATCATGGATACCAGGCATACATATAGGTTCATAGGTTCATAGGTTCATACTAGGCTATCTGCCCGAGGGCATTTACAAGCCTAGCCCATCGTTTTGTGGCTTACGCCACCCCTTTAGTATGGGGAACTATACCCATTATTATGCTGTGCCTCTGTCGAGCAGTGACACTGAGGTAATCCCTGGGGTATATCTGCGATCTCCCATCCATTGGTCAAGATTTCTCTTGAACAAGGCCAGCGAGGTGCTCTGCCTCACATGTACCGGGATTTTGTTCCACAGCATAGGTAGTCTTTGGGTGATGAATCTATCCCTCCAGCACATCCTATTAATAGCCGTGTCGAGGTTTAAGTCTCCCGCCCTTGTGGCTCTGATGGATCTAGACTTTTTGAGGTGAAGCATATTCATCAAATCTGGGTTTGACATGGCCTTGTATGTTAGGCAAAGGTCACCCCTGAGCAAGCGGTGACTGAATAGAGCTGGAGTTCTTTCAGTCGGGCAGCATAGGACAGATTTTGAGACCCTTTATCCTTTTGGTGAGGATCTTTGTGGCCTCTCCAGCTGCTGCAAGTGTCGGGTCAGATACATTCCAATGGGGCATTGTACTCAATCATTGGTCTGATGAGTGATGAGTAAAGGAGACTATGACCTCCCTTGATCTAGATGAGAATCCCTTCCTGATAAGGTGGGCAATGTAGAAGGTCTTCCTAACTACTTTAGCTACATGGGTGTCGAATGACAGACTACTATCAACCTGGGTCCCCAGGTCCCTGATAACTTCTTCTGTGCTCAGTGGATTGCCACCTATTTGGTAGCTAGGGGTAACCTTGTTTTTCCCGAAGGGTATGACTATGCACTTTTTGGCATTTAACTTTAGGCGGCTCTGGCACCAGTTATCCGTTTCTGTGAGACCCTTCTGAAGGATATCTGTGTCAGATGTGTTCTACTATGGCGCCCAGTTTGCAGTCATCTGCAAACTTTGTCAGCCATAACCCTCCTGTGTTGGCTTGTACTTCGGAAAAGTAGATGCCAAACAAGAGTGGGCCCAGGACTGAGCCCTGTGGGACACCACTTGTGACAGGCTTTGAGTCTGACATGGCACCAGCAACTCTGACCCTGTGCGTTCTGTCACTCAGCCAGTTTGCAACCCATCTTGTGATGTATGGGTTAACATTTAAGCTGATGAGTTTTTCAATGATACCCGAGTGGGGTATTGTATCGAAGGCCTTAGCCAGATTGAGGTAGGCTGTATGGACTGCCTTTCCCTCATCAATGGCTATGAATAATAACTGAATGCTAAAAAGGAATTATAATGCAAAGTCTAATGTAAGCAACACTAAGCATGACACAGGGCAGCTTAGGAGGTGTAAGCAATGTGTAGGGTAGCTAACTCATTGTGCCCAGTGATATACCCCTTTAAACAATGCCAACCGTAGGTAAGCAGGTTTGCCCACAGCTTAGCCTTTTCAAAACTGGCCAATCACATAAAGTGCAGCAAGTCTGCCCTACTTAAACCCAGGTGGAAATACATCTCATAACTGGCTGTAGCTTCCCTTTGCAGGCACTATGGCAGTAAGGGGAGAAGGTGTGCACTTTTGGGAGCTGAGCTGGTGCATCCAGGAATCCAAGGTCATAGCAGGACTCCTTGTCAAAGACCATGATCAGAGACTGCTGCAGGGCCAGTACCAGGGCTCCCAATATAAGGTGGAGGCCTGGGACTGTATCGCCCGTGACCTCACCAGTGCCAGTGGCATACCCCAAACTGGTGAGCAGGTCAGGCACCACTATGCTGACCTGAGGCGGCATAAGTGGGACCTCTTGGAGGAGTGGGTCCAAGAGGCTAGAGTGGCAAGAGATGTTCCAGTCATGAGTAAGTATCACCCCAGTATGTGTGTAATAATTGCCAGCTCAGGTATATCATGGCTATGTATGGCAAAATATTCTTCTTATGTCCCCCACAACTGCAATGGAGTGGGCCGCAAACCAGGAGGCCCACATCAGTTGCCTGGCGAGTTTGCGACGCGAGGCAGGTCAGTAATACTCATGCATTTACTGCATACCTCTCAACCTGGAAACATCAAAAATCTGAACAAAAGCCCATGAAAAATAGGTACAAATCTGTACACTGATTAACATAAAATTTGCATGCATAATTATGTAACCCCACCCACTCCAATGGAATAGTGGGATACCAACTTTCAAACGCAAACTGAAGAACAGACAACTAAAATATGGCCCCAGGCCCAGACCCTGTAGTAAATGGTAACCATTTTATTTTGTTGAAATGTGTAGCAATGATGTTCACCGAGAAGGGAGAAGTTGATGATTGTGAAACTCAGTCATTGAAACAGCATTGAAACCCACATTCAAAGAAAATGCATCTGATAATTACCTTTGGGCTGTTTTCAAATCATAGGCCCTTGCACACAAAATATATGTGTTCTTTGATACGCCTTCCTGACTGTATTAAATTATATTCCTTGTATAATACATCACACTTGTTAGAGCATGTTTTAAATTTATTATGATGAACATTTTTCAAGTAAACAATGAAACAAAATGTATGAACCAATAATGACAAAATTGCCCAGTTCAGAACATTTTCATCTAAAAGTCTACTCAAACTTCTACAATCCACCAATATCAGTAAATGTGCACAATCTATGTAAAAGTCGTCTAAATAATTCCACATTAAAGAGATCTATAACTAATGAAGAGGTAGCTGCTAGCAAACAACTTTATATTTCATTGTTTCATCTACAAATAAAGTGCCTGTTGCTCTTGATGAATAAAATTGCCTATGTTGCATTAAAAAAATAAGCTAGTAATATTGCAAGAGGGAATGGTGTGGGTATATAGAAATTGACAGACATGGCTAGCACCTGACACTGCTGTTAAATGCACTGCCTGCTTCTTTTTTTAGAAAGCCTAGAGAAGCCTGTCAGATAGCTATACCACACTGTTTATGCTTTGTCTGCTTTAAAATTATAACTGTTCTTCTACATGTTGCAATATTCAATGGTCCAGGGATTTAAATTATATTATTTGTAGAACATGTATTCTCTGGCTGATAGTGGTATACTATTTTTTTCTGACTTAATTTAATTTATCATAAACAAACAAGTATAATAATGTATAAATTAACATAAGCACGCACATATGGACACACACAAGGTTACTTGTTTACTCGAAATTGTACAACATGAAACAGAACTACACAGGCCAAGCCTAGGGTGACATTTCATTCAAATGAAAGCCAAAAACTACATAAAACTGAAACTTTAAAAACAACAGCATAAGCACATCTGTCTTGCCCAGCTCATATGGCAGATCAGGAACTCAAGCCAAGCTAAATCAAACGAAACTCTGCACACTTAGAGGGGAGCTTTTCATTATTTACTTAGCCAATTGGAAATGATGACTGTAAGTGCCCACTGTCACTCAAGCATGCAGAAGCTGCTGCAGGCTGGAAGAACTGTCAGAATCAAGCATTTGCCAATCCACACCAATGATAAAAGGCAAGACATGAGGTGCTTGGGCTCATAGCAAAATTTACCAATAAAACCACACAGAGCAGTATGCCCTCTAAGCTCCTACCAGCCTTTGCTTGTGGGATTTTCGCAGCTCAGTCAATGGTGTACAGAAATGCAGAATTAAACTAAGGTTCTCAATTAAAAAAAAAGTCCCACAAAAAAACTTTACTGCATAAAACCAGTGCACACTGCTAATAAAATGCAATGCATTTATGTCTCTAAATTTAGCTACCAATGCCGAAGATTATCTGTTCGAAAACCCTCCTCATTACTGTAGATTGTTAGCGACATCTTTCATTTAAGTCTAAATATCATTTTGCTTCGCCATTAGAATTTTTTGTTTAGCTAGTATATGCACATACATACATGTTTTTCCCTAAAGATACACTAAATAAAACATGCAGCACTTAACGCTTCCCAACCATCCATGACCAGCCTGATCTTTCAGGAGGACTATGCACAGAAGACACTTGCCGCTCACAGCTCATTCATGTTAGCACCTGCCTCCGGACACCAGGCCAACACACCTTGCTTCACTGACAGCACTAGTTAATTCCAAACAGAAATCAGGAATAATTAAAAAATTAATAAATAAAAAAGATACAACAGGCTCGACACAACAGACCACTGCCTTCCACTGGGATACTCGGCAAAAAAATACAGACAAAACCGAATAAATAATATATTGTTGCTCACCAGGTTATTGGTAGTAGCGAACCCAAAAGCAGGCACATGTGCAGAACTTTGACATACAAAACTTGTTTGTCCTTCAGTTTTAGAAAGCCACGCCAGTAATTGACAGTGCAGTTAAGTGCATGTCTATCTACATAAAAGCCAAAAAAAAACCCCGCCAAAATGTATTACCGACTGACCCTTTAACAACTTCAGTTCATGTTCGCGCCTTTGTAGAAACCAACTACCTCAACTTCCGGTAATTAATCCAGACCCAGTTTTTGTTCACTCATTCTTCCTATAAAATGTAAAGATGAAGATACTTAGAGCAACGTGTCTTCTGTTACTTGATCTCAATTGTGATCAAACATAACAGTTGGAAGACCTGTCGACTCGACTGTGCTGCAAACTTTTATTCAATTTGTAAAAGAAATATATATATATATATATATATATATATATATATATATATATATATATATATATATATATCTATATATATGTATATATATATATATATATATATCTATATATATATATATATATGTATATATATATATCTATCTATATATACATATATATATATATATATATATATATATATATATATATATATATATATATATATATATTACTCAAGACTGAGTCTTTTGGTTTTCCTTATACATAAACAGTTTGCTGTGTATTTTGCAATGACACAGCCATGGCGTCCTCTTTGGTCGGTTGGCACTGTCTGGTATCCACTGCAAGCTGTGAGTGGGCTGCAACCTGAATAGCAAGTTAACTTTTTTTTTTTTTAACAAAACGAATGAACCAAGAACCAGGCACAAAAATAAACCAATAAAAATACTATTACCTGTTGCAGACTCAGTACAACATAAATTAAAATGATAAAATATTGGTCAGCTAATAAATTCTGCAGCAAAACTTTTAAAGAGATGTTCCATACAGAGAGTTTGGAATGAAAGCACTTAGCTCTTTTGCTGCGGAATTTATTGGCTGACCGATCTATTTTATTATTTTAATTTGTGCTGTGCTGCAATGGATAATAGGGTTTTTATTAACTTTTTTAACTCCCCCTGCCTCAAACAGGTAGTTAGGCACTACCTAATGACACTGATGTCATCGCACACGCCCCTGCACAATGATGTTGCAGGATATACTGCAATGCGCGATGATATCAACAGCAATAAAAAATAATTAAAAAAAAAATCGGGATTTGAAGGGGCCACTTGTGAATTCGTGGCACCCCATTATCTTGCCCTCAAAATCGAGAAATACCGACTAATTCGGTATGGTTGAGAGGTATGATTTACTGTCATAGGAAATAAAAATAAAAGTAGTAGTAAATTAATTGCCTGTATAAAACCTGTATTGTTCGAGGCAAGTACTGCATACACTAGAGAATATGGCAGGAAGAGTCTCATATTGTTTGTAAGTCAATAAAAGTGTAATAGCCTGTCAAAATAGGTCAAACTGCTAGACTGCATGTGTATACCCTGGTATCATATGGTAATGTACATATGCAATCATGTAATAGTACTGTAGTATTAAGCACTGTTACCCACACCGTGCACCATAAATTGAATGTGTAGGAATGCCTGTATATGACAGGTGTAATCCCTAGAGGCCATTCAGTACAATTGAGAGCCACATAGACAGTAAACAGGGAAAATGAAGACAACAAAAAAACAAATAGCACATGCAACTGAGATGTGAACTGTTGTTTTTTTAGCACACACAGCCACGGTTAGAATCCTGCTAGTGGTAGCAGCCTGCATGCAGAATCATACCCCACAGCTGCATAATAGTAATGTGGAATCTGGTACTGTGTGTGGGAACATTCAGGTAGTGCTAATAAACATTCCTCCCACAGGTCTGTCAGATACCAACACTGTGCCCAGAAATACAAGAATAATATGCATTTGCTCTGAATAATGAGGTATTACACATGACTGTCGCCCACATTGTCCTACAACATATAACTGTCTAGGAAATCTGTATATGAGTGTTGTAATACAAGGTCAGAATGCAAAAGCATAGGGGATTAATAAGATAGAAAGCAGATAGGAGATATACAGCAATATCTATATAGCAGACACAACTGGGGCGGACAGTGTTTAAGTTGTAGCAGACACAGCCATGGTCTGAATCCTGGGAGTGGAATTAGGCTGCATACAGATTCATACCCCACAGCTGTACAGATGAGGCCAGAATGTCCAGTATATGTGCCCATATCTGCAGCCTGTCCCTCTGGTAAGTCTGTGGGATGATCCCAGATGTTTAGTCAGCAAACAGGGACTACAAGTGATTGTCAAACATCATGAGAACACACCTGTCACTGTAGCAACCCCCGAAACTGTTAGGAGAGTAAGATTTCAAGTATGTCCTATCTACACTCCCATGTTGTCAAGCTGTGACCAGAGTGTGTACAGTTACAGAGTGAGATGTATGTGCATAATACTGATGTGTAATCTGGAACTTTGTGTGGCAACAATCAGGTAGTGTTGACAAACATTGCTCTCACAGGTACGTTGGATTCGAGCACTGTGCTGAGATATACAGACCATTATAACCTGTACTGGTACTGTTCACTCTGGTATTGTAGGGAATTGTGAGTGTTGCAGTTTCTCTAAATAATAAAGTATCACTGGTCACTGTCAGCCACACTGTGCTACATAATATAACTGTGTAGGAAAGCATGTATATGTGTGTGTCAGGTCACTGAAGGTGGAAGAGGGTAATATTCTAGATATGTCCTGGCACACCAGCATGTGGTCAACACATGGCCAGAGTCTGTGCAGAAAGAGTTGGATAGCTATGTGCAAAACATCAACCCAGAATTCAGGGGTATGTGTAGAAACAGTTAGTTAGTGTTAACAAACATTCCCTCCACAGGTATACCAGGTAAGAGGTGTATACTGCAGGTAAAACCAGTTAATGTGTAATGATGACGACAGCCATATCACTGTCCAAACTAAGGCTATAGGGTAGTGTAGTATGACTTGTAAGTTACAGATAGCACTAACAAGGAAAGTAATGTGGACTACAGAAATATACTAGTAGTTAATTGACATCTTTCTCTCCACCCCACCATATCTCTAGCAATAATCAACATACCCACCCGACTGGTATGTAATGACTCTGATAATGTCCAATTGTTTGATAAATATTTTCATGGTTCCCATGCATGTGCTATATTGAATTATTTCAACATTGGAGGCATGGTGCCATCAATGTACCTGCATGCTGTACTTATTACCACTGTGGTCCCATATATGCATGTGTTCTGTTTGCTATGCAACTGTTCTGTATCTGGTATCTGGTGTCTGGGTTCATGGGAATATCTATGCATGTTGTTATACCTAACCCTGGAATGTGTTGACTATTATTAACCCAAAGATGATGATGAAATCTAAACACTATAGTACGCTTGGGAAGGCCAGTCCCAGTGGACCCACCTGTCCCACCTCAGCTGGCCGTGGCACCAGGCACCAACATGTATGGGGCCCAACCCCAAACCTCCCTGTCTGTTGGTCCTGCACCACCTTTGGGTGGAACCACCTTAGGGGATGGGGCTCGCCCCAACCCTGGGAGTGGGCACAGACAGGCATCTGCCACCCTTCGCCAGGTCGGGGTCATGATGCATAGAGAGATCGACCAGTAGTTTGGTGATCTTCTACGCCAGCTCGAGGGCTGCATGTCACAATTAAAGAGTCAGCCTGGCTCTGTGACTCAACCCCCAGCACAGCCACATTCAGGGCTGTGAAGGTGCAGTGGTGACTGCCCATGGGTGGGGACCTCAGTCCCACTGTTACCACTAGGGGGCTTGTGGGCTTCTGATATCCCAACACCCTTCCCCAGCAAGGTGTTTGCCCTCCACATGTGTCATATACCATCCCTGTATGCATCTTGTTTGTCTTGTCTGTTAACCTACCCAACCTACCTCCCCAAATATACCTACTACCCCTCCACAACATCCCACTCTCACCTGAAAAAAAATAAAAAGGGCAATCTGTTCCCACAAAAAAATCTCGCCCCATACATAGCTGTCCATTTTGCATGTGTCCACTGGACACATGTAATCTGGTCTAATTGGCATCACAACTTATTATTGTTGTCCTCACCCCTCTCCCAGGGGTTTGAGTGTCCAAATCAGACTCCAAATTCAGTGTATATGCACGGCTGTTGCTGTAGAAGAAATGGGCAGCTATGGACCATCCCTACACCCTTCCTGCACATCCCTGGCTATTTTCCCTACTGTCTTTCCCTCGTTGTGCCCCTTTATTCACCACTTTCCTATCAACCCCTTTATATTTTCTTTTAAAGAAATTAGTGTGGGGGTAAGTGGGAGTAAGCAATTTTAAGCAGTAGTATGTGGGTTTAAGCCTGTTTACACGGGGGTAAGCAATGCCTACACAGGTTAAGCAATTCAGAAGTTAACAGAGTATAAGCAACTGTAACCAGAAGCTAGCAGTGCTTACCTCCATGCAAATCCACTTACAAGTGCTTTAAAGTGCCTTAATCACTCTGTATCCAACGGCCCATGTTCTGCTCAGCAACAAAAAAAAACAGCCTCTGGAAGGATTGAACCCAGGACCCTGCACACCATAGACAAATTGATTTACCACTATGTCTTGCCAGATATACATAATTTGGATGTTTTCAAAAACATATCATCCAGCCCAGTCATGCAACAGTTGCAGAGAATGTATTCCAACATTTAGATGTATGTGTGTGTGTAAATATATTAATATCTAAACAGATACAACATATCTCTCTCTCTCTCTCTCGACTACACATACACATGCAGAGATATGTACAGTAAGATACATATGTAGAAGGTGCACACAATATGGAGCAGCCACATTGCCTACAATTAACACCTTAACAACTGGACACTGTATGGGCCACCCATACAAATGACAGTCATTGCCTGCAACATATACCCACAGAGAGGTCATAGGATAAAATACCACAGGTTTGCAGAAATGGAAAATCTTTATTTGTGTACTATTGCAATTTTATATGCCATGTCATATAGCTGTTCAAACACTGACATCCATATAAACAGAGTAATGCAACTGTGAAACAGTTATACTAATGCACTAGTCTGGAAAGATTCACAACTACTGTTGTCCAGGCCAAGCCCTTCAAATTGTACAATAGTAAAGACAGACTGGGCCTCAGGATACCAAACATTCAACAGTAAGTAATGCAGGTGTATAGTTCAGCAGCCTCTATCTACACTCTGTACAAAATCACTTGGTGGTAAAGACTTCAGTTGACCAAATGGGATGTAACTGTTACATAACAAGGCATAACTGATACCATCACAAGCACATTGACAAGCAGAGCAGTCTGTATGGCAGGAGGCAGTAGGCCTGCATTAACCCAATTTATGTAAGTAATGTAAATATAGGTGAATTGTATAGTACTGTACATTCAGATACCTTAAGGTTGCTCACCTCTGATAGCCCCACATTTTGTAACAGCCTAGGTTATTTATGGTGCATACCCCCTAGACTCAATAATACATGGCCATATACCACTGTTACATACACTGGCCTCTGGATTGCATAAGGGCACACATGTATTGTGCAGGTGAAGCGGACACATATATGGCCCCAGCCCCATCATATGTGTGGGGGATACAACAGCATTCAACTGATGGCAGCATTATACTCACAGCCCACTACAGAACAACCCCTGACAGCATGTCATATGTGCAAAGCTTGGTATGTAGGTGGAAGACAGAGGCTGGAACACAGGCCCATATATGGAAAACTGTTGTCATACACCAAGCAAGTTGCTGACGTTACAGGACAGTCTGCAACATACCCTTAGCCAGGGACTTGAGGTTAGAAATAGAAATGGATGCAGCCATGTACTGATAGCACTCAACACCCACACTGCCAGTGACATATCTGACACAGGACCTGTGTGGTGAGCAGACAAAACATGATAGGCATACCTCTGGCCACCAAGAGGATAGGCCCACAGTTGAGAGCTATGCAGACAGAGTGCATTCTAAGGTAAAATAGTATGTACACACACACCCTGTAACACCAGTACTATACAAAGCATAACACAACTCTGCTCATACTCTGTCTGTAGTTCTGCAACCTCCTACAAATATTTAGCTGGCCTGAGTGTGCTGGTTCTCCTGTAAGAGGTATTGCTTCCTGCTGTCTGTAACAATTATGCCCACACACAGGAAGGATGTCCATCACACAGGAAAGGTAAAGGGACCACGCCCACATGATGTAGGGATTTACAGTAGGTGGTTGCCATGACAGTGGTAATTGGAAGTACTACACAGCAAGCTGCATGTAGTTAGCAAGTGGAGGACACTGATTGGTGCAGAGGCCATCACCTGATCATGTGCATCACCTACTAAAGTCAGGCTGCAATCTATTCAAAGCAGCTCAATCCATTTACTGGAGAGAGAGGGAGAGAGAGAGAGAGAGAGAGAGAGAGAGAGAGAGAGAGAGAGAGAGAGAGAGAGAGAAATTAAAAAAAAAGAAAGACAAATCTTTTCACAATAAAAGCCTAAGTCAAAGGAATTTAGCCAGCTGTCATTCAACAAGACATCATTCCCACAACAGGTATGTGAAATATATATACATGTAGTAGAATGTAGTACCTGGTCCATAATAATGGGATAGATGATGTGGAATGATTTATATGTGTCATCAAGTGTTGTTGAGATGAGGTTCAGCTGAACAACTGCTATGCACAATAGTGTCTGCCCCTGTGGGTAGTGGGCCATAGCCATCAACTGTGCAGGTCAGCACTGACAGACAAGATGTAAGCCATCATAGTGTGTGTTGTGTAATGGGAAGTATGTATATTACGTGGCCAATAGCTAGTGGTGGAAGTAATGCCATTATGATGGACATGTGGGAGCCATGGCCCACCACTGGCAGGATATTCAGGTTAATCTGTAATGTAGCATGCTGGAATGCCATAGGTAAGTAATAGGGTTACCTGCAATCGGGTCCTACATATACCCACCTAATGTCAGGCCATGTCCATATGTGGCACCTGTCTGTGTTGTAGCAAGGCAGAACAGTGCAACTGTGCAGGAAGGTGTTGTGAGATTGTGGAGCTGATGTCTGAATGTACTCCACATACAGGTATACAGATGTGTACATATGTCACATATATAATATATAAAGATATATATGTATATCAGCATGCATGTCCAGAAATATACATATACCCATGTGTAGATATATATATGTGCACATATATACATCACATATATCTACACATATATATAGATATATACATATATACACATGTCTACATATATATATATATATATATATATATATATATATATATGTACATACAAACACACAAGCATATATGTATGTAAAGACATGTCCCCTTTATTACTACCACAGTGATGTGTGCTATGTGTGAGGCACCAGCACACATAGCAATACACACAGATATCTACACCTGGCAGTGTGTGCAACATGGATGGGTATATCACATGTCAGTCCCTTGTTGGGACCACATTTCCCCTGTCTGTGAAGTATGCAGTGGAAATATGGGGAAGTATGGCAGGTGGTGGTGCTGCGGTAGGATTGTCGCCTCACAGTAAGATGTTGTCCTGTTCAATTCTCAGCTAAAGCGTCTTCTGTATTGAGACATGCATGAATGGGCGTACCTTCATTGAAGGTTGTGCATCAGGGCTGGCAACTCGGCATGTAAAAATCTACTGCCAATCATTAGTGGACCGGAGTTCTGCTGTGGTGATCCCTAACCAGGAAAAGCCGAAAGACACAATAACATGGCAGGTACACATGTGGCGGTGGTCAGGATTGGTAGATATAGAGGACAGTATACAGGGGTGGTATATGACACATGTGGTGGGTGAACATCGTGGATGGTGTGTGTGGTCTGTGATGTGGATGCCCAATGGGCCCCAATATGGGCACAATGGGAACAAGCCTCCTACCCACTGCTACTCACAACAGCAGTCCACGTCCCGAAGATGCCTGGTCTGGAGTCTGAGCAGGAGGAGCATGTTGGCCCTGTGAATGTGTACTGGGTGCCACAGACTGATGTAGCACATCCCACATGTGTCTGTGGGGCCCGGTATGGAACAGACCCGAGACCTGACCTCAGCGGACAGGAACATGTCTGTGTGTGCTCCGGGGGGGGGCAACATCCTCTGGGTGGTTCCACCTGATGGTATTGCTATACCAGTACATGAGGAGGATCGGCTGGCCAATAGAAAATATACATATTATTGTGTCACTGTTATAGAACATATGTTGGTAGTAATAGTCTACACAATCCTGGTACATATCCAACGGCATGCATAGATGTCCACAATAACACAGAATGTTAGATGTGCAGCAATCTCAGAGATGCCATACACTGGCATATATGGAACTATAGTGGCCCTGATAATGGCATGCAGGTGAATAGTCTGTAACAGGCCATCAATGATAGTGTCCACACAGGGGACATGGCTACAATCACATAGCATAAAGTGTGGTACAATACAATATCTGCCCAACTGGTAGGTAAGATTTAGCCATACCTAAGGAGTTATGTGTACAGTTTGTTGAAGCATATATGGTGAGGGGGAGACAGAGATGTGTATGATGAACTGTGGTAACCTTGCTATATAAGTTGCTCAGACCTGTTTCCATCTTTATGTCTTTCAGCCAAGATGGCACATGCATGATTGCCCACCTATTATATTGATATCACACTTGATCCAGCACTATCCACTGCTGTTTGGCAGGGCCGTACATGAGCAGTAGAAGTGGACCACCCTGTGGAATGAGCTAGTCCACAGGGTCAGTGAAGTCGGACTGCACAACCGCAGTTAAGAGCAGGGCTGGCATTATTGTACTGACCTGCTTCACAATGCCCATCAGCATGCTGCTGCAGTCAGGGGGGATCACCTTGCCATGGGGGGCCTGCCATCCACCCCCCTGACACATGTGGAGGAGCTCCTGGTCAGCCTCGTGGCAACCTGCCCATCCAGACATCTGTCAACCACTGGACTCCTTTGTGCAGGTGGGTGTCACCCACACACTGGCCGAGGACTGTGCAGATAAGGACACAGTGCACATCAGTAGACCACTGTTGTGTATATATCCACATTCGTACAGGTAGATCATGCATATCTGACATGTCAGAGATATATTGTGTTGCTGCATTGTAGTGATAAACATATGTCCAGATGTGGTAGCATCGTGGGAATGTACTGTTGATGTATTGTAATACTGCACCCACCCTGTAGCACTGCTACAGGTGTGGCCACTGACATTGCATCTCTCACCTTCTTATGTAGGTCCCACCATGATACCACCAAGGCAGCAGCCTGTAGCTGGTAAGTATGTTTTATGTAGATACTTGCCAACACACCGGGCATGTAATGTTGATGGTATATTCCATGCACACATCTAACACACCTACCCTGAATGCATGCTGTACATGTGCATGTATTGTTGCTGTGAAATGCATGGTCTCACAGGGGTGACCATGATGTGGTAGTGGAAGGGTATGTCAGACACCTGCATGATAACTAACATCCTGTCATTGCAGAATGTGTCCACAGGGAGTAACATACTGGTTGTAGACATGGCCTACAGTATGGACATGTTCGGAACAACACATATATACAGTGCAACACCAGTGTATACACCTGCAGGACAATGGCAACTGCTTCAGAGATATACTATGGCATAAGGCATTACAGTAGTCCACATTATCAGCTGTGTCTAGGCTGCAACATGTAGTGTTCAGTGTATAGGACACTGCAAAGTGACACACATGTGTTGGACATACTTGTCATGCATCTGCATAAAGGCTGAAGGGGGGTTCAGCATGACACATCAGTGCACTGCAGCAGGGATCCTAAGGATGCTAGTAATGGCTCTATCTGCAAATAGTCAGGTTCAGGACCTGTGGCAGCTGTAACCCTTACCACACAGCAATAGTCATGGCAGTGTGTGAACACCATGGGATGTGTACATGAGTAGACCTTGCAATCATGCAGAATAGAGGGACATGTGTGGGGCAGATTGAACACACACTGGCAAATGCAGGTTGCCCACGCTGGTATACCCCTGCCAGGAGCAGTGACTGCTGTAGTACACACAACAAGAAGTGTGATTAACCATCATGATAAGGGTGTGTACACATATGCCCACATGGTGTGTATGCATTGTGGTCAGCAGCTGCACACCTTACACAGCCTGTAGACACTGCATGTGAAAGTACAGGACATATGTCACATAGAGGACTTGTATACTGCTAAGATATGCGGTGATGTGGTCCCATGGCAGATCAAGGATGTGTGATTCTAATCAATAAAGGTGTGTACACCCCCCAATGCCATGGTATGCTCTGATGGTTGTCAGTGTAATAGTATTTTAGGGGTCATATATGGTCTGTTGTTGATGACATCTGTAAATCAGGCATCAGGCATTCACCAATGTCAACTGTCCACATATCATCCTAGGTATGTGTTGCTGAAAAACATAGATGCTGTGAGAAGTAAAGCTCACATAACTGACACAGTACTACACATTCCGCAATGGGTTGTACACCTATGAGTTGTGGTGCACAGTAGATGGCAAGGTGCAGAGCAGGTGCACAGCAATACTGTGTACATGGGTGCAGTGGTATCCAGGGGATTGGACATCACCTAGTGACACAGCACATGCATCATACACATGTATACTGTTGCTAGCATTGATTGACTATAGCTGAACTGCATGCTGTTCTGTACCATATGTTCTGCATGTTGGCAGAAGGGTAATAGGAGGACTGTGTGTAATATCATTGTGCAACCTTACTTGTATGTGTGTGTGTGTGTGTGTGTGTGTGTGTGTGTGTGTGTGTGTGTGTGTGTGTGTGTGCACCCTGGTGGTTGGTTAGTTTGCCTGCAGGGTCACTCTGGTGAAGTGGAGGGAGGTAGATGCATGTAGGATGTGTGTGTGCATGTGTGTGTTTGTGTGGGTGGCCATGTATGCACATGTGTGATTGTGGGGTGTTCGTACGGCTGTACCTCCCTTTGGGACAGTGCAGTACATGGACATGGACTGTCACATTGCACACCAGGAATACCTGTCATGTGTGTAATCACAGGACATCAAATAGTATAATATGGTCTGTAGCATGGAACAGGCATCCAGAGGGAAGGTAGACACCAGGTACACCCTTAATATCGCAGTCAGCAGTGTGGTCACCTACAACCCACATATGCAGCTCTACAGATGCATTGAGAAAGTATTAGTCAACACCAGGAAGTGTATCCAAATATAACAGTTGTCACAAGATAGGCTGAAGGAGCAGCATATCTGGCATGTACTGAGCATTACATACACATGACACACCAGTGTGAGATATTATAGATACAACATGCTAGCCAACACATATAGGGGCTATGCACATCATGTCTGGACATACAGAGGGTGCATACCGAATGACAGCAGTGAGGCCATGTAAAACCACTACATACAGGTTAGGCAGGTAAAGTAGTAACAAGCCTTGTGTTGTGGCCACTTGTGTGGGCATTTAGAGGACTGAGATTTTAATGAGTGGTATCAATATGTGTATGTTAACAAGTGTGATGCAGAATGGGGTAACACATGGACATATACGTGAGACTGTCTGTAAAGGCATGGACAGTTAGGTATTATGAAGGTGTGTGTGTGTGTGTGTGTGTGTGTGTGTGTGTGTGTGTGTGTGTGTGTGTGTGTGTGTGTGTGTGTGTGTGTGTGTGTGTGTGTGTGTGTGTGTGTGTGTGTGTGTGTGTGTGTGTGTGTGTGTGTGTGTGTGTGTGTGTGTGTGCGTGTGTGTGTGTGTGTGTGTGTGTGTGTGTGTGTGTGTGTGTGTGTGTGTGTGTGTGTGTGTGTGTGTGTGTGTGTGTGTGTGTGTACTCTTAGGCAATGCTGTACAGGTTTTAAAGTGTGTTTATTGTTTTCCACCACAGGTGGCGAGGTAGGTCAGGGTCCCTTCTGCATGCAATCTGATGTTGGTGTCCATACAGACAACAAAGATGATGATATTAATGTTGAGGCACAGGTGGGGTTGTCAGGGGCCGACACTGCACCAAAATTTGACATTCCCCTTTTAGCCACCCCACTCCTGCACACAGTTGTAGTGCCTATATACACCCCATCATCAGTGGCCATAGTGAAGGGGCAGCTGGCATTCAGTGGCAGTGCACAGGAAAGTGTGGTAACCATGCCTACTGCGTCCATTCGCAGCAGGCATAGCCAGATGTCCGGCAGGCCACCACATAGGCAGATGTCCCAGGGTGTTCATGGTAGGGCCACTGGACATCATGCCCCTGGCAGAGGCAACAGAGTTGGTACCAGCAGAAGCATGTTTCAGGCTGTCATGGTGGCACAGGCACATATAGAAGGTTACCACAAACAGGGCTTGAGGCTGCAGAGGGCTGCTCATACATTTCAAATGACAATGCCCGTGAACTGGCTGGTGCCATCCGTGGATTAAGTGCATAGATAGATGGTCTGGCGAGATGATGGTGCTCATCAACTGTGGTCTATCCGTGCTTGAACGTGTGGTGGGAGTGAGGCAATGGCCGCGTGGACGTAGGCCAACAATGCCAACAGCTGGTAGTCAATGTCAACATGCCAGGACACCAAGGAGCTCCCGTAGAGGCAGCAGCATCCCTGGCAGTGTGGGGGCGTGTGCTGTCCACACCACAGCAGGCTATGTGCACGTGGTGCTGGCCAGTCTTAGGAGGGACCTGGTACCAGTGGACAAATGTCATCAGCAGGTGAGAGTAGCACATCAAGGCCTGTACCTGGGCATGCCTGTGGAACCCCTGGCAGTCACAGTCCATGTGCACATGGCCGGAAGCAGTGAACTGCACAACCTGCCAGGTATGGTCTGTAGCTGTCTATAAACACCTGTGTTGGGCAGCCACATGGCAGAACTGTGCTCATGCATACCCACACACTATACAATCACACCTATGGCAACCCCATACCTATACACACCACATCACCTTGCCCAGCTCCCAACAGTACACCCCTCACCCACACACATGGTGTCAAATGTATAGCCCACTCTTGGCCTTTGGCAAACCAATATCACACCCTGTGAATATAATGATACCTGTGCCACATCCCTGTCATACATACCATCAATGCAGGGACAGGCTGATATGGTTCTGATGCACATAGTGACTGTACAGCAGTGTACCACAGTACTGCAGAGTAACATATTGTAGAGAGTAGACTGTAAAGCATATTTGCCAGGTAATGTAGCTGTCCAGCAATGATGCCTTATAGCTGTTAGTAACACTGGTTGGTTGTGTTCTCTATAATGTTATCCATTTGTGTTGTAGGTGTACATGTGTCAGCACTAGGATGTCCTGTGCATATGATGATACCTGTGCCACATCCCTGTCATTCATACCATCAATGCAGAGACAGGCTGATATGGTTCTGATGCACATGGTGACTATACCGCACTGTACCACAGTACTGCAGTGTACCATATTGTATGGAGTTGACTGTAAGGCCTATTTGGTGGGTAGTGTAGCCATCCAGCAAGAATGCATTATAGCTGTTAGTAACACAGGTTGATTGTAGTCCCTATAATGTTATCCATTTGTGATGTAGGTGTGCATGTGTCAGCACGAGGATGGTCTGCAGTCATATTCCACAATGGGGTATGTCACTGTGGTCACACCATGGCTGTGACATATCTGGGGTACAGTCTAACACATTTCACAGGTTACTAAACTGGTTATTGCCTTTGCCACATGGACAGGTGACCCGCTGAGGTGTGTATACCCTGCAACCTGATGTAGACCCATCCACATACACGCACACTGTTACTTGGCAACACTGGGACTAGAAACCTACCTAGCTATGTTGCGATACTGATGTGCGTGGCTTACATTGCACACACTGCACAGCGTTTAGGGTGATGTGTGTTACAGGTTACATGGTACATGCAGAACACCCTCCGACATTTACAGTATGCTAATGGGGGATTTAATGGGTGTATTTGGACAATACGCAGTGTGACATACCATCATATACACATTTACAGACACATAACAGCCAGACACACATCTGAGATACCAGGGCCTATCACTGCTAACTAACCTGACTATGTCTCCAATGTATTACAGGTAGGCTGCACACATCACATGCATAACTGGCTTGGATTGTGGTAACAGTTACCTGTATGATTGATGGTGACAGTGGTAACCATAACGTGGTACATGTGACATTTACCAGGTGTACCTTGGTGTACTTACAGTGTAGACAGCACCCACATCCCCCACTAGATATTGTACTCCCTGAAACCCATGATGACACTCTACCATACCCACCATCACACATTGGCCATGACTGTGATACAACCCATAGTATACCCCAACATTTGTACCACAGAGATATGCATCTCATGCACATGCCACAATCGTAGTAGGGTGTTGCATTACCATGCCTCACCTATGTGCAGCAACAACACTATCTGTGCTACTGTGTGGCAATGGGTATTGCAATAGGAGTATGTGACCTTGGAATGCTGTACCCTACAGATATATGGACATGCTCAACTACACACACATGCCAGAACACAATGGGTATCCCATGCCTATCACCCCATTTGTAAACCACTGTTGTGTTGGTACTGCAAGGCTTGTGTAGCTGGTATGGGGGTGATCTTAATAGGGTACATGTAATGTCCCATACAGCAGCAGCCGCAACTGACTATGGCAATGGGTGTTGCTTTGGCTGTGTAGGCCCTCATGGAATTCACATGTAGAGATGTGCTAACACACAGACATTGCTATACTCAGTCATGCACACGTACATATGTCTCAGTACAGGGGTGCATCCCTGCAGGTGGTCATAGCTGTGTACCTAGCTATTGTCCAAAGGGGAGATAGGTTGTGTAGGGGTTGTATGTAAAGTGTTATCCTGCCACCTGCCAGGTGGTAATGGGCAATCAACCAACAGGCACTACTGTCGTGACCCTCAGGGTGAGAATGACATGCATTAGCCAATCCTCCAGGTGCCTCCTGCACATGGCGAATGAGGTGACATGCATGCAACATGCATTACAAGACATGGTTAGTGTCTGTGATGGAGACCTGTACCCAAACATGTTCTGTCGACTGTATTAGTATAGTGGAGGTACCTGTGGCATGTGCTGCTTACAGGGTGACATCTCCCATATGTGCCACTTCTTACACAGCTGGGCAGACATGTCAGTGTCAATCAAGCTGAGGTTGCCTGTACATATCCCAGCTACATACCTGCCATCTGCACATCTGTACAGGGATTGACATTCATCAGCTTGGCAAGTAGCTATGCAGTAGCATGAGTGCATTGACAGACATCTGACAGCAATCTGTATGCCATAACTACATGTTGGATGCCCTCATTAACATGTGCTATACAGAAGATATCCAAAACAGCATGCCTCGCACGTACGGCATGCACGGCCAAACCAATCAGAAAGAAACAACAAAGGCCAGCATGTATGGGTATCGATCCCACTAACAAATTTAAACAGGAAATTGATGCATTTCTGGAGGCAGCCTTGGAAGAAGGCATTATTACTAAGAAAACTGTCCAACATCTTAAGGTTAGGGATCCATCCAAACAAATTCTATATTTACTTCCCAAGATACACAAATCCATCACGCACCCTCCAGGTAGGCCCATTGTATCTGGCCATGGTTCACTTACTGAACCATTATCTGTATTCCTAACACAATATCTCAAACCACTTCTGTTACATGTTAGGGCCAGAATACAGGATACAACCCAATTTCTAAAAATCATTGAAGATACACAACTGGAGCCAGAATGGTTGATGTGCACACTGGATGTAAAGTCTCTGTATACAAGCATACCACACTGGGCAGGGCTACAGGCTTTAGAATATTGGTTGAACAAGGCCGAATTATATCCACCAGGATTCAACACATTGCTTATCTGTATGTCCGAACATGTCCTCAATAAAAATATATTCTATTTTCAAGGGGACTGTTACTGGCAACTGCGAGGTACGGCCATGGGGGCCTCTTTTGCCCCGATTTATGCAGATCTTTTTATGGCCTATCTGGAAGAGTGCCTCATATACAATCCCATACACAACATCTATTTAGTTGAAATGGACATCTGGCGGAGATAACTAGATGACTGTTGGATGGTGTGGCGTGCGGATGCTACTTACATTATGGAATTTGTGGAATATCTTAACAATATATGGGGTATTGAGTTTTCGATTACTTCTCACATTGATGAAATAAATTTCTTGGATGTTACTGTGTATCGGAATAGTGACCATACACTTAATACCAAGATCCATCGAAAATATCCACAGTTCAACTCATTACTTCATAAAAGGGCCTTACAGAACAGATGCTTGGTGCCAGAGCCATGGGCTCAAGCTCAATGCCAAGAAATGTATTGTTATCCCCTTTGGGAAAAAACATGTATCCATGAATTACCATATAGGTGGCAGTACACTAAACACAGAAAGTGTGATAAGAGACTTAGGGACACAGGTGGACAGTGGTCTCACCTTCGGTAATCACATCGCCACAACAGTCAGGAAATCCTTCTATGTGGCACACCTCATCACGAAGGGCTTTTCATCCAGAAAAAAGGAGGTCATTGTCCCACTGTACTCATCCCTCATTAGACCCATTATAGAATACAACGCCCCATTTGGTATGTACCTCTCAAGACATCTGCAACAACTGGAAAGGCCTCAGAAATACCTCACTAAAAGAATCACAGGCCTAAAGCAGATGCCCTACGCTGACCGCCTTAAAAACTCCAGCTATACTCTGTCGCATATCGTCTACTCAGAGGCGATCTCTGCTTAACATACAAGGCCATGTCAAACCCAGAGCTGTTGGACATGCTACACTTAAAGAAATCCCAATCCCTCAGAGCTACACACTCCAGGGATCTAAACCTTGTCATCACAATAAACAAAACATGCTGGAGGGATAGGTTCCTGACCCAGAGACTCCCCAGACTCTGGAATAGATTGCCCATACATGTCAAGCAGAGTGCCTCTTTGGACCTCTTCAAGAGGAACCTTGACGATTGGATGGGAGAAAGGAAATTCACCCCAGGGATCACGTCAGTAGCCCTGCTAGACAGTGGTCCAGGAAAGTAAATAATGTGGGAAGAAATAGCCAGGGAATTGTTATGGATAGGCTTGTATAGGCCCTAGGGCTGATAGCCTAGTACCAACCTATGAACCTATGAACCTATGAACTTCATGCATCCAGCGTGCATCCACGCCACACCATCCGCAATATCCCCAAATCTCAATATTTGAGAATTAAACGGATCAATTCCTCAAATATTGATTATGAGAATGCCAAAGTAGATCTGAGGAACAGATTTTTGGACAGGGGATATTCTATATTTGACATTGAATCTGCCAGTGTTTGGACTGACAAACAGGAAAGACAAACACACTTAGAATACAAGGACTCTACTAACAATCCTAAGGAGGACAGTATTAGGTTCATCACCACTCTTGGCAAGAATCATCAGATAGTTAGGAGTGTTCTAAACAATAACTGGAACATTTTGCTAGCCAATGATTACCTGCGGGGTATCCTGGGAAATCAATGCTCATTTTCATACAAGAGAGGTAAAACTTTGGGAACTCTATTTTCACACTACAAACAGAATGAGAGTGGAGGGGCTAAGTATAAACAGCTTACTATAACAGGGGATGAACTTTTGGGAACTTTCCCATGTGGCCACTGCACCTCATGCAGCCAAGTGAACAAACTCAAACAATTCACCAGTTCCAACACTAGTAAAGTGTATGATGTTAGAATTTTTGGCAATTGTTCAACTAGTTGGGTCATATATTTGGCCGCCTGTCAATGCAGTGCCTTTTATGTCGGCAAAACCTCACGATCATTAAGAATTAGGATAGGGGAACATCGGAGTGATATCTGTAACAAAAAATTGACCAATGCTTTATACCAACATACTGTTAAACACCCCACTGCCAAATTCATGTTCACTATCATTGATAAAATTACTGGTAACAGGCACAACCAACAAGGATGGAAAAGTATACTCAGTCACAAAGAAAAATATTGGATTATACATCTTGGAGCATTATTTCCACCAGGTCTAAATGACCATTTATGACAAGCATATATATTATCTTAATGGACATCCACCCTCAACTTATTTAGGATTAGTATATCCAATATGTTATGAATCATTTTTTATATATTATTGATGCAGCATATACTGTATATGATTTTTGTTTTGCCATACCCAGTATGGTTGTTATATTATAACCTTTTTCTTCATTTTCAGGAATTTTATTTCCTTTTATGCTGATAGTTTGTACCTTGAGATGTGGATGCTCACATTTACATTAGAACTTTGTCATTGTTATGTTTACTCTATGAGAACATTAGAAATTATGGCAAATGTCTTATATACCTTTGGTTATGTATATGAACTTTAAACTCTTCTTCTTACAGCCTGACAGCCTACTCATGTTTTATGTATAGGTATGGAATATACCTTTCATTCTTATTGGCTGGGGTAATATACAAATGGATCACTGGGTTGCTGGTGAAGTGTTTTACTTTTTCTCACTGAAGAAGGCAGTTGCCGAAACTAGTCTGAGTGAATAGAATCAATGTTTGGACATTAACATGTCCTTTTTCTATTTTCATACTTAATTAAACGTGGAACTATACATGCTGGCCTTTGGTGTTTCTTTCTATACAGAAGATAGTCTACAGTTACATTCCTCAAGATGGATCATTACCCAGTAATGGGTCTGTACTGTGACACAACTCACACACCAGGGATACAACAGGGAGGGCACGCTCTCCAGCCATGCTCACAGGTGTGACTGTTGTTAGTACTACATTAAGCCCTCTGCTCCTACCTGGGTTAGCACTGTCAACAGTAGTACTGCCATGATACACTACATGCCAGTGTGACAGCATGTACCCTGAGCTTCTACACCTATGTGTAACACATTCACATGGATAACAGTACTGGAAAGGCCTCATATATGTTTGTGTCCCACACAACACTCACTCCCCTTGCTACTGTAATGACAGCACATAGGTGCATGTATTGTACATGGCATTACATACACTTATTACATGTTATCAGATTGGGTTGTGTGTCCTGCTTACCAGGGCTAAGCTAAGCTTAGCAAGTATCAGCATTGTTGCAATATTACAGCTAAGTTGATTTGTGCACTGGTAAGTGAAGCCTACACAATGTAACTGCCTGTACATTTACCCATAGCTTAGCACTGCTTAGCTTCATGCAAACCCGCACAAACGCACTTAAAGCTGCTCAAAACAGTCTTAACCACTCTGTATCCGACAGCCCTTGTTCTGCTCAGCAACAAAATGAACAACCCTTGCATGTCTTGAACCCAGGACCCTTTACACTGAAGTCACAGCACTTAACCACTACTCCATGACCAGTATTGAACATTTGGCTGTAGTTCCTAAATTGTGTAGTCCTTGTTATTAATATGACTGTTGTATCGCATATGTTATTTTAGCATAATGTGCACATAGCAGATACATACAGTGAGATACATGTGTGAGGGTGTACACAACCATGACGTTTACTCATGACAGGAATATGGTCATATACATAGAATAGGTCTGTATATGTCTACATGTACATGCACATGTATACTCATACATATGTCTGTACACACATCTGTATAGTGCTAGATACATATGGCCATGTGTACATCTCTTCATATGTATATATATATATATATATATATATATATATATATATATATATATAGATAGATATACATATATGTATATATAGATATAAGTCTATATAGCTATAAATGTATACACATCCAATGTGTACAGATATGCCTAGTTATGTTGGTATATATGTAGATATTTATATCTATATATGCATACATATCTATTCTGATATACCAACTACTATCAATATATATGTAGATATCCATATGTATATGTGCATATGTATCACTATCTGCATATGTGTAGATATATATGGCTCTGTATATGTATATATCTGAGTGTGTATATGTATATCTATGTACATATACATACCCATCTATATATGTCAATATGTATATGTGCATATATCTATATAGATATCTGGATAATTATATATACAAATATTTTCACCATATGTCCTGCACATGAAGTATAGCCCTACCTCATCCCCTATAGTCCCAACTTCATAGTGCAAGGGGATGTCAGATATTTATAGCAGGTATAGTAGTAGACTATTGCTACTGTCATAGGGATTGTCTTCTCAGACATGGTGTGTGTGGGAGGTCGCATCTCCTTTTCAAATGTGTGCCATTGGCTACTGACAGACATCCTAAGGACATCATAGTACAGTATTGCTGCTAGCACGTAATGCTCCTGTGGACTACAGCAGAGATATTGGCCAATATATATGGACATTCTGACCCACTCTGAACAGTCCAGAGGTATACACAGAACCCCTTACTGCAAAACATGTGGACCAAGCCTGACAAAGTGGATGTTAGCAGCCATGTAGATGGGTATAGCAAGTAATGACTGGTATACATTTGACCCCATAGGTTATGCATTCACACACCCCTGTCTTTCCTGACACATAACCACTGGTACAGAGGTGCCATGGCCACATACTATCCGCTAGATATTGACATACATCTGTACAGCATCCCACTGCTCTGTCTGGCATACATGATTGTTAAGGGAGGCCTGGCAGCAGTACATCTGGCAAGTATCTGGACATGACATCTCACTGGGTAAGTACACTAAGCTGCTAGACATGTAATAAAGCACTCTGCAGGCTACAGGCAGATTTGCTCAACACTGGCCTACATTTCCTATGGGGGAATGCACATGTACCTGCATATATAGCAGACTCTACAGGCATGCCACAGCACAGGGTAAGATACAACTGTGTGAAAGTGCATAACCACAACCGATGTGAACAGAGCCACAGCCACATATGGTAAGCTAGCATAGTATTACAGTATATGGACTATCTGTTCAACGCCATCCTCATATGTGCCACTTACACACTAACCCTAAATATACTGGGCCACTACACAGTGTGGTCTGATGCCTGTCAGTGGTATGGGACATGTGTGTGTGTGGCCCTACAAATATGTAAGCTGATACGGTAACATACAGTGATACAGTGGAGCAGCATGTAACATCAGACAGGATGGGACCAAGAACATACGTCTTCCACAGTCTGTACACAGGCTAAAGTACATATTAACAATATACACACTGTCAACATTCACCATAAGTACATAGACCTCAGTACTGTACACATAACCACAGAATGTCCATCATCAAATATAACCCCTACTGTACATAGCATGTGTAGCAATCTGATATCTCACTGGCTTGTTATCAGATATGATGTCACTTATTATGGTGTACAGCACATATGCACCTCTTAATGCATGACATATGTTCAAAGGTTGACAGTGTTTTGGCTGGAAGCACATACACAGGGCCAATATTGACATGTTGCTGTGATAACCTCATACATTTACTGTTGTAACAGGGTTTGTTGCAACATATGTCCTATGATGGATATAAAGTCAGTAACGGTCACAGCTTTCACCATCTACAGACTGCAATCCTCACACTACCTTCTGCAGTTCACAGATAGATGCTCTGTGGGTAACACATGAAATCAAAGGCACCATACATTGCCCAGTGTGCAGATGACCCTACAGATGGGGATTCTTCATAAACACAGCACTGACATGGCAGGTATTAAAACATGTAGGACAGCCATGTCTACACACACCCTGTTAACCCAGCGTTACTCCAAATGCAGTATAGTAGCACTTACAATCTGTAGTCAGGTCAGGCACATCCCCTACTATGTGTTGCCTTGTTTCCACAGTGTATGTTGTTAGAGGTAAATCCCCAATCCATCTGAGATGCTGTTTGCCAAACAACAGATCGAGTTCCTGCTCACAGTGAAGGAAAAGGCCCAACACTAACATGATGTTCCTAGTTATTGATGTGTGTTTCCATGTAATTAGCTATGGGAATGTTACCACAGCTGTTCTACATGCAATCAGCTAGAGGAGGGCTGCAATTCATGCAGAGGCCATCAGCTGATCATGAGCATCACTTAAAATACACATGCTTCTGCCTAAGCAAATCAGGTGTAGGTCTCCACATCTACCAGAGAGGGAGTGATAGAGGCAGACAGAGGCAAAGACAAGTCAGGGAGGGGTGGGAGAGTAAAACCTAAGCATGTTTGTGTCACACACCTACTAGCACAGGGTATCAAACCCCTGATAACTATGTAGTGTTATCACATTTCTATGCTGTTATTGGATACGCCACATAGGTTACATGTTGAGGAGCCCTCAGAACATATATGTGATGGTGAGTGACATCTGCAACAGGGGATATGGAAGCTATACAGTAAATGTAGTACACATGCCTGTCTGCATGAACAGGTGCCAGCATCAGCACAGCCACACATGCATATACAGTGACATGTGGAACTGTACCTGGGGTGTCTGGCCCATGTTGTGTACACAGAGTATCATCAGCTGTGCCAGTCTTGGCCTCATGTGGCGGGAACTGGTAATGGACGGCAGGTTTACCCTGTACCTACATTGATAGCAAGCTAATGGCATTCCCTGGTGTCAGTGGGCATCTGCCCATACAGGGCATGTTTTCAGGCATGGTATGTCCTTTGTGGTTCACATTTGATGGCACCACAGGTGTTGCAGGTGTCCATTGGGTTACATGGGGAAAGTGCACTGTCTGCATGTACATGTCTATTGGACAGATGGGCAGGGGGCCATGCCCTCTGTAGGCCACTGAAATCCCTCCATAGTAACTATCAGTGGAGAATATGCAGTGTACTATCAACATAGTGACTGTTGCATAGCCAAGTGTGTGTGTGTATGAGATATGGGTTGAGAGTGTTCTCTGGGTAATACTGGGGTTGCTAACTTTGTTTGCCTGGCCTTGATATCACATGCATGGGTATGGATTTGCACCTCAACCTCTCGGCTATTTCACATCTGTTATCCCTGTATGGTGGACATTGTGATATATACTAGGGCCACCATATAAGAAATTTGCAAAACCTGCTCCATATTGGGCCCAGTTGTTACAGATTCACAACCACCTCCACACAAGATATGAGTTACAAGCAAAGACACACACACCTGTCATGTCTGGGATTCAAACTCCTACCTAACTAGCTTATTACACTACAGCACTACGCAGTTATAGTACGGTCTATGGAGATTACTGGAGTACTCCTTTCTCAAAGGTATATTTCACATTGGATGACATCAGCAGGCTTGCCAAAGTAGGGCATTCGAATTGTAGTGGGTGTGGCACCGACATGTGTAGGTAAAGAACCCCAGCAGAGGACTATATCACACTACAGCATGAAGCTGTTATAGGACGCACTATGGGGATTATTGGAGAACTCCTTCCCCAAAGGTGTATTTCACATTGGATGACGTCAGCAGGATTGTCAAAGTAGGACATTCGAATTGTAGTGAGTGTGGCAAGCCTATAATGCATTGCTCTGTACACAGACATTGAAACACACACACAACATCCAGAACTGCCATGGGTGGGGATGGAACCCTACCACAGTTCTAAATCACACTACAGCATACCGGGATTACTGGACTACAGCCTTCCCAGAGTGTATTTCTAGGTGGGTGACATCAGCAGCCTTGCCAAAGTTGAGTATATGAATTGTAAGGAGTGTGAGTACACTAAAAAGCATTGCTCTCTACATAGGCAGGGTCAGACAGACAAACACACTTGCCATGTCTGGGATTAGAACACCTACTTAACTCCTTTAATCACACTACAGCAGTACACAGTTACAGGACGCGCTACAGAGATCACTGGGTGACAACCTTCCCAGAGGGGTATTTCTAGGTGGGTGACATCAGCAGCCTTGCCAAAGTTGAGTATATGAATTGTAAGGAGTGTGAGTACCCTAAAAAGCATTGCTGTCGACACAGTCAGACAGACATGCACACAAACGCACACACAGTTGCTAAGTCTAGGGTTAGAACTCCTACTTAACTACTTTATCACACTACAGCAGTACACAGTTACAGGACATGCTACAGAGATCACTGGGCTGCACCTGTCCCTGTAGATAACTGTCTGGGACAGTTACAGCCCAGTGATCTCTGAAGCACGTCCTGTAACTGTGTACTGCTGTATTGATATATAGTTATAGATATATCTAATCTATAGCTATATATATATATATATATATATATATATGTGTGTGTGTGTGTGTGTGTGTGTGTGTGTGTGTGTGTGTGTGAATACATATATATGCTCAAAAAAATATTGGAAAGATGATAAGAATAAGTTTCTGAAAACCCAATTAAAAACACCCACAAAACTCTACATTTTTTTTACATTTTTATAGGGGAGAAAGCCCCCCTGCACTCCCACATTCCCTGCAAATTATATGTACCTACCCCAAGATTGCATTAAAGTGATGAAAAGGGTAAATTTCCCAATCCTCTCTGTACCATGAGCTCCATTTAAAAACTTTGAGTTGTCAAAAACTCAATCATATGGTCTTGACCATATGGAGTTCAAGTCTCTGAAAGCTCGAGCAACTGATAGGGACTCATGTATACATATATATATATATATATATATATATATATATATATATATATATATATATATATATATATATATATATATATATATATATATATATATATAGATATACACACACACAGACACACACAGACACACACACACACACACACACATACACACACACACACACACACACACACACACACACACACACACACACACACACACATATATATATATACATATATATATATATATATACATATATATATATATATATATATATATATATATTTATATGTCTACTTTTCATACCCAAAATTTTGCATAAGCGAAAGCCATATAACCGAGGTGAGAATGCCGAACCTTCACATACACGAATGATCACAAAGGTGAACTCTTTCCCAGCGTAAGTAACCACTGGGCCTGAAAATGAAGATGTACCCTTTTCCCCACTGTAGTGTGATCCTAGAGTTGGTATATTTAGTTAGGGGGTGTGGGGGGCTAAGGCCTGCCCAGGCACAGAGTGACTTAGGGGAGGATTAACCTGAGCAGGCTCCAGTAGGCAAAAAGAGGCATGCCCAGTATGCCATGGCCTTGGCAAAGAGGCAACGCATAGCACATACACTGACATGGAAGGGACCCAGGGAATAACACCTCTCTCTGACTCTCACATACAGTAAGAGGGATGCAAACATTACACCACCTGTGCCTAACCATGTGTAGGGAGTGTACTATGTGCATCCAACATAGGCAGCCCTGCAGCACCACCCTTAATACTGGGACACCCACAAGGTAAGTGACTCACACATGCCAGTTGCGGGGGGACGTCACATACCCAACAACAGTCACAGCCAGTAGGACAGGTGTAGACACATGCAAACACATGCTGTACTATGGCCTCTGAATGAGGCCTATGGGTAACCTCCCCCCAGGCATACACAGACAGACTACAGCAGGCCAGGCAGTGGGATGTCAGTTGTGAAGGCTAGGAAGTAAGAACTAATATGTAGGCAATTAAAGGCTAAGATCTGTAGTACACTGGTATGCCTCTAGCCAGCACAATAGGTAACACTACAATCTGAAATGGAGTACCTGATATACCAGTACAGTCCTAGCAAATGTGTACAAGTGTCAGGTGTGCCCCCCCATCCTACATAGACTTATAGGAACAGTCAGGTGTGCCCCCCAATCCTGTGTAGAAATATAGAAATAATCAGGTGTGCCCTACCCCATCCTACATAGAAATATAGTAACAGTCAGGTGTGCCCCCCCAATCTTGTGTAGAAATGTAGAAATAGTCAACTGTGCCCCCCATCCTACATAGAAATATAGTAACAGTCGGGTGTGCCCCCCACCAAACCTGTGTAGAAATGTAGAAACAGTCAGGTACCCCCACACGCTATGCAGAACTGTAGCAACAGTCAATGCCAAATGATCAATGGATACCCTGCAGAAAGAGCATGCTACCTGTCAGTGTACAACACAAAGGTCAGCACAGCAGTACAAACTACCTGGACTTGATCCACACATACAATACAAATGGCCATACTGGGCATGCTCACACACTTAGAGGAATGAAGGCAATGTCAGTTAACCACATACTGAGAGGTCATACTGGGCATGCTCACACGCTTAAACACATGAAGACCATGTCTGCAAACACCAGTGGACCAGACATATCTGGCAGTTGCAGTTGTTAGTGCAGACACTTGTCAGCAAGCACCACTCATGCCTTGCACACACAGTGGATAGGAATACAGACATATGTGTAAGGGCAAAACACTATAATAAGCCAAAGGTAGATGGGCATAGATGTGTCGAAGAGGGGGACCATGACAAGGAGCCATCCAGGCATGTCCCACCCAGAAAAAAGCCAAAGGGCCCCAAACACATGAGGTGCAGATGTTACTCACTGCAGATACTAGTCACCAGTATCTGTCAGCATTACAGACTATGTGGTGCACGTGCCAGCTGTGCAACATGACTGTACAAGGAAATAGTCATCTAGTAGTTGTATACACATACCTGTGACATATAATCCTGTGTGTGCCCACATGTGGCATGCCAATCCCTAGATGAATGGGTTATGGCCCATGCACACACCACCCTCCCCATAGCCCTACTATGACAAGCCTGCTGTGGTCATCCAATGTGAAATACACTTTTGGGAGAATTGCAGCCCAGTAATCTCTGTGGTGCATCCCATAACTGCATACTGCTGTAGTGTGATAAACTAGTTAGGTAGGAGTTCTAACCCCAGACTTGGCAGCTGTGTGGGTGAGTGTGTGTCTGTTTGTCTGCGTGTCTGACTGTGTAGAGAGCAATGCTTTTTAGGCTACTCACACTCCTTACAATTCATATACTCAACTTTGGCAAGGCTGCTGATGTCACCCACCTAGAAATACACCTCTATATAGATATATCTATAACTATATATCAATATATATCTATCTCTCTCTCTATAAATATATATATATATATATATATATATATATATATATATATATATATATATATATATATATATATATATATATATATATATATATATATATATATAATGCATGTCTCAACCTTGCAGTGCAACTAACTATTGCTGTAATAGACATCTGTATGTACACTGGTATTAAAACCATGCCCAAAGGTACCCTAATAGAACTCAGGTCTTTGTCAAAAGGTCAAATGGCCACAAAATCAAATCCCAGTTAATCGAGACCAGAGCATCGAAGAATACAATTATTGAAAGCTGATTTCTTTGAATCTCACTGCACAGAATCACAATAGTTGGCCAGCTGCTCAGAAATCTGCCTGTAAGTCAGAATGAATACAAATATTTACTACCATCATGTTATACATACCAAAAGTAACATGTACGATGTTAATGTCTCAGCTGTTGCCCAACTATTGCGATTCAATGAGGTGAGATTCAAACAAGTCGGCTTTTGAAAACTTTATTCTTTGATGGTCTTGTCTCCATGAATTGGAATTCAGTGTTTTGGCCATTCAGTCTTTTAATACAGGTCCTTAGAACTCAACATCCAAAAATTGCATTTGTTCCAAAGACTTTTTTGTAGTTATCCATAAATATTCAGTAGTGTTGTTAATATACGTTACAAATCGGCTTATGATTCATCAGTGCTGCACCACAACACAAGAAATCATCTACCAAGTATAATAATTATGCTTTCTTAAAGGGATACTCATATACAAATTTATCCTTTCTACTAATCACAAATAAATTAGCAAAACGGGGAGGATATTAAGAATTAAATAACTGACTTTTGTTCACTGTTCACCCATCCAATCATCTAGGTAAATTCACAGAGTGCCATTTTTGGTCACATTCACAGAATGAGGGGAAAAGTTCCCTCTGCAGAGAGCACACTGATGTCTTTTTCTCATGATGATGCAAACTCACAGCTGGTACCCCACATAGAGATGCAAGAAGCTTCTTCCACTAAAGAAAAAGAAAAAAAAAACACATATTTCATCCATTTTGTTAAGATTATAAGGTGATGTAACTTATCTCAAGTTTTTGTCTTGTCAGTAAATGCTTAACATCTATCTGTCTTAAAGGTATACCCATTCACATGTTTTTCAGAGATATGCATCAGAAACAGAGGCAGAAGTGAATGAAACTGATCAGTTCTACAAGCAAGTGCAATTAGAAATTAACAGAACATGCAGAAAAGATGACCACTTCTTGAATGGCTATCTTGTCAAATGGCTAAATATCGAGCCAATAACATTTATGACCAAAAAAGTGAACTGCATAAAAAAATTAACAAAACCAAAACAACTTGGTTTTATTGGCATGAATTTGTCCAAATTAGACTTAAAAAGAAAAATATTATGGACATTCAGAACTTCCATATAGGTGAAACAACTGATATCCTTAATGGGGCATTTGCATATATCCCATATTCCTCTAATACGAGAGGTTTAAGGAATCATACAGTGGAAACTCTAGCTTGGCTAAATTTTTCTTGTAGGTTTTACTGACTGTTTTTTTCTGTGTGACCTTTTTACTCATTCTCCAACTGTACTGTTAAAAGGCTGTTAAGAATATAGTTTAAATGATGCTGCGAAGATTAAGGCAAGGTAGAAAGGATATATTGAGTCCACACTGAAAAACATGTCAGAAAGAATACCTGACAGCTGTCATTCACAATCTTTATATCAATCAAGAAGCTATAGAGTTTGAAGAAAATAAGGAGAGATAGTTTGTTTTAGAAATGAGAGTGCAAAACAAGACTGTGGACTTTCATCAAACCTGTATAATTTATGTGCATAAGAAAACGGGTAAACTAGTCAACTAACATTTCGACCTGCATATTACTAATAAGAAACTATGATAATGAATTAAGCATTGAAAGTTTTGCCAAAGAAGAAAGCACTAGGCATGTATAGTATTGCCAATGAAGTGTTATAGTACTGCAATACATATGCCACAATATTTTCAAGGCTGTGCCTCAAAATCAGTAATAAAACTTCATGTTTGTTGACTTGAAGATCTGTGTTCATGTCAGTCTTGAAGAAAAGTCATCCAAATGATTTGAAAATCATCACAATGTCAATCTGATCCCACAAGCCAGCAATTTTTTTTGTTCAGTTGAGATTACAACCTTGCTTGGAACAAGTACTACCAGAACTGTAAGCAGAGTTCAAGAAACAAAAGGCACATGTCACAAATGTGAGATGGATCCGTGAAAAGATAAAATTTTACAAAATGATATCTGATTATAACAAAGCCTTTTAATGTGTAAATCATAAAAAACTTTTAAGACAAACCGATAAACATGTTGGCAAGCATGCCTGATAGCTCTCATGCACAATCTTTACATCAATCAGGGAGCAACAGTTTGAAAAGAATAATGAGAAATAGAATATTTTAGAAATGAAGCAGGTGTAAAACAAGGTGATAGGCTTTCATCATACCTGTTTTATTTACACGCAGAGGAAGCATGACCATGTGAAGAAAATCAAAGTGTGAAAACCGGAGTAAGAACTGTAAATGTCTTTCTCTATGCTGGCAATACCAAATTACTGTCTGAAGATGAAGATGACCTGAGATATCTATTTATCAAGATTAAACAATATTCACTGGGATTCAAAGGGGACTGCTACCAGTGATGATTAAATTCAAGGTCACTCTTCACAAACATGCTCCATGAGACAAGACTGGTATGCCAACTGTCTTTGCCATTCATAAAAAGTTCTTATGTAAAATATAAGGCATTTTGTTCCATCATACTCCACAGTGGAATTATCGTATTCCATGCATGAAGTACAGAAGTGTATGATCCACGCATGCACACACACTCACACACACACACACACACACACACACACACACACACACACACACACACACACACACACACACACACACACACACACACAAATCATGCATAATTTACTAATGAAACACCATGTTCATATGGGCTACTTCCTATGGGGTAACTTTTGGGGCAGTAATAATGTGTGGGTAGATACTATTCTCCTTCCCTTCTGATAATGTAATGTAGCATACAGATCTAAGTGGCATATAAACACAGTAAAAAGAAGCAAAATAGCAATACTTTTGCACATTTGTACAAACTCTGAAAGCAATGGAGCTTGCTATGGTGAAGTCATAGCTGTTCCTTCAAACAGAGCTGTTCACTACACACAAAGTTAAATTGGAATTTGTGCACTCAGCATTAGATCTGCTAATTACTGTATTGTAATAACGATTCTAGATCTGTTTTTATGCCAGTGACGGTAAAATCTTTATCACTCACTTCTTAGCATGATGGTAGAGCATTAAGCACTCAGCATCAGGGTAATGTGTCATAGTAAGGTCAAATATAATTAGTTTGGCACATTATACCTTAATATGTTGCTTTACCCAGGTCATGCTGCACTGACACCATCCTGAGCTCAAGTGCACATAATACATAGTGCTGTAAAGAAAATGAAAATCTACTGCATGGTGGCTATGGCTGCTGTGGACCATGTCAATGACTCATGGTGTCTGAGGCAACATAAGAAACACTGTGATGCAGACTAGCATCTGCACAAAATCAAAAGCCTTGATGATTAACATTTTAAATAACCTCAATAAATACCAAAACAAGGTCATTAAGTTATTTTTAGGATGCTTGGAGCTTTAATTTTATTCATCTAAGAAATGAAAATTGAAGTACAGCCTTTTGCTTTATTTCCTTTTATTAGTTCTTGTTTTTTATTTTTGAAAGTTCGCAATACATATGTTCTTAATAGACTAATAGCTGCCTTATTTCTCTAACCTTTTACAGAGTCTATGCTTTTGTGTTGCTATATTATAAACAAAGTACTTGCCTATTGTTATATTCAAATGCAAGATTTTGTTTTAGTCAGAAAATGCAGTATTCATATTTATCTTGCCATGCAAAGTGCTTCTGTAAACTTAACACCAACCAAAAAAAATTAAATGAACAGTAAGGCACAAACGAAGAATCCACTTAATTTGCACTTGATTTATTGTACCTCTAGCGCTTCGGCAAATGCCTTCAAGGAGTATAAAACATTACAAAATAAGCACAGTTTAAATACCCTAGTAAACAAGACAATTAATCAATAAACGTTAATCAATTATCCAATGAACATTAAAAATCAAATTAAATTAAAAGCCTCCAGTTACATTCTACATTAAGACCCTGAGGAGATAAAGTGTCATATTTCAAGATAAAAATGCTTCCTTTATAGAATAACTTTTTCTTATACAAATGATCAAAAAATATACCTTTGTCAATTTGTACTAAAATTGTAGCTTGCAGCCCATTAGGATTAGAATTATGAACCAACAAAAAGTGCTTAGCAACAGGACTATCTTCTTTTTTATTTATAATGTTCCTAATATGTTCCTGAAGTCTAATTTTAAATTTCCTTTTGCTTTCCCCTATATATATATATATATATATACATACAAGACCACAGGGGCATCTCAATGCATAAACAATACCTTCAGTATTACAATTCTATGTGTTATTAACATAAAATAAATGACCATTTATATGGTTAAAAGTTCGAACAACAAAATGACATACATTGCAGTGACCACAAGACATAGTGCCCTTTACATGAATAGTCTTAGTTTTCTGTACCTTAGTGGGATATCTAAATCTGTTATGTACTAAGATATATTTTAAAATTCTACCTCTCCTAAATGAAATACCTAAAGAGTTGAAATTAATTTAACCAGATCCATAGATTTAAACAAAAAATTCCAGTAGTGTTTCACCACATCAATTAAAACACCACTGAATACACTGTGAGTGGAGACAAAATAAACTAGTCTTCTCTCCTTGTTAATGGTATCTTATCCTATTTACCTTATGGGGAATGTTTGAGGCTGAGGCTATTATGTAATAATGATACAGATTTTTATAAAGAAATTAATATTGTATGTAGTATGTTTAGATCAAGAGGTTATAATAGTTATATGATTCAAACTGCTATAGATAAGGTTCTCAATGTACAACATAGAGTTGGTACCTGTAAAATATAGTGGGTAGAAATAAGAAAGATACCATTAACAAGGAGAGAAGACTAGTTTATTTTGTCTCCACTTACAATGTATTCAGTGGTGTTTTAATTGATGTGGTGAAACACTACTGGAATTTTTTGTTTAAATCTATGGATCTGGTTAAGTTAAGTTCAACGTCTTTAGGTATTTCATTTAGGAGAGGTAGAAATTTAAAAGATATCTTAGTACATAACAGATTTAGATGTCCCACTAAGGTACAAAAAACTAAGACTATTCATGTAAAGGGCACTATGTCTTGTGGTCACTACAATGTATGTCATTTTGTTGTTCGAACTTTTAACCATATAAATGGTCATTTATTTTATGTTAATAACACATAGAATTGTAATACTGAAGGTATTGTTTATGCATTGAGATGCCCCTGTGGTCATGTATATATAGGGGAAAGCAAAGGGAAATTTAAAATTAGACTTCAGGAACATATTAGGAACATTATAAATAAAAAAAGAAGATAGTCTTGTTGCTAAGCACTTTATGTTGGTTCATAATTCTAATCTTAATGGGCTGCAAGTTACGATTTTAGAACAAATTGACAAAGGTGTATTTTCTGATCATTTGTATAAGAAAAAGTTATTGTATAAAGAAAGCATTTTTATCTTGAAATATGACACTTTATCTCCTCAGAGTCTTAATGTAGAATGTAACTGGAGGTTAATTTAATTTGATTTTTAATGTTGATTGGATAATTGATTAACGCTTATTGATTAATTGTCTTGTTTACTAGGGTTTTTAAACTGTGCTTATTTTGTAATGTTTTATACTCCTTGAAGATGTTTACCAAAGCGCTAGAGGTACAATAAATCAAGTGCAAATTAAGTGGATTCTTTGTTTGTGGTTTACCGCTTCTGTAAACTTGTTCTTATAAAAACATGTTTTTATTTCATAATGTTATGCATTTTTCACATTTAAATATACAATATGATTAAAACTACATGTGTATGACTTGAGCTTTTAGACTTTCAAATTCTTGGATTTAATGTTGTTTGTTCTGACATAAATTTGGACTTCTTAGATAATCAAGAGACACATCCATGCTCAGCTCCATTTAGGCAGTTCTTGCTGTGGGCATCTTTTGAAGTACTCATTGTACAGTTTTTTGAAAGAAAATACTGTAGTTAGTGTTGAAAAGTTGTGATATTTTAGATGAAAGTAAAAATAAGCCAGTGTTTAACTATTGTCCCAGATGTGGCTCATAACTGCGGAAGTCGATGATTTCAAATTAAGGAGTAGCTACACTCCACAGCTGTGTAGTTGGGGCTGATATAGGATGATTCAACAAAGTCTATATGGTCATTTTTCACCATGATGCACACATGGGCACAGACAGTTTTAGATTCAGTAGGTGCCACGTAGAGGCGTGCACCCCTGTGCAAACAAGATAAACACTGTGGCATGCTAATTATAGCATAAGCAACATAATTGCATGCTAATTAACCAATAAAACATGGTGGATCTATTCAATAAGCTATAAAGCATCCATGTAGACTCTGTGCTTGTTTCTCCTGTTAATTCCAAAACTTTGGGAATACAACCATTGAAAGGAGTCTACATAGACAGAATGTTAGGGGCACATTCAGCCCTGAAATGGTGTCAGATGGATTTGCATGGGACGGCTCTAAGTCAACCTCAGTGTCAGATTCAACTTCTGCACCCCTTGTCTGTGCCTCAGTTTGACCACCATCATCATAAGACTCTGCTGAAACACCGACAACAGGCCTGACATCAATAGCATGCACTAAAATATATTTTTTTAATTGCTCAGCAGTACTGACATAAACATGTTTGGCTTACCATCTGCAGAAAAGATTCCTCTCTGTAATTCAGATAGTCCTGGAAGAAGTTAAGCAGGAGGTAAGAGCAACATCATCACAATTAATAGTAACACAGGGGGTAATACTTTCCCTTTTTATGTCCATTAGCTATACTTTCAACAACAATGTGGCTGACAACTCCATCCTAAACAAATAACTGTTGCAATCTTCAACCCCCACCCAAAATAAGAGATGTGACACAGAAGTTAATTCTTGATTTCAGTTGTTTTACTAGAAAACAGTATTTAACTGCTCAGATACCAAAGCTACCTGCAAGCTCCTCCTGAGATGTACTTAAGTCTCTGAAACTGTTGCTCCAACATCCAGCACATGCTATACTGTACTCTCATGGGAGCTGTCTGATCCCTGATACTGACCAGGGACTCTTCATTGGGTGTTAATGGTGGTTCCCTAGCAGGATCTCCTCCAGTAACAATCTGGTCACAGCCCACTGCAGTTGCTGGCCTAAATGCAGATGTGATCATGCCAGTGGCCCTGTGGTGCACCTGCTTATATATCCCACCATGGCCACCCACAGCATTCAAGTCAGCTACTATCTGGTGCCACATTTGCAGCCTGTGTGCCATATCTCACAGTCTCCTTTCCAGCAGAAAAGCATCATGTTGATAAAGGCATCCACAATCACCTAGTTCTCAGCATCAGTGAAGGGGTGTCTTTGAGGATTGACAAATCTGATTGGCATAGTCCTAGGTGTCCTAAAAGACAACAGAAGGATAATAAACATACGTATCACATGACTACAAAACAATTGTTTACAGATCAAACAGAAAAAGCAGCAACTCACTATTACTCTCTGTAGAAACATGCAATAGTCTACAGATGTGAAATAGGAACAATGGGCAGGATGCAAAACAAATAGAGAGTAACAAGACAGACATATCCTTGTTTGTGCCATTCGATTAACTCACCTCTGTTCCTCCCTACCAAAAGAACTATGAAATGACATATTTTGCTAACAAACCATCTTTAAAAGGCTAAATGTGCTGTTAAAGGAAATGTACCTGAAACATTTGTACATATTTAGCACAAAGAATTCCATTTTCATGGGTTGACAATTATATATTCCTCTGAAATGGCTTGGGAAACATACCCATGCCATCAATACACTTCTGACTAATGCATACAGATAAAAGTGTAAAAGCATTTGCTTCAGATTTTGCTTAAATACATTCCAGCATAGCAGTATGCAGCTGACCAAATAGAAGCATGCCTATTGAAGTTCAGTACCCTCTATACAGATATATCCTAAAGAAATAGCATTATCTGCAGTGTTCTCAACATAAACATGTTTCTTCACCATAAATTTTCCTAGCTGCATGGTTGCCTTTTTACATGGTGTAGATTCAGGGTTGTTAGCTCAGTGAATATGCAAATGAGGTGTGAACTCATTAGACTTGCTGAATCCCCCTAAAAATGGATCCATGTAGGAGATGTAAACATAGTGCTGGCACTCCCTCAGTGTTTGTTTTTAATGGATTGCAAATGTGAATGATTAGTGGTTGGGAGAAGGAAAACATAGCATTGCAAGCTGCCTTATTTCCATTGGGTGTGTCAGGTTAGATCTACAAAGTGTTAGATGTAAGGATGGAAGTGTAAGTAAGCAGCACAAAAGTCACAGGTTGTTTTCCTAAGGAAACCTAACCTGCCCTTCATTTGTTGGCATATGATATTATTTCCACTTAACATCCTTACACATTTTAAGGTCAGTGATATAGAATGGGTTACATACTGCATGTCTCAGATTACTGCTCAGATAATTGAATAATGGCCAACAAACACCAAATGTAAGACAGAGCTGTATATTTGCAAGACATAATAATGACAGGTTATCACTAGATGCACTACATCCAAAACTAATAAACATACAAATAACATGTGCATGGTTTGATATCACTGTAGATGCTGTTGCAGTTGGTTGCATGCAGATAGAGTTCAGTTCTTTGATGAAAAACTGCTTGTGTAGCAAAGAGGGATAAGGCACCCATCCTGTCTTATGAAGGTGCATTGGAGTGAGAGTTCAAATTCAGACCTATATAGAAATATTTAATATGTACTAACATTTTCTAGTGTGTATGCCGTAGATTGCTTTTCCTCATTTCAACTACCTCTCCCTTTTTTTTCTTTTTTTTTGGGGGGGTCACTGTGTCCATGATGTGCTGCTTAGATCAAACACAGGAACTGGAGAAAAAGAATATCAGGTTTGGTTATGCTTATCTTGTTTGCACAAAGTGTGGTAGTGTACAAATTGGACAACTGGCCAGATAGGACCCAGAAGCCAAAAATAGAAACCAGATGCATTCAATTAATACTGTTGGGCATCATGAAAACCCACTAAGTGACATTGCATGGTATTTAATAGCAATAACCTAAGAATGATTAGTAAAATAGTGAACATCATGTACCTAGTCCTCTGGCAGCAGATGTAAATATAGGGCTGCACTACAGATGGGCCTGGGTTTTAGTACAGAGTGAGATGCCTTTGTTTTACTGTTGTGACACTGCAGTTTATAGCAATGAACTGCAACACAGACAAGTGTTTTCTCAAACTTCCTGTAGCAACAGGTGTATGTATAGTACTGCCATACACATGCTCCTGGGTTTGAATACAGAATATTCCATATACTTTTACTGTTGTTCCACATCCCATTACAGTCACTCTTATTTATTACACTTGACATAATGGAGCTGATAAGTATATGTATGAGGGCTGAAACACTAGTATTGTGTTAGTTATTTATGTATATACACACACACACATATATATATATATATATATATATATATATATATATATATATATATATATATATGTATTATCCCATTTATTATCACATATATGTATATGGGTATACTGTGTACTATATTCCTGTAAGTATATTTCTGTTATCTGGACTGGCATGGCCTTAACACTTGCCTAACACATACACAACTCCATGTACATATAATAACCTTGAAAGTACAATGGCAGTTATATAATGTCCCACTGCATGCCACTGTTGCTGTCCAATTACCATTGCACAAACATGGTGCTCAAAGGTTAGTATTGCCAAGCACCATGTTTGCGTGATGATAAGCAGCGGAGTGCAACATTTTTAAACAGTGTGCACACTCACAGTTAACACAATGATTGGATTTGGTGGGAAAGCATCATTCTCCATTCCTCTAGATCCATGACAGGCATGGCAGGCATTTGTGAGGAAGTTGTCAGATCTAGGGCACAGAGATGGGGTGTCGAGGAGTCTAAGATTTTTATTGGACTCCTATTTAAGAACAACAATGCCAGGCTTCTGCAGGGGGGATTATTCTGGCTCCCAGTTTAAGTTGGAAGCTTGATAAAGTTTAACCCAGATGTAATCAGTGCCACCAGTATCCTACACACTGATGATCAATGTAGACATCACTACAATGACCTACTGAGGAAGAAGAAGAGGGATACCCTTGACAAATGTATCTGGGAATTTAGGACTGCGCACATCCCACTCCTGTGTATGTATCAACTACAGAAAGTACTTGTAAGACTTAAAAGGTGAATATAGACAAGAATGGTATTCATAATGGTATTCTGTTCTGTTCTGTTTTTTCCACAGCTGCCCATGATTGTGAGGTGAATGTTTGAACCCATGGGGCTAGATTGGTGAGGATGAGAGAAGCATGTGGTATGTAGGCAGCAGAAGAGTAGAGTTATTGGAACATTAAATATTAAAATTAGCTTTCTTGGTATTTTATAGAGCTGCATCAAATTGAGAATGCATAACACAACTGTAAAAGCAAATATGAATGCATTAGTCTGTAGCACAAGCCAAGAGTCTAATATTAGAATATCAAATTAAGCATGCTTATCTCAACTATAAACGCAAGTATGAATGCATTAGTCTGTAGCACAAACCAAGAGTACAATATTAGACTTTAGGTAGAGGTTGTGGGTTCAAATACCACACTTCCCAACTATATAATACTGTTAATTCTTCAATTATATTTAAATTAAATTTAAACCTCTATACCAGTGGCACAAATGCCCTGCTGTAAACTTTAATCTATGTAACTGAAACACACATATGTTCAATATATGCACGTTAAGGAGTACTTGTTGAGATCTGCAGTATAGTGTGCATCTGTTAGGAGCTGGTAGTCTTAAAAGTAAAATTTATTTGTAAGGAGTTGGTAATCTTAAAAGTAAAAGTTAAGATAATAGAGTCAAATAATTGTATCAATGCATTGTATGTCACATATGAAGGTACTAATCTTATCTCTTTTTCCCTCACCCCAACCCTTATCTCTCATGTTTTATTTTATTTTTATTATATTTTTGCATTTTTTTAATTTTATGTGTCGTCAAAATGTGCCCATGTCATTCATGTGTACCACATCACTAAATGCTCCACAGTACGGTGGGTTAGGCCTGACCCATAGGATCTGCCTGCCCTCCTTCCATCGGCTCCAGCACCATTGCCCATCACATCTGAGATTCAGCCTGGCAGCACTGCCTCTGCTGACCCTGCACCACCTGTCCCCTCAGGTAGTTCTGCTTCTGAGGCTAGTTCAGTGATACCCTCTGGGAGCAGTGGTAGAGGTGGTGATTTTATCACCCATGTTGAATTACCAGGGATGGTACATAGGGCTGTCTACCATACTGTTAGTGCATGCCTATGCCAACTGGAGAGGCTACTCTCCCTTATTTTGCAATGTAGCAGGAGGAGGAGAAGGAGCTGTCAAGCACTCCAGCCAGCTGCAGAGTGAGGTGAAAGTAATGACAGTCCAGTGGGTGAGGACTCAGTTCTCATTGTCACCCAGCTTGACAGCCACAGGTTCAGGATGTCACCACACTCACCCCAATCATGGTGACCCCCAACCATTGGTGTCCATCCTTGTCCCTATCTCTTGTCTTATTTGTTTTGTCTGTTTGCAATTGCTTCTTCACCTTCCCAACATACCTCACTCAGGCATTCCTTCATCCCTACCCCAGCATTCCTCTCTCTACAAAAAAAAATGGGTACCTGTCCCACAAAAAAAATATCCCATACATAGCTTTCCATTTCACACATGAGTCTTTATGACTCACTGGATTAGGTCCAATTGGCTAAACAAAATGATTGTGTTGTGGTCACCTCTCTCTCTGGAGGTAACAGTCCAAAATCAGTAAATATTTTCTACATATGTTCCCTTTACACTGTTAATGAAATTGATAGCTATGATTCTGTCCTCTCTCCCTACTGCACATTCCAGTTCTGCTTTCCCTTTGTCCTTCCCATTTCTTGCTCCCCATTTCACCATTGTCCTATCAACCCATTTCACATCTTTAAGGCATTTTTGTGTGAAGGTGTGCATTGTGTACCAATGTGCAACAATGAGGAATGGCAGCAATGCACTTACATGTATTTAAAAGTATTAGACATGGTGGCAATGTATTTCGATACACCTGTATTTGAACCAAGTACCATCTGGCCACAGCAAGGAATGTATGAATGCATTAACACTTGCTATAACAGAGTCAGTCAAGCAGCAAGTGTATTTCATAGACTCAATACTAACTGTCAGACTTTAGCAATGCAGCTTCCATTTTCACACTGCTTACTTACAAGCAAACATGTATCTATCATGCTTTTGCACTTTGCTAACCATTGGGCAAACACGCTGCTCACAGCACTATGGAAATGTACATATTATGCTGTGTGTTCTTAGCACTGTCTATTCTCTGTGTATGACATGAAAATACATGTGTAAACATTGCAAACTGAGGGCCATACTAACAGTATGTCACATATTTATGATACAGCCATCTGTTGCCACCCCACCCAGGTACTGCAATCCTGGTGACTCAGTACTGTTTCCCCACATATATCACTCACAGTATTTATTTATTTAACATTTGTTTACCGAGAATGTCCGACTTGGAAAGAAAACAATTTTCAGTGGAGGCCTGAGGAGAAACTCTCCAGACACATCTTTGAAACTTTGCAGGAAACCTGAGCACCCACAGGAAATCCTCACAAATGCAGGGAGGACATGCAGACTCCACATAGAAGACACTCCATCCAAGAATTGAACCGGAGAACCTCTTGCTGTGAGGCAACAATGTTGCCACTGCACCACTGCGTGATTACAGTACAAAATGTAATATCAAATGTTGTGTGCTATTCAGTGCACATCAATCTGGTAACATGCAGAACTACAACTATTGACACATATGCCTACAAATACTTACTTTCAAGGCTAGGGAATGAATCAGCATGGACCATATCAACAGGGAGATAGGTGTCCTTCAACACACTTGACCCTATCCTACCCATGCTGTTTTTTTAAGGATAAATCTTGCTCATTGAACCTTGTGGACTTCTTCGATACTGACTCCACAGACTAGATGAAGGATACAGGACATACTGCCTATGTTGACTTATCAAAGGTCTTTGACACTATCTCCAATTTATGTATCATAGTGAAGACCTCCCATGTGGGAATTAAGCCATACAGTAGTACAGGGATAGGCAACTGGATCACTACTATAACACACACTCTCAAAGTTGGGGACTGCACCTCCACCTGTAGCCAATTGCCATTAGAACACCAGAAGGATCTATGCTAGGCTCTAAACTGTTTACAAACAACTTCCCTAAAGTGCAATTAATGGTAAATGGCGTGTGGTTTACTAAATTTTCAGATGACTGGTAAATGGACACACTAATAGAGTCCCCCAGTGATGGCAACATATTATTGAAGGGGCTGCCACACACAAATGACTGGTGTCAAACTCACAGAATGAACCTTAAAGCATACAATGGCTCATTGTCCACTTTGGCAATGAATTATGTCTGCTAATTATGATATACATAGCACCATTCTAAGCTCAAACACAGTGTTCTGAGACTTGGGAACATATGCTGATAGCAATCTACATTTCCATCACTATGTGTCTATAGTGGTAACAAACATTCTGTACTGTGTACATCATACATATGGGCATCACAGCCAAGACCAGGATGTCATACTCTGCTGTAATGTACCCCTATCATACCACTAATTGAGTGCAATGCTCCCTTCTGTCTGTATCTCACCAGACACCTGCAGCAACTGGAAAAAAAACAAAGGGTTGCACCTGGGAGACTCCAGAGCCTCCAAACATGACATGCATGGAAAGACTGAAAGACCTGTCAGTGTACTCAGTATCATGCGGGCTGCTGAGAAGTGACCTATGCCTGCCCTACAGAACAGTCACAGACCCTGCCCTACTGGAAATCTTGGACATCTGGAAATCAAATGGGACAAAAATAACTTAGACCAGGGTTCTCAACCTAGCATGTGACACAAACAGAACATGCTGGAGAGGCAGATACATCCCCCAGTGACTTACACCCCTCTGTAATAGGCTCACACTGCATGTGAATCAGTTCCCCTCAATTACTCTGTTCAAAAGCAAACCCTGACTACTAGTTGGGTAACTGTAAACTCACCTCTGGGGCAGCACATATGTCCCTAATAAACAAGGTGAGTTGGTGCTGCTCAGAAAATTGCTCTGCTAGCAACGATCATCCAGCTATTCTCAATAATGATATTTGTGTTTTTATACAGCCAGGCTTCTATACACCATAAGGTTATTAGGCTAGTAGTCTGCTATGAACATATGAAACTGTAAGCCTATGCAGGTCTTCCAACATTTTGTCTCCCACATGGCCTGCTGATGTCATTTACTATAAGTCCACCTGCAGTCTTGTAAAAGTCAAACTTGTGACGTGGTGCTTGTGTAACATACTATTTTGTAGTATGTGTACTTAAGTAGGAGATCTGTTCCCACTGCAATCAACTGTGTGTGTGTGTGTGTGTGTGTGTGTGTGTGTGTGTGTGTGTGTGTGTGTGTGTGTGTGTGTTTCTAGCCAGAAGAGCAGAAGTGTGTATTCTACAGTTACCACTTCAGTCCCATGGATTGATAGTATTTTGATGCTTGCATATGCCTAGACATACATTTCATGCAGGCCTCCCAGTATCTTCTCTCCAACATGCACTGCTGATATTGTCTACTATAAGTTGGCCTGCAGCCTTCTAAAAATCAGACGTGTTGTAGTACTTGTAAAGTTGTGTGTTCTGTAGCCTGTGTACGTAGGTAGGGGATCTATTCTCACTGCAGTCAACTGTGGGTGTATGTGAACTGTTGCTTGACATTACAGAGAGCATTTTACACCAGCTTGTGGGACACTGTTATATTTTCCTTAACAGACACTGCTGATGTCATCAGCTATAAAGTGTTGTCTGACACACTCCAGCTGTGGTGCTTGGGTAAAATATTGTGTTCTGTAGTCTGTGTACTTATGTAGGGGTTCTGTTCTCACTGCAGTCAAGTGTGTGTGTGTGTGTGTGTGTGTGTGTGTGTGTGTGTGTGTGTGTGTGTGTGTGTGTGTGAGCTGCTGCTTGATATTACTGAGAGCATTTTACACCAGCCTATGGGACACTGTTATATTCTCCTCAACAGACACTTCTGATGTAATCAGCTATATCAGATTTTTGGATATGCAGTACTCCCACCAGGGCAGGGTCACAGACTGACCTGCAAGGCAGGCAGATGTCATTTCATCCTATACAATAAAGATTACAGTTGCATGGCTTTTAATATATCCATATACATCAGACATGGTTTATAGGCCCCATGTTATGCTGCTGAGAAAGTCCTGTGGTCTCTCCAGCTGCTACATATATCTGGTGAGGTACATGAACAAGAGAGCATTATACTTCAATAGTGTTGTGATGAGGTCTGACTACAGTGCTGTCATACGATCCTAAGATCTCAATAGGATGGTGTGACTTATGATGTGCACAACATAGGCTTTCATTACCAGTGTGGACACTTTGAGTTCAAAGTTCAGATTGCTATCTACATGTGTTCCCAGTGCTTGCATCACTGCGTTTCTGCATAGTAGGACTGTTGCCAATGCTGTGATTAAAATGGAATTCCATTTTTCAGGTGAACAGCATTACAAACACATATCTCTGCATTTATTTGTTGATAGTGTGCCTTTGTCACCATTCAGTTGTGTGTGTTACCTCCTCCTGTACTATGCTTTCACTACTGGTGGACTCAAGACTGCACACAATATGTAAGAATCAGCAAACTTGGTATGGCAAGGGCCATACACTTTAGACTGAACTGTCGTGAAATAGAGTTCATACAGTGAAGGGTCAAGCACAGATCCCTGGGGTTTACCATTGGTGACAGCTCTACTGGTACAGGTTGATTCACCAACTTTCACATGATGTGTTATGTCACTGAGCCAACTGATTACCCATCAACTAACGTAAGGGTTAATTCCCAGCTTGGAGGTTTTCTCAATGATACCTGCATGGAGGATTGTGTCAAAACCCTAGACCAAATCATGATAGGCAGTTTGCACTGCCTTACCTTCATCCAGGTCTATCAGATGGAATCAATGGGCTGTTAGATCACGGGCCACCTATGGCATGACTCAGCAAATATACCTTCCTGGTATGGTTGAATTTACAGTTCAACACACCCTCCACATGGCCTGTCCTCCCATAGAAGGGTGTACATCAACATGCATCCACCTGAGTTGGGGGGCAGCACCTGATGCATGCATGTATACAGACATCCTAACTCTCCTCGACTGTGAGGTAGACCAACATGTCATCATGGACCTCTTCTACATGTACACTAGTAATACTCCAGGTGTGTGCAATAGACATATGTTAGTTGTTAATACTACATCAAGTCCATTACATCTGATAGATGTCCTCAAATAAGTCATCAAGGGCATGCATGACAACTTTATCATCTTGTGGAACTTGACCAGTTCAAGGCATTTGACACAAATCCACACTGAAGTATTCAGTCATCACTGTCATATGTGGGCATAAACAGCTACATCATCAAATGGGTAGACCAGTGTATGACATACGGTGCATCTCACAATGTTGAAATGTGTGATGTGACCTATATCTCAGGTCCAGTGATCAGGTTGGTATATCAGGGGTGTCTGCTAGGCCCTTTTCTGCCCATTAGTTAAGTGATGGACATCACAGGTGACATACACATGCTGTGTCCAAACAGCTGCCTGAAGGACTAGAGATTGTGGGCAATCATTGACTCCAACTGTGATATTAGTATAATACATACAGTATCAACACATATTAAAAACTGTTGCCACAGCCATGACAAAACCTGCATTGACAGGAAACATGGAGAGATTTGTTGAATCAGGAAACAAACACACCACCCATGTATAATGTGGACATCACACTCTCTTATCACATCAATAGGTATGTGACCCATGTCCTGGGGTAGATGGTAAGTGGCACATCCACCAGCATGTGGTCAAAGTGCTGACTATTCCCTTGAATGTAACACAAGTACTGTGTATGTGAAGGACATGCACATCAGAGGCTATAATAACTTCATGGTTCCCAGCCCTTATCACACCAATAACTGTGTACAATGCATCCTTCTTCATGTACCTTCCTACACATCATCTATTAATGTGTAATTGACATGTACCACCTTTGTCACAGTATGCTGTCACACAGCTTATTAGCCATACCTAGGTATTCTTTCTGTGGAATATACATGACTGTGTGATGGTATGGAACACCAGTCAAGTTGTTACACCAGATTCATGTGTGCTACCTGTTCTGCATGTGCACACACTACATACATAGGTGTTTGACAACATTAATGGAATGTATATCATTCATGACAGTGTGGATCATACCAAATATGTGTGTGTGTGTGTGTGTGTGTGTGTGTGTGTGTGCATATGTGTGGATATATATATATATATATATATATATATATATATATATATATATATATATATATATATATATATTTATAGAGAGAGAGAGTGTGTGTGTGTGTGTGTGTGTGTGTGTGTGTGTGTGTGTGTGTGTGTGTGTGTGTGTGTGTGTGTGTATATATATATATATATATATATATATATATATATATATATATATATATATATACATATATATATCTTCCATGCACACACAGCAACTAGCCCATACTGTTGGATACAGGTATAGCAGTATCCATCCTCATACCTCCTGCAGATATTACAGTGCCAGGACAGGATGCATGGTTGCCATCATAAAGTGTGGATGCATCATAATAGTTATTCAAGTGTGTGTGTGTGTGTGTGTGTGTGTGTGTGTGTGTGTGTGTGTGTAGGCTCATCTCTTATCTCATCATATCACATATGTTATGTCAGAGGCATGAGATTAGTGGTGGTATTATTTTGATAATTTCCATGAATGTGGTTGGTTCTTGCAATATTTTCCATGATCCTTTACATGTGAGCATCTTGCCAGGGACCTCTGCTGAGAGTACACTCATATTCAGGTATATCAGTTCGCAGAGCTTCACAATATTCATTGTAACCCAATTCTATGCCAGATCCCTCATAGATGTCCTCTGCATTCTTCATTTAAGGATGCTTCTCTCACACAGACATCCTCCCCATTGTTAGGTCACCTTGTTTGACAGTCACAGAGAACACATTTTCACTTTACAGTCTGTACTGTATCATACAGATATGTGCTTGGTGTTGCTGCTTTAACCATCTTCCATTGGCATGCCCTCCTCTGCTGTATGTAAGAAAATCTGACCTTTCCTCTTTCGCTGTCTTCATTCCTACAATTCATCTGTGTGTCCCTATTCAATACACATACTTCCACTGAATGATCATTTTACATGGCAGTCAATGTCCTGTTACAGATCACTAACACAGCTTCAGTATAAAATGCCAGGAATGGGATTTATCAGTACTCTGCCCTGTAGCTTTACTGTCCTGTACTGCTTTTGGACCATATATTTTGTGTTCTTACCTCTCAACTGTCCAGATATTCAAAGGGTATCCAGATGTTTTCCTTATCAAATTTGTGGCTTTCTGCCTTATCACTGGGATGATCTCTGGACTTATGTGACTCAATATTGCATAAATATGAGTGCATACCTCTCAACTGTCTTGATTTGTGCAGAATATTCATTTTTTCATATTTTTGATCTTTTCCTTATAACATTTTTGTTTTCTGGCAAATCATTGCCATGTCATTGCAGAGTGCAGGCAGTAACTGATGACTGACATTTGAATTTCAAATGTCATGCTCTTCAGAAAGTTCATGCTAATGTGGAAGTGTAATATTAAAAATCTGTCCATATTTTTGGGCCTTTGTCCCCCCATTATGTATGCCTTTGCCCACAAACCTTGCAAGAAGGATGACAGGTAACTTTGAGATCATTCTATCACATTTCTATGTGCCATCTATGGCAAATATGTCTGTCTTTCTGGTTAAATGTCCCAGCATTATGTTGTCCTTTGTGGAGATGAGTTTCACTAACAGATGCACAGTTATCTGTGAAACCCTGCACAATCATTGTGGCATTCTGTGCAAATCTGTGGGATGTAGGTGCTCTGATTTATACAGAATTGTATCAGCATTCACTTACATGGTTTCCTGGCTGGAAACACTGTTGCCACCCAGGAAACCTAACTTAGATGCATTGAGAAGCTTTAATATGTGGATGTCTACTCACCACACACCATTGAGCAAACATGTAAAAAACTCCATGTAGGCTTTGCATGGTGCCTATATGGAGTTTATTAAATCCTGGGGATGGAGTACAGCTACATCATCATGAGGTCATCTGTTAAGCACAGTTACATTGCTGAATAAGAAAGAGCTCATGCACTGCTGTGTATAAGTTACTATCTTCCATTCAAAACAGACAACTGCGACAGATATCTTTCCACAATTGCAGCAACTGGACTGAGACAATCTCTCTCTCTCTGTGTATATATATATATATATATACATACATATATATATATATATATATATATATAAATATATATATATCTTTATATTTATATAAGTGCACACACACACACACACACACACACACACACACACACACACACACACACACACACACACACGCACACACAGCATATGCATGCATGTATCTGATTAAATATGGGATGGACTGCCTACTCAATATTTTTCAGTATTTTCCAACAGTAACAAATGAAGGCAGCAGTGTTCCCTCACGTGTATACCCAATCAACTGTCCATCTACTCACTCACATACTCAGTCACATTGAGATGCACACATACTTCTCAGAAATTTCAATACCAGTGTAATAGAGGAAACCTCTTGGCTAACCAAATGCAAGAAGTAAAGCCAACTGCAATATGTTTAGCTTATTTCCAAGAGCATGCAACAGTACAAAAGTACCACAGTAACCAAAAATTGCACTGCTCTAGTAATGCATGTTACCTTATTTCCGGAAGTATTAATAAAGACTGCATGTCAGTATAGAAAAACTCAAGCCAATAAAACAGTATTTGCAGCTTGCTTTTAAGTCATCAGGTGCCGACAGCAGTAAGTACTGCTTAAATTATTTTATTTCAACTTTCTCTAAAAATGGCACATTAAGCCAGCAATCTCCACCAAATGTGCATGTGTGTATATATACACGTGTACTTGTACATGTTTATGCATGTGCATGCATGCTTGTGTGCATGTGTGTGTGCAAATGAGTGTCTGAGCATGTGTACATGTATCTATGTGCAATACTTAAAAGTGCTGGAAAAAAATACAGTCTCCAAGTGATAACCATATTGATAAGAATGATTTTTGTTGAGATAAAGACATTCAACTTCAGTTCTTGAATTTATTGCTAAGCTGCTTAGAATGTATATGTGTATTTCATTTTATTTTCTAGGGTTATATACTGCATTAAACCATATAAGCTAAACATAACTGCTTCACTCTCAGATATCAGCTGCCTTACTTGTAGCACACTTTGTGTCAATAAAATATAGCCATATCACATGAGTATATTTTAGTGGTTCTGAGCATTAGTTATTTCAAATCTAAGCATAGACAATAACATTGGTGACTAGACGATGAGCAAAAATTGATGGACAGACATAGTAGGCTTCAGTGGCTAATGGTCAGCTCATTTACATCAAGAAAGAGGGCATTGGCTTTTGGTGCACAATGCTAAACTGTAGTGGAGAGTGGAAAGCAGCATTATTATTTTGTAAGGCAAGCATATGCACAAATGGTTGGGTTGACATCAATGCATCACGAGTGAGAGTGCCGATGTGTGAGAGTGCAGTGATGTTTATATCATTGGTGGGGGAAGGATAGGGCATATAAAAAAAAACTGTGGTTAAGAGCAAATGTTGGTGGCTTTGGATACCTTGACATCATTCTCTGCCTTTTCCACTCCCCAAAGGTAGTTGAAAGCCTTGTCTGTTGTGCTACCAGGGGTCCAGTGAATAACCATTCAATTTAGATGGGGGGGTGTTGAGTGATAGGAGAGGCACAGACCAGCTTCAGTTGGTCATCCCGGCCACAGCAACCATAAATAATTTAAAGAAACAAACAAGGAGACTATGATATAAAGAAATACATTAATTAATTAATATTTCCTTAATATGCATGTATCTCTCTTACCAAGCCACTGTCTAAAGTCTCAGAAATGTGTTTTTTTGATTACCATTTTTTAACTTCTGAAACTACAGTCATAGATCAGCACAGTGAGAGAGCTTCCTCCATGCTTTCAGAAGCAGGCTGTTTGCACAAAAAGAACACGCACGATAGAACATAATTGCTGAAAGGGAAAGAATGTGATTTCTTGGTTGTGAACTTATGCCAAGTGCAATTTTAAAGAAGCAAATGAATGCCACATCTGACAGGTTATGTGCAATGGTGGTAGGAGAACTGTCACTGCAGATGTCATTGTCAGCTACTGTATAGAAAACTCAAAGCATAAACCACAGATACAAGAGGCACTTTAAAGATAGTATATATCAGTACATGGTGTTACACTGGGTATTTGAGAACTACAATATTCACAAGCTTTAATGTTAAACAATCCTGCACTTTTTAGTCCGAGACAATGGATACAAGTGCTGATTTTTAGAGGTAACACAAGATGATGGTTTGCTTCATTGATTTGCTTTTAGTATATATTGGGTAGTTGCAGGACCAGAGGCTAGGGTTTTTGAAGGCAGTATATTGTTTGCAGTCTGTTATGATAATACAAAGCTGCACAGTTTGACATGGTGTTCCATTACCTTCACTGAGGTAAAATCATTTAAGTTTTCTCATGTATTCCGTTAAGAGACTTTTTGTAATACTAAAGCTTTGATACAGTTATATTTCAAAAGCAGTAAGTACACTAATGCGGTCATGATCATTCAAGTTTGCTTTTGGAGTTTTAACAAAGACTGCCTTCTCAGTGCATTTAGAATTTATTTTTGCCAACAACAGTGACAAAAATTCAACAAGCATTATAAAGAAAAAGTTCCATTTTTTTATTGTTTGAATATATTTATATGTATATCTGTACCTATATCTATATATATATATATATATATATATATATATATATATATATATATATATATATATATATATATATATATATATATATATATATATATATATATATATGTATATCTATATCTATATCTATATCTATAGCTATAGCTATAGCTATAGCTATATCTATATCCATCCATCTGTATACAGGGTTGGCCAAGATGAACTGACTGAAAGTGACTCAAGCACTCAGCTCTCCTTGTCAATAAGGAGAAATTAATCATAGGCACTAAACAGCCTATAATTGCAGAGTAAACCTTGCAAAGGTAAGAAAAAACAGCTCTTAAACTTTACAAAAAAGCACCTAAACAGGCATGTCCAAGGGCCAGCTTCCGGTGATTTTTCCTGCACACCTGGTGAATCTGGGCATACTGGGGCAGTGCAGCAACTGGCTCATGTACACAGACAATCCTCTCCTCCTACCACCCAACACTACAACCTGCAAGAGATGCACTTACATAGCCAAACTGGAAGTTAAGCTCTCTCCGGCCAAGATTGTGCTAGACAGTTAAGACACCTGCATTACACCTCAAGCAACTCATAGCCCTTCAAAACCCACACCATCAACACCCACACATAGCAACACTAAACCCGCATATGTGGAGGCCCTTAACATTAACCTGCCCAAGCATCAAGGACCTTTGAAGCCGAAACGCAAACACCAGTCACAACCAAAGTGACACATAGCTCACAACACCAGTGTGCCACCCAACAACAGCCCCTAAGGCAAGACAATGTACCCAACACTTTAGTCATAGGTGACTCTATAGTCAGGCACACTGATGTCCCACTCACCAGGCTGAACAAGGAGAAAATTACAGTCAGTTGCCTGTCAGGTGTCAGGATCCACTACATAACACATGCACTCAAGTCACTCCACAACACGTACAAATACGACCCTGTCATTGTCCATGCTGGAGTGAATGACTTGAGACTTACCTCCCTGGACTACATGAAAAGAGCCATGGAAGAGCTATTGGATCATGTGACCCAGGCAGGTATGACCCTAGCCCTGAGTAGCATCCTGCCTTCACCCAGAATGATACCACAGTATAAGGACAAAATGCTTGACTTCAACAATTGGCTAAGCTTCTGGTGTCATTCAAAGGGAATCCAGTATTTGTCTGCCTGGGAAGACATGATCAACAAACCAAGATACTTTGCCAGAGATGGTCTGCACCTGTCACCCCTGGGATTCAGGTTACTGGCTAAAGCTCTTGTCACCCCTATAGTGCCTTTTTTAGGCAAGGTTCAAAGGATAAAACCACCACCGTAACCGATACAAGCATGCAAAATCTGAAGGTAATGCTACTCAATGCTAGATGTCTAAACCTCAAAATACACTCTCTCGAGGCACTCCTAAAAATGTAGAACATCGATATGTGTGCAGTAACTGAGACCTGGTTCAAGGCTCCAGAGAGCACCCCTGTAATACCAGGCTACAATTCTTACCACACTTTTCAGCCACAAAACCAAGACCGAAACACTAAAGGTGGAGGGGTGTCCATATTCATCAAGGATATTCACACCTCCAGGCTAGTTGCCCAACACAATGCATCTGAAATTCTCCAGGTGCAACTAACACTAGGTAAGACAGCAATCCAAATTGTAGCTTGCTACAGATCCCCCACCATGCCCCAAGATTCTCACTACACCTTTCTAAACATACTGGAAAATATTAAGATACAACCAAACACCCTAATACTGGGTGATTTCAACTACCCTGCCATTAATTGGGAAAAATACTTGGTACCAACTCCTTTTCCCAATGGTTCGTGGAATTCATAAATTCCAATGCCCTGGATCAACTAATCAATTGTCCCACCAGGGGAGCCAATATCTTAGACCTGGTCATTACCAACATGGGAGATAGATGCTCCACACCAGTGGTCACCCCCTCATTGGTCAGGTCTGAACATAAGCAAATCACCTTTGACATCCACATCTCACCCCCACCCCCCAGTAAGGAAACTTCCTTAAAAAACTTCTCCAAAGCCAACTTTATGCTACTGAAGTCAGAAGTGACAAACTTCACAACACCCACGCAGACGGGATCTGGAAGTTCGACTGCAGAATCCTAAACTAAGGCACTGTATGGGCACATCCACTCGTGCATGAATTGTGCCATCCCAAATAGAACCAAGATGCTCTTCTCCAAAAAAAGGAAGCCAATCTGGTGGTCCCCTGCTATAAACAAACTACACAACAGAAGGAAGAAACTGTTGCAGAAAAGAGAAAAATCCTAGGATGCAAAAAATTCCCTCACCAGCCTCAGTAAGAAGCTGAGATTCCTCATAAAATCCTCAAAAGCTAGTTACGAAAATAAAATTGCCAAAGATTCCAAAGACAACCACAAGGCATTCTATAGTTATGTCAAGAATCTAAATGGCAATGCTCAGATCTGCTCTGAGCTACAACAGAATGGCATTAAATATACTGATCCCAAGGATATTGCCAATATCCTGGCAGATCGATTTAGTGCCAACTTCACCCCCCTCTCACCCCCTAAAGGGCCCATCTCAATACCAAAAGATTGCCAAATTCTGATAATCATAGCTATACAGGTAGAAACCACACTCTCCAAAGCTAAGAATACAGCATCCATGGGACCAGATGACATCCCAGGCTGTGTACTACATGAACTACAAAATTAACTGGCACCTCAACTAAGTGTCATGTTTAATCATAGCCTCACCTCAGGCTTCATGCCCACTGAGTGGCACACAGCTACAGTTATCCCACTCCACAAGGGAGGACCCCCCTTGCATTCCAGGAACTACCGTCCCATCAGTCTGACAAGCCTGATCTGCAACGGCATGGAATGCATTATCATGGAACTTATAAACAAAGAAATTGGCAACCTTCAAACACTGCACCCCACCCAGTTTGGGTTTGTGAAGGGCCGATCTTGTCTCCTGAATCTGACTGACTTCTTCGAATCAGTCTCCAGAACTGTGGACACGGGTAAGGTGGTCCACATAGCCTATCTGGACCTCGCCAAGGCCTTCAACACTATCCCCCACTCTGGAATCATAGATAAACTTACTATGCTGGGCATAAATCCGTATGTCACTCGATGGGTTGCCGACTAGCTTACTGACAGAACCCAGGCTGTAAAAGTAGCCGACTCCAAATCCAGCTCCAGACAAGTGACAAGTGGAGTACCTCAGGGTTCAGTCCTGGGACCACTCTTGTTTGGCATCTACTTCTCTGAAGTACAGGCCAACATTAAGGGAATCTGGCTAACAATGTTTGCAGATGACTGCAAACTGTGAGCCATTATTGAATCCCCAAATGAAGTGGATATTCTACAAAAAAGCCTTACAGAAACAGATACCTGGTGCCTGAGCCATGGGCTCAAGCTTAATGCTAAGAAATGTATAGTTATCCCCTTTGGAAAAAAAACATTTACCCATGAATTACCACATAGGTGGCAGGATGCTAAACATCAAAAGTGTGATGAGAGACTTAGGGACACAGGTGGACAGTGGTCTCACTTTCGATAACCACATTGCCACAACAGTCAGGAAATCCTTCTATGTGGCACATCTCATCACTAAGGGCTTTTCATCCAGAAAAAAGGAGGTCATTGTCCCACTGTACTCATCCCTCATTAGACCCATTATAGAGTATAATGCCCTGTTTGGTATGTACCTCACAAGACATCTGCAACAGCTGGAAAGGCCACAGAAATACCTCACTAAAAGAATCACAGGCCTAAAGCAGATGCCATATGCTGACCATCTAAAAAAACTCCAGCTATACTCTGTGGCATATCGTCTACTCAGAGGCAATCTCTGCTTAACATACAAGGCCATGTCAAACCCTGAGCTGTTTGACATGCTCCACTTAAAGAAATCCCAATCCCTCAGAGCCACATGCTCCAGGGATCTAAACCTTGTCATCACAATGAACAAAACATGCTGGAGGGATAGGTTCCTGACCCAGAGACTCCCCATACTCTGGAATAGACAGCCCATACATGTCAAGCAGAGTGCCTCCTTGGCCCTCTTCAAAAGGAACCTTGATTATTGGATGGGAGATAGGAAATTCACCCGGGGATCATGTCAGAGGCCCTGATAGACAGGGGCCCAGAGAAGTAAATATTGTGGGAAGAAATATCCAGGGAATTGGGAATTGTTATGGCTAGGCTTGCATTGGTCCTAGGGTCGATAGCCTAGTACCAACCTATGAACCTATGAACTGCACCCTTGGTGAAAGGGCTACATGGAGCCTTCCCCCAGGAGATACATGCGGTTTAGTATTGCATATTCGATTGTCATTTAGATGATCGAATATGTGCAAAAATCATTTTCTCAAACTGAGAGTTTGATAACCACAATGTCAATGTACCCTTACCCTCACTGTAGTGCAATCTCGGAGTTTGTATATATAAGTAGAGGGGTGTGAGGGGGTGCAGGGGGGCTTGCCCCCCTGCAAATGTTATTGTTAGTTGTGGGCAGATGTGAGCATTTCAGCAAAGTCGATATTCAACATTGCTGAAATGCTCCGTTTGATATTTCGGTTGCTCTGTGTTTTGATTTCCGACAATATTTGTCGGAAATCGTTACATTCATCTAAATGACGTTTGAAAATATGATAGTAAACCGATACATACACACACATATATAGACACAACACCTAATGCACCCATCCTAAACTACCCACACCACCCAGATTACCATTTTCTTCCTGTTTCTCAAAGTTTGTTTTACTCTTCAGCTTTTACTGCATTAAGCATTTATTCAACATATTTTAAGTAGGCAAGAGTACTCTCTGATAACTGTGTAAAAATAACTGTATTAAGCTGAGGTTCACCAGGCCACCAGAAGCTATGGGGGTTTCTATATAGTTTTTCTGAGGTGCATTTTACAGTGTTTTTTTTTTTTTTGTTATTAAATAGAAGAAAAAAAAACTTTTACATCCAATAATGGCCTGCAAAAAGCCATAATTAAAGGAAGAAAGTCAGTCTTGCTCTTCAGCTTTACACAAGACCAATACAAAGTAATAAGATTGGAAAAATGCCTAAATAACCAAAACTAACAGCCACAACAAAAAAGTTTAAACCAATTTAATAATCCAACTTACCGTTTTCACCCTGTCACCACAAGACTTCACCAGGATTGAGTAAAATCATTAAAAATTCATTTAAATAAGTCTGCACAATCTACACATGAAAGCAGCAACCAATGAAAATCAACCCTTATTAACCCTTTAAAGTACTACCCTTTATAAACTGAATTCCTTCTTCAAATGACAATCACTATCATGACTTACCAATGCAAACGAAAACCAAATAAATGTAAACATACATCATAAAAAATATCTATGTGTGTGCATGCAAATATAAAATGTAGAATATATGTATATATAAAACTGTATACAACTAATACATAACTAAATATGAATGTGTGTGAACAATATGTTTAATCCATAATGAAATCCCATCAAAAATGTAGACATCAACTTTGAAAAAAACATCTAAATTGTGCCTGCTGGCAGTTTTAAAAGAAAGCATGTAATGATATTTGTTCATTTAACAGGAGATGGATATCCTGATAGATATGTTTTGGGAGAGAAATTGTCCATTGAATTCATTAAATAAACCAGGATGGAGGTTACTGAGGCTAGAAAGACCAGATTCACATGCTTTATTAAAAATCAGTGTATTGAGGAAGGAACAGTAGTAGGGTACCATTATTGCATCAAGAAAAGAAAAAAAACAGGTGTGATGGTGATCCCCTACAACCATGATGCCCCAACCATTGCAAACATTTTCAAAAATGCATGAAATACAAATTTTACCCCTGGAATTAAAGACCAATTGGGTGGTTCCCCACAGGTGTTTTTAATAGGGAACATAATTTAAAGGGATAGTTGGAAGGGAATCAGGAAATGCAAATTACAGCACACAGGCTCTGATGGTTAAATGTGGGTCGTGTAAATATTGCAAGTGCATCAATGATGGTATTTATGTTAACACATTATGAGAGGGCAATAGCCTGTCCTAGTCATGTTAACTGGAACAATAAGATGGTTGTTTATCTAGCATCTTGTTTGACATGTCAGTCATTCTATACAGGTAAAACCATAAAGTGGCTTAGATATAGAATTGAGGAACGTGACAGATATTAAGAACATGAGGTCAATAAATGCAGTTTATGTGCACTCTGTAGAATGTACTAACTTCAAAAGATTTCTATTTTTTGCAGTCGACAGGACAAGTTATGGAGAAAGGGGTGGCAATTTTGAGAGTTTATTGGAGCACAAAGAAACTGTGTGGCAGTAAAGGTTGAATGCCACTTTAAAGCCAGGATTAAATGAACAAATATCATTACATGTTTTTTTTAAGCTGTGAGCAAGCACAGTTTAGATGGTTTTATTCAAAAATGATGTGTAAATTTCTGACAGGATTTCATTATGGATTAAATATCTTCACATACATTCATATTTACTTATGTAGTAGTTGTATACAGTTTTATATATACATATATTATACATTTTATATTTACATACATAAGCATATATATTTCTTTGATGTATGTTCACATTTGTTTAGTTTTCATTTGCATTGATGAGTCATGAGAGTGATTGCCATTTGAAGAAGGAATTCAGTTTATAAAGGGTAGTACTATAAAGGGTTAATAAGGGTTGATTTTCATTGGTTGCTACTGTCATGTGTAGGTTGTGGGAACGTATTTAAATTAATTTTTAATGATTTTACTCAACTCTGATGAAGAATTGTGGTGACAGGGTGAAAGTGCTAAACTGGATTATTAAATTGCTCTTCAACTTTGCTTTTCCTTGAATCCTTTCACACTCCCTAACTAACCAAGACTTACAGTCTCATAACTGGGGTAAAAATAACTGCATTAAGCCTGGGTTCTGGTGGCCACTAGGCCCCCAGAAGCAATGGGGGTTCTATATACACTGAGGTGCATTTTACTGTTGTTTTTTTTAAACAACTTTTTCATCAAATGATGGTCTGAACAAAAATCACAACTAAGAGAAAATTTTCAGTCTTGCTATTCAACTTTGTTTTTCCAGAATTCTTTCAAAACACCCTGACTGACTGATACTACACTGTAATAACTAAATAAATTTGGAGGTCTAGGGGCTGCTAGGTACCACAAGATGCACTCAGATGTATTTTAGAACTTTCTTTCAACCTTTTGATTCAGTGATGTTCTGAACAAAAATCATACGTAAGGAAAGAAATTCAACCATATTTTTTATTTCAAGAAAAAAAAAAAGAGTTGTATAAAAGGTTTAATGATCAATGTTAATGCTCAAAGTTAACCAGATAACAATAAACATAGAAGACAAATGCTTGGGATGATACATAAATTATATATGTAAATAGTACCTGCTTCCCTACGCCGCCTTAAGAAAATGTTGTCACTTTCTGTGCATCCTCATCTGGTGCTGAACTAGTATGAAAATTAGGAGACAAAGCTACAAACATATATTACATAAATCTGCTATTATATATATATATATATATATATATATATATATATATATATATATATATATATATATATATATATATATGTATATATATATATATATATATATATATATATATATATATATATATATATATATATATATGCATATATATATATATATACATGCACGCCATGTCTGGTTACCCTCTACACACAAGACAGCCACCTTCTGAATACCCCTCTGAAGTCATATTGGGACAAAGCTGACAAACAAATAGAGCATACTTGATGTCAGACATACATAAACAGAATGCTTCTTTACCCTCCCCGACATCATTTCTACCTGTATATGCACTTGATATTCAACTGTGAAGAAAAAATGCAGTAAGGTTTTCAACTCACTTTTAGACAGTACAACTGTACAAGCTCAATGATCCTTTGTGCACTCCTTTACGTCTGTGAGGAAATGTATGACTACAATGTCCCCAGGACAATACAAGATAGTAACCTTTGAGGTTTGGAGAAAAGTAAAAGAAACAGTGACATCATCCCAGCTCCCCACAGAAACTACAGCAACCTTCTGTGTACAACTCTGAGCAGGGCTGGTATTAGACTAGGTGGTGTTCAGGACAGAGGAGTCACTTGTCCTCTTTACAGTGATTTCTCAAAAAAGGGATAAAAAGAATCACAGAATTTCCAGACCTTCAGTGACTATTAAGCCCATGTCAACATCCACTTATACAGCTTTGATTTGTGCGGACCACCAGCCCCTGGAACCCTTGAAGGTCTGGGAATTGTGTGATGCACCCCCCTCTTTAACTGTGCATGTGAAATAATGGTCAATTGCTTTCATCCAGACAACCCACATAAAACAGTTATAGCTGTATCTATCTACAATTTTGATGTCAGATTGTGATAAAAAGAAGATGGCTATGTAATGCATTTCACCTTTGCTCCAAACAAACATTTGCCAAACATTAAAATATTCCAAGTTACTTCTCACAAATCGCACTCATCCAGAAAGGTCAGAATAATAAGGAAACAACAGCTTGTGGCTGACTATTAATTTTCCTTGAAACGCAGCCTAACAATTTTACCTACTCTGTCTATGCATATCAGGTGACAGTTTAAGTACTTTAGGTTCCTTCTGTCAAGTGCACACTAGTCCTGCAAAGCAAGATAGTGGTGACTGCTTAAAACTGAGCAAAGGACAAGAGCTTTGGTTACATTCATCCGGCCAATCCCAATCCCATATCTAACACCCTCTTACTGCCAGAGTCAGGAACAAATCCCCCCAAAAAATCAGTGACACATTTTAAAATATCAGTACTATTAACATGAGTACTTGCCAGAGTAAAAGAAAGTGAAATAACAACCTCAACCCACAATTCTCAACCATTTCCCTCTGCAGGGACAAATCCACCCCCCCAAAAAAAAATAAATAAATAAATAAAAATAATCAGGGAAACATTTTAAAATATTATTACTGTTAACATGAGGACTTGACAGAATAAGAAAATGTGAAATAAAAGCCTTAACCTGGTTAATAGCTATCAACCTCTTACCTTCAGAATCAGGACAGATTAAAAAAAACAGGCACACATTTTAAAATATTAGTAGTAGTAATATCAAGAAGTGATAAAATAAGGCAGAATCAAACAACATATATTTCCTGAAACAAAAGAAGTCTATAATTTTAATTATTGTTATTTTTATTAGGTGCAATCTAACACCTTTTCTCTCAAAGGACTTATCACTCAAAATCATGTACATTTGAGAGGTATACCCAACCCCTAAATGGCAAAGTTATAGGCATGAGGTCTGTTGACCTGATGGCCAGATAATACATTTCATCTTTACTATCCCATACAAATAAGATGCCACACATTAAAGTATTCCAAGTTGCTCCACACAAATCACTAGAAATATTGTGAAAAATATCTGGCTGAGCACAGCCAGCATCACACAAATCCGTAATAAATAACACAAGAAATATCAGGTTTATCACTTTCAGCATCATGGGGAAAATAATAATGATAATAATTCTTACCTCACCATTTGCTGTCTCACACCATTCCATTCAAATATCAATAAATGTTCCTATTCCAAGACTGAAGATACAGCTGTAAAGACAAGCTGGACATTAGACTAAAAAAAAGCACCAGACTGATGCAGGCAATCAGTACACAGAGTGCCACTACTTGTTGAGTATTAAATAGAATGTTGTGAAATCTCTGCTCAGTGACCTTACAAAGCTCAAGTCTAATATTATAGTGTTTGACTTGATTTGAATGGTTAAGTCAAGTAAAGCACCTACCTCTGGGGCACTGCATTTTGTTAATTTATTTTTTAGAACAACTAAACAACTTATTTCATTGTTCTAAATAATAAGAATGAATTGAAAATAACACCCTTCTAACCATTCCGAGCATGGTGCTCTAGATGGTTGCCTAGTTCACTTATGGGTAAGGTTAGCCCATTATATAGATGCAGATACACACACACATTTACATTATTGTGGATATATTTACTTATAAACTTTTGGATTGTACAAAGGTGACAAATAGTTTCCTTCACATTTCTGTTACCAGCAGTCATGTAAGAAAGGAATATCATATTCAAACTGTATATGCTTTTATTTTTAACCACATTGCCATGTCATTATGTGTTTCTTGCTGTAAATCTGTTGTCCGACTACCTTTTTCTGATCTAGATTAGGACTGAAAATGGTGTTTCATTCATTGGATCACAGCTACATACCAGGATATTGATCTATGAGGATCTTAGGAAACCTAGAATTACATTCCCATTGTAGTTTTAGTCCTTATTTTTTACATATGAATAACCTAGAGGTGGCAGATATGTTTGTACATTTACTTGTTGTTCCTGTCCATTCGAGATGTGGATTGTAAAGTGGGAAGGAATTTATGATTACCCATCCCTTCATCCAAACAATGTTTGACTAAAGTAAGAGTACTTTGCTTTATGTGGAATGGAAGATGGTGAACCAGTGTGTTTACACAGTTAACAAACATATGTAGGTACGTATATATGTATGTGAGTATATATGTATATATGCATATATATATTTTTTACTGGAAAGGCTCACTCTGACCCTGCCATAGATTGCTGTGAAGGAAAGGTTAGTTTGTTTCTGCTTTCCTTTATTTTGTATTGCTTCATTACCTTCTATTATTTTGTAAATTGTTTTTTTTTTTTTTTACTTTACACTGTGTTTTTGCATGTATTCTGCTTTTAAATACATATTTCATCTAGGAAAGAGACCACAGCTATATCTTTTGTGAGTCACACAGAAATTAAATTTTCCCCTACCCTCATATCTTGGTGCTGTTGTGTTTTTAACTTCAACTGTCTTTCTAGTTGCCTGCCCCTTATGTTAATTTGACATTATTGTATATTCCCTTCCCTCATCTCTTTAATTGGCTATTGTAAGTAAACACATTATCATTTTATGAAATCACTCCCCTTCAGCTAGGTACATTTATTGGCCATCCCACTTTATTCCATGCAGCCAGAATACAAAGTGCCTGACCCTTCCGGTCTACTTTGCTCTTTTAAAATTAGCAGCTCTCCAATTAAATAGCTAAAGCTTAAGTTACCCCCTTTCATATCTAACTGTTTACTGTACACCAAAATTCTTAGCACGTTAACCCATTTTCCATCTTACCTTTAAAATCTGTAACATGTAGTCCAAAACCACTAATTATTGGAAAGCCCACATTCTGCCTCTCAGTAGTCATTTTGGGATTAGTTCTGTTTTGTTGCTAGTGAAAGAAGGAGCATAGGGAAATTATTTCCTGGAGAATGCTGTTTGCCAGAAAGCCTAATACCCGCTTCATAGGTGCCAGCTTGGAATTTGTGCTTATATTTTGTTCCTGGTGAGAGAAGGAGCAGAATGCATTGATTCCTGATGGACCTTCCTGATTGGCCTGGTTTCTATTCAAGACATCTAGCAATAAAAGAGCCTTGCATCTTCTGGGACAGGACTGTTGATCACGAAAGAGCCTGTGGCCTGCTTCTCATCTTGAAATTGATGCTACTGTTTTACCTCTGGTGAGAACAGAAGCAAAAGAGCATTGTATCCCAGCAGTGTGAAGCCGTGGTGAGACCAGCAATAATAGAAGCCAGGATGTAGTCATTCAGGCAAATCCCATCTTTTCATCAACCTTGACAAAGCTAATTATTTATTTTCTGTAGGTACTGCTTGATTTGCTGCTGTCTACCCTAACTTCAGAATATCTCCCTAAATACTTCATCCAGAAAATTTCAGGGTTTACTTGTTAGTTTCCTCTCAAGCATTTGGCAACACCGTGTAGAGATGCAAATACCTTGAGCTGACAATTTTCCTGTAAAAGTACCCTTGAAATTTCATCAATACCTAATTGCACACAGCAACTATTTTGCAGTTGCAAACCAGTTGCAAACCAGATACTCATGACATTACTTTATATTCTCACTGCAACCATCTAATTAATTAAAAAGTACATGCTGCCATGTATATGAACTTTTCCATTAATTTTGCTACCAGCTTGGAGGATATGGGCACCCTAAGGCAATGCACACATTATCTCATGTTTACTGCTAAGCAGATATATTTACACAATGTCACTGGAGGCAAAGCTCTCACATAAAAGCAGTCCTAATGCCAGTCAGGGTCAGTAGTACATACGCTGTATCCATCACACACAGTTCAAAGAAGACACATAGACCCACATATGCTGAGACACTTAAATATAATCTTACAAACCCCCAAAGACCTTTTAGACAAAGTACACATAACAAATACCCTCAGCAGCCCACAATGTACTCTTTCAAAACAACACCTACATCAACACATACAGCTACATCTCATGGAGCCTCTACTTCTAAGCCCATGAGGTAAGCTACCACACAATCCAGTATTCTAGTCATTGGAGACTCCATTGTGGGACACACTGATGTCCCTGTCAATAGGTTGTGTGAGGGGCCAAGATCCACCACATTACATATGCACTCAGGTCATTGGACCACAAGTACCAGTATGATTTAGTCATTGTCTGTGTGTGTAAAAATGATCTGAGACATATCTCCCTAGACTATATGATAACAAACATCATGGAGCTCTCAGAATATGTGGCTGAGGCTGGCACGTGCTTAGCATTAAGCAGAATTTTACTTTCTTCAAAGATGATTCCACAATAGGGACAGAAGATGACTGACTTTAATAACTGGCTTAGTTTCTGCTGTCATTCTATGAGGTGCAATATATGTCAGCATGGAAGGAGATGGTCAACAGACCACTCTGCTTTGCCAGGAATGGTCTGCACCTCTCCCCCCTGGACTTTCAAATATTAGTTAAAACATTGTCCTCCCACATAGTGCCTTTATTAGACAATGCAAAACTGAAACTACTTCCAACATAGCAAATTGAAACCAAGAAAATCTAAAGGTGTGACTGCTCAATAGTAGGAGTCTAAAACAAAAAACTCAACTCCCTAGAAGCTGTCTTTACCCTAAAGAATCCTGATATCTACACCATCATTGAGGCATAATTTAAAGCCGCTGAGAGCACACTGGGGATGCAAGGTAATAATGCCTTTCACATTTAGACCAGCTACTACACCGACAGGGACTAAAGGTGAAGGCATCTTGATTTACATCAAAAATAAATATACATCAAGGCTTGTCATAAAGGATGATACACTTGAGTTCTGCATGTTCAGATCACCATAGGCAGAGTCCCATACCACTTCCTTGCAAGTCATAGGTCCCCATCAATGACACAGGAAACCCATAGCATGTATTTAAGCTTATTAGAAACACTTGCCATCCAACCCAATACAATTTTCATGGGTGAATTTAATTATACCAGTATTAACTGAGAATCATATATGACACCAAACATACAGTCATAGAGATTCCTGGATTTTGTAAAACAAACTTCCTGGACCAGATTGTCAATACATCGACCAGCGTTGCAAACATAGTGGATCTGGTCCTCACTATCATGGGACAGTGTTGCACACCCCCTAGTCTACTACTAAGTGGTAACCTGGCACAATTTCAAGCAAAATAAGCCCTAAGACACTGCTGCTTATGCAGAACTGTTCACAGAAACCCTGATCAAGCATGTTAACAGCTGCATAGATACAGCTGTACCCACATTGAAGAAGTACAGAACTGACACAAAACACATGCCACCCTGGTGGAATCACAACATCAGTAGGCTGTATTACACAAGGAAGAAAATTACAGCAAAAATTAGGAGGTATAGTAGCCCGTAGGATAAAAATCACTCTCATCAAACTAAACAAACAACTCAGAGGACAAATAAAGTCTAGCAAAGACAAATTTGAGGTGAATTTGTCCTCCCAGGCCAATGTCAAACACAACGTATTCTTTGGTATGTCATCAACTTCAAAGGCAATACACAATTTTGTGCAGAGCTCATTGGAAATAGAACCATCTGTACTGACCCAGAAGATATAGCAAACCTACTGGCCAAAACAATTTAAGCTCCAACTTTACCCCTCTCATCCAATCAATCTTCCCTCAGGAAATACCATCAAATATAAATCCTCCTACTCTGACCAGGGAAGAGGTCCTTAATGCTTTCTCAAAGTCCAAGAACACTGTATCAATGGTTCCAGACAATATCCCAGGATGCATTCTAAGTAGTGTGAAACATGATGTATCAGGCCATCTGGAAGTGCTATTTAAATGTAGCCTCTGGACAGGCTTCATGCCTCACAGATGGAGAACAGCAACAGTTATCCCTCTGCACAAAGGTATGCAACTACAGACACTAGAATCTACAGACCCATAGTTTCATATGCAAAGTCATGGAAAAAATTATCACAGAAATGATCAATAATGTCATAGAAAACCTACAGACACTGGACCCCATTCAGTTTGGTTTTGTCAAGGGCTAATCATGCCTACTCAACCTGGTAGACTTCTTTGAGAAGGTGAACAAAGCAATGGATGAGGGTAAAATGGTTCACACTGCCTACCTTGACCTGGCCAAGACATTTGATACAATACCTCACTCAGGCATTATTGACAAACTCAAGAAGTTAGGTATAAATTCTTATGTCACTTGGTAGATAGCCAGCTGGCTCACAGACAAGACCTAGGAAGTTAGTATTGAGGAGTCCTCCTCTACAAAGAAGCCATTCACAAGCGGAGTCCCTCAGGGATCAGTCTTAGGTCTTCTCTGAAGTGAAGGCCAATGTTAATGGCCTCTGGTTGACAAAATTTTCAGATGATTACAAATGAGGAGGATCATAGAATCCCCCACCAACATAAATGTTCTCCAGGAAGGGCTGACACAGACAAATAACTGGTGTCACAGCCGTGGACTAAAACTAAATACAAAGAAATGTCTAACACTATTCTTCAGAATCCATCCACCCTTGATAACTATGATATTGACAACACACCCCTAAGAGTGGACCCAGTAGTCAGGGACTTGGTGCACACATAGACAGTAATCTAGCATTTGACTAACACATGTGTAAAGTAAGGAGGAAATCATTCTATCTTGTGCAACTTATAAACAAAGGTATGGCATCTAGATTAAAGGAGGAAATTGTTCCACTGTATTCATCATTCATCCAACTACCATTGAGTACAATGCCCCTTTTGGTATGTATTAACCAGGCAGAAGCAGCAACTGGAGCATCCACGAAGGTTTGTCACTAAAAGAATAATATAAGTAATATGTCCTATTTAGACTGCTACAAGACCAAATCCCTGTCTTCTGTCTCCTGCAGGCTGTTGGGTGGAGATCTATGCCTGGCATAAAAGGCATTACCAGACACCACCCATGATGGATCTCCTGCATATCTGCAAAACAAACAGTACCAGAATTACCTGTTCCAATGATTTAAAACTTGAGTTTGAGTGTAATATAAATAGAACCTGCTGGAGAGACAGGTATATTTCTCAGAGACTACCCCTTCTCTGGTACAGGCTCCACATCCATGTGCAGCAGCATTCCTCACCGACTCAATTCAAGTTTAACTTGGACAGTTGGATGGGGAACAGGAAATTCATCCCTGGGCACCTATGTCTCTAATGGACACAGGCAGCCTGTTTATCTCCAAGGCTCCTGCTTGTAAATGCAAGCCTGTGCTTGCACTTATCAAGGGTACCAGAAATTATCAATGATTTGGGATGCATGGCTAGGCTAAAAAAGGCCCTTGTGGCCATTAGCCTAGTACACATCTATGAACAAAAGAACATATGTATGTATAAATAAATAAATAAATGAAACATTTACTACACCCATGCTTGCCCACTATAGCATGCAAACACTACTTGAAAACAGCATTATAATTTTATTACTCAGTAACTGGATAACTCATTTGATATTAATGTACTGAAATTGTATGGATTCTTTTAGTACTAAGGTTTGGGCATTTCAAGTAGCCCTTAAGTGCATTTAGACAAAAGTTCATTAAAGAGCTAATAATATAAATTTACCTTTCTATAATAAATATAATAGCAAAACTGGCCTAAACATTTTAGTAAAACACACTCCTAGTGCCTTGACAGAATTCTGCAATGTTGTATATTTTTTTAGAATAAGGCTAACCTAACAGCTGATGAGTTTTTTGTATTTCTAATAGAAACCATTCAGCCTACTCATATGTCTAATATAAGCTCCTGCAGATGAGCTGTGACATATATATTCTGAGTGGAAAGACTACTGTTGCAAGACTAATTAGCATGTACAATAGTGTATGGCCAGTTATTTATTTTAATTTGTAACATGGCGACATTTGATACCAGCATATTATAGCCTTGTGCTATACCAGTTAGCCCCACAAATTCACTTGTTCCCTGCTGCTCAACAATAAAAGCAACCAGTCACCGCACAGACTGGGCTCTAGCTTTACGTTCTGACTGACAGGCAAGTCATTAAATGCACATTCTTTCATGGACCTTATTTTCAGCAACCTAAATGGCCCGTGAAAGGAGTGACATGTAAGCATAAGGGATAGCAACCACATAAAAACCCACTCGGGGCACAAGACGTAAAAATACCAACACAACAGTAAACCACAGAGGACATTTCACAAGGAATGGTGAAATAAACCACTTTTAATGAAAAGAACGACTTAGCGCTTTCACCAGTACAACTGGCTTCTTCAGAGTCATTTGATAATTCACATTGCCATGAATTTATTGCACTTAACCCACAGACATAGGTTAAAATCAAATTGCCCCACCCAATAAAAACATCAAACTACTTAATATGCATATAATCACACCAAATACACATAAGAAAGGTATACATACATACTATATACAAAATACATATATAAATATAACAACAGTGATAATTAATAATGCATAAACTTGAAAAACTTAATTAAATTAACTATGTATGGTATTTATAACCAGCTGAAAGAATTAAAATTACATTAAATTTGTTTAGATTTCAACTTCAAAAGGTGTTTTAGAGACACACTGTCATTTAGCCCAGGGGATTTCAGTGCATTGAGTCTTAACTGCCATTCCGTTTCTAGGGCACCCACTTTATTCACCGTATCCCCACAACCATCAAACTCAGAAATCCGTCCTACCACAAAAAACAAGAATTTGTTGAAATTGGGACATGTAGTACTGTGTAAGTATAACGCATTATGCATGTCATTCTTTCTAATGGATCTAACATGTTCTGATATCCTGTCTTTCAACCTCCTAATGGTCTTGCCTACGTAGAATGCCTCACATGACATGCACGAGGCCACATATACTAAATTCTTAGTGTTACAGTTGCATTGACCAGGACATGGTATAGTATACTTATAACCACACACACATAGGTAGGATCCTTCACTAATAAATCTACACCACCTACATGCCCCACATTTTCTCATATTTGATTTAAATTGTGGCTTGGCTTTCCTTTCCAACATTCCCTTCAAGTTGTCACCTCTACTATAAACAATCAGAGGGTCAGGGCCCACTATCCCTTTGATTTCATCACTTAGAACGCTTCTCCAAAGATTTTTCACTATTTCACCTAAATCAGGTGCTCTGCTGTTGTAATTTAACACAAGACAAGCTCCTGCATACTTATCATCAGTTTTGTTGCTTATTAAAACCCTTGAATGTAAAATAGGCGAAAACCTAGTAGCCCTTCTTCTAACCACATCCTTTTTAATTTTGAGAAGCAATTTTAACGGGTATCCACATTCCAAAAACATACGAATTAATTTAAAAATCTCAATCTTGAAAGTTTTCTCATCACTCACTAATCTTGATGTCCTGACCATTTGCCCCTTAATAACACCTTTCCTCTGATGCCACGGGTGACAACTATCAAAATGTAACAGGGAATTTGAATAATTTTCTTTTCTGAAAATGTTACTAGAAAAACCCTCACTAGTTTTGCTAATGGTTAAATCCAAAAAATTAATAACATCTTCATTCCAAATATATGTAAATTTGAGAAAATTGGTCGTCCCATTCAAATATTCAACAAATTCACCTGCAGTTTTTTCATCACCCTTCCATAAAATCAACAGGTCGTCCAAAAATCTATTGTACAACACAATGTTACTGTTGAATCTGGAAGAAAAAACATACTGCTTTTCCCAAGTAAGCAACACTGAATTAGCAAAAACCGGGGCACACTTCGCCCCCATTGCTACTCCTGACACCTGCTGATATGTTTCACCCTCAAATGAAATAAAATTGTTCTTTAGAACAATCTCCATCAGATCATATAAAAAGTTAAGCTTGTTTGTGTCCACCATACTACTCTCCACAATACTGTCATAAAACATATCCAAACCTGACTGGTGTGGAATAACCGAAAATAAATTAATAACATCAACTGTCAAAAAAACAAAAGTTACACCACTCGTATCCAAAGCCCTAAGTCTTTCAAGGCAATGCCACGAATCTCTAAGTGTATATGGGTGGTTCCACTGACAACTGGCTTACACAAAACATCAATGTATGCCGCTAGGGCTTCGGTCTTAGATCCCCTTGCTGCCACAATAGGTCTAAATTGTAGGTTGTCAGTGCCCTTGTGTACTTTTGGGATACCAAATATACAGGGAATTTTTGGAAACTTAACACTCAAATAATGAAATTCCATCTCATTAATGACCCCTTGGAATAAAGCATCTTATGAAAACAATTCAATTTTGAGATACGCTCTGTTAATCTCATTAATAGAAACCCTCTTATAAGTATGTTCATTATTCAGAATCACAAACATTCTAGAAACATAATCAATTTTGAACATTACTACCATCCCCCCACCCTTGTCGGGTTTCATAAATCTGAACTGATCGGAGATCCTGTAACATTTCAACAATTCTCTTTCTTCTTTTGAAAGATTGTCTGTTTCCTTAGTACTAGATGTCAAATTTCTTCTAAACTCGTACTTAACCAACCTTTCAAACAACACAATCTCAGTGTTAGGGGGCGGTATAAAAGTACTCCTTCTTTTCAAAGTTTGGGTACATGTATTAGAGTTCCCTCCATCATTCTGCTTCCCCAAGGCTGAGAAAAAAACTTTTAAATGTAATTGTCTTGTATACAGTTTTAAATTAATGAGTACATGAGCAATATCCAATCTAAAATTGTGTACAAAATTGATGCCTTTACAAAAAACATCAAAATGTGCATCACCAATCTCAATATCAGTGTAGTTATAAATGCAAAAAACATTTCTCCTCAAAATCTGATGTTTCATGACATCACATCCCTCCAAGCACATATCCCCATTGTTGCCATCATGCAAACTCATAGTACATGATACCTCATCACCAAAAACATTCATCAAAGACGTCCCAGTACTACTAAATGTCAAATTTCTTCTAAACTACTACCGGTGCTTCTACGGACCCTGGAAATTACCGCCCCATAAGCTTGACGAGCCTTGTCTGCAAAGCTATGGAGAAGATCATAATGGAACTCATAAATAAAGACATTGGGGACCTACAGACACTGGATCCTACCCAATTTGGCTTTGTCAAGGGCAGATCCTGCCTCTTGAACTTGGTCGACTTTTTCAAAACAGTCACTAAGGCCATTGATGAGGGTAAGGCAGTTCACACAGCCTACCTTGACCTAGCAAAAGCAATCAACACAATACCCCACTCGGGCATCATAGAAAAGCTCACCAGCTTAGATGTAAACCCATATGTCACAAGATGGGTTGCAAACTGGCTCAAGGACAGAACACACAGGGTTAGAGTTGCTGGTGCCATGTCAGACTCTAAGCCGGTCACGAGCGGTGTCCCACAGGGCTCAGTCCTGGGCCCCCTCTTGTTCGGCATTTATTTTTCTGAAGTGCAGGCAAACATAGGGGGATTGTGGCTGACAAAATTTGCAGATGACTGCAAACTGGGCACCATAATTAACACTCCATCAGACACAGACATCCTCCAGAGAGGTCTCATAGAAATGGATAACTGGTGCCAGAGCCATGGCCTTAAGCTAAATGCCAAAATGTATAGTCATACCCTTTGGGAAAAACAAGGTAACCCCTAATTACCACATAGGTGGTAATCCATTAAACACGGAAGAAGTTATCAGGGACCTGGGGACCCAAGTTGACAGTAACCTCTCTTTTGACACTCACATTGCCAAAGTGGTTAGGAAGACCTTCTACATTGCCCAACTGATCATGAAGGGATTCACATCCAGATCAGGAGAGGTCATTGTACCCCTGTACTCTTCACTTATCAGACCAATGATTGTGTACAACGCCCCATTCGGAATGTACCTTACCCGACACCTGCAGCAGTTGGAAAGACCCCAAATTTCCTCACCAAAAGGATAAAGGGGCTCAAACATATGTCATACGATGCCTGACTGAAGAAACTCCAGCTCTATTCAGTCGCATACCGTCTGCTCAGAGGTGATCTGTGCCTGACATACAAGGCCATGTCCAACCTGGAATTAATGGACATGCTCCACCTCAAAAAATCCAAATCCACCAGAGCCACGAGAGCAAGAGACTTAAACCTCAACACGGATATAAATAGGACGTGCTGGAGGGACAGATTCATCACCCAGAGACTCCCTACACTATGGAACAGAATCCCAGTCCATGTGAGGCAGAGCCCCTCACTGACTCTGTTCAAGAGAAATCTTGACGAGTGGATGGGAGATCGTAGGTTTACCCCGGGAATCATCTCTTTATCACTGCTGGACAGAGGCACAGCAAACTAATGGGTATAGTATTCTCATCCTAAGGGGTGGTGAAAGCCACACACACTCTGGCTAGGCTTATAAATGCCCTAGGGCAGATAGCCTAGTATGACCCTATGAACCTATGAACCAACAACACCATCCAATGACATTTGACCATCATTGTGTACAATACTACAATTCAGTACCAAATCTGCATCATTATTGTTCATGAAAAAGTCATCATCACCATGTATCAATAACGACCCCTCCTGTTGGCTCTCCTCCCCACATATAGGACACTTGTGGATTCCCCACAGTCTGCCCTCTGTTCATGAGCCTCTCCGACCTCCGTGGTCCATTCTGTTGCTCTAAAAAATTGTCGTTAATCGGCTCAACAAAATTGTCATTAAACACAATGCCCTTTGGGTTTTCTTCCCCGTAAATAGGTGGAAATTTAAAACCCGGGGGGTATGCACAATTGTTTTTGTATTCTGTGATGTCCCTTGCAAGCTTTTTCTGTTTCAAAGCCAAGTTCTTGTTTACAAAAGTTTCAATGTTCATAACCACTTTATCAAAATTACTCTGGAGATGCTGAAACAAGAGGTCACTAGTAATACTCACATTTAGTTTACTAATTTTGTCCTGCATTTCTAGCAACTTGACATCATTGTTACGATATAATAATGTCCAACATATCCATACCTGCTCTATTGAAGAGAGTTGTTAATTCACGGAATGCTTCTCTGCCCTCGTCGATCCCCATAGGTCTCTTCCAAATTCGCAGACCTTTTGGTACCTGATTGAGTTCCTTAGATTTGTTGAGGAACAAACTATCAAGCTGAATAGCTTTGTACTTAATGCACAACTTCTCATATTGATTGATTTGTTCCCTCAAGGACGGAAGCATTTTAGCTTTGTTTTCCGTTGTCCCTCCATTACCGAAATTCGGCGTCTGGAACCAGGAAGTAAGGTCGTGTTTCCGGCCCGTTAACCCAGGGTCCACCACCGGAACCGAAGGTGCTTTACTAGAACTAGGCTGCTGGAAAACAGCCTCACTTTGCAAAGTATTTGCATTTTCCTCCTGTCCCGGAGGAATAGTATTGATGGGTGAGTGCAAAGTGAACAATTCCACTTGGGAGTCCGTGGGGCTGACTGCCGATACCACTCTACTCCCTGACGCTTCTCCAGAATAAGCTTTAATAAGCTTGTCTACCACACAAGCTAGTTCCTTCAAAATCACTTCCATATGCCTTGCAACAACCACAAAATTCACCGTAAAACAAGAAAACGTCCCCGTGGCCACTCGACTAGTAGCAACCACATAAAAACCCACTCGGGGCACAAGACGTAAAAATACCAACACAACAGTAAACCACAGAGGACGTTTCACAAGGAACGGTGAAATAAACCACTTTTAATGAAAAGAATGACTTAGCACTTTCACCAGTACAACTGGCTTCTTCAGAGTCATTTGATAATTCACATTGCCATGAATTTATTGCACTTAACCCACAGCCATAGGTTAAAATCAAATTGCCCCACCCAATAAAAACATCAAACTACTTAATATGCATATAATCACACCAAATGCACATAAGAAAGGTATACATACGTACTATATACAAAATACATATATAAATATAACAACAGTGATAATTAATAATGCATGAACTTGAAAAACTTAATTAAATTAACTATGTATGGTATTTATAACCAGCTTAAACAATTAAAACATCAGATTTTGAGGAGAAATGTTTTTTGTATTTATAACTACACTGATATTGAGATTGGTGATGCACATTTTGATGTTTTTTGTAAAGGCATCAATTTTGTACCCAATTTTAGATTGGATATTGCTCATGTACTCATTAATTTAAAACTGTATACAAGACAATTACATTTAAACGTTTTTTTCTCAGCCTTGGGGAAGCAGAATGATGGAGGGAACTCTAATACATGTACCCAAACTTTGAAAAGAAGGAGTACTTTTATACCGCCCCCTAACACTGAGATTGTGTTGTTTGAAAGGTTGGTTGAGTACGAGTTTAGAAGAAATTTGACATCTAGTACTAAGGAAACAGACAATCTTTCAAAAGAAGAAAGAGAATTGTTGAAATGTTACAAGATCTCCGATCAGTTTAGATTTATGAAACCCGACAAGGGTGGGTGGATGGTATTAATGTTCAAAATTGATTATGTTTCTAGAATGTTTGTGATTCTGAATAATGAACATACTTATAAGAGGGTTTCTATTAGTGAGATTAACAGAGCATATCTCAAAATTGAATTGTTTTTACAAGATGCTTTATTCCAAGGGGTCATTAATGAGATGGAATTTCATTATTTTCATTATTTGAGTGTTAAGTTTCCAAAAATTCCCTGTATATTTGGTATCCCAAAAGTACACAAGGGCACTGACAACCTACATTTCAGACCCATTGTGGCAGCAAGGGGATCTAAGACCGAACCCCTAGCGGCATACATTGATGTTTTGTGTAAGCCAGTTGTCAGTGGAACCGCCCATACACTTAGAGATTCGTGGCATTGCCTTGAAAGACTTAGGGCTTTGGATATGAGTGGTGTAACTTTTGTTTTTTTGACAGTTGATGTTATTAATTTATTTTCGGTTATTCCACACCAGTCAGGTTTGGATATGTTTTATGACAGTATTGTGGAGAGTAGTATGGTGGACACAAACAAGCTTAACTTTTTATACGATCTGATGGAGATTGTTCTAAAGAACAATTTTATTTCATTTGAGGGTGAAACATATCAGCAGGTGTCAGGAGTAGCAATGGGGGCGAAGTGTGCCCCGGTTTTTGCTAATTCAGTGTTGCTTACTTGGGAAAAGCAGTATGTTTTTTCTTCCAGATTCAACAGTAACATTGTGTTGTACAGTAGATTTTTGGATAACCTATTGATTTTGTGGAAGGGTGATGAAAAAACTGCAGGTGAATTTGTTGAATATTTGAATGGGACGACCAATTTTCTCAAATTTACATATATTTGGAATGAAGATGTTATTAATTTTTTGGCTTTAACCATTAGCAAAACTAGTGAGGGTTTTTCTAGTAACATTTTCAGGAAAGAAAATTATTCAAATTCCCTGTTACATTTTGATAGTTGTCACCCGTGGCATCAGAGGAAAGGTGTTATTAAGGGGCAAATGGTCAGGACATCAAGATTAGTGAGTGATGAGAAAACTTTCAAGATTGAGATGTTTAAATTAATTGGTATGTTTTTGGAACGTGGATACCCGTTAAAATTGCTTCTCAAAATTAAAAAGGATGTGGTTAGAAGAAGGGCTACTAGGTTTTCGCCTATTTTACATTCAAGGGTTTCAATAAGCAACAAAACTGATGATAAGTATGCAGGAGCTTGTCTTGTGTTAAATTACAACAGCAGAGCACCTGATTTAGGTGAAATAGTGAAAAATCTTTGGAGAAGCGTTCTAAGTGATGAAATCAAAAGGATAGTGGGCCCTGACCCTCTGATTGTTTATGGTAGAGGTGACAACTTGAAGGGAATGTTGGAAAGGAAAGCCAAGCCACAATTTAAATCAAATATGAGAAAATGTGGGGCATGGAGGTGGTGTAGATTTATTAGTGAAGGATCCTACCTATGTGTGTGGTTATAAGTATAGTATACCATGTCCTGGTCAATGCAACTGTAACACTAAGAATTTAGTATATGTGGCCTCGTGCATGTCATGTGAGGCATTCTACATAGGCAAGACCATTAGGAGGTTGAAAGACAGGATATCGGAACATGTTAGATCCATTAGAAAGAATGACATGCATAATGCGTTATACTTACACAGTACTACATGTCCCAATTTCAACAAAGTCTTGTTTTTTGTGGCAGGATGGAATTCTGAGTTTGATGGTTGTGGGGATACGGTGAATAAAGTGGGTGCCCTAGAAACGGAATGGCAGTTAAGACTCAATGCACTGAAATCCCCTGGGCTAAATGACAGTGTGTCTCTAAAACCCCTTTTGAAGTTGAAATCTCAACAAATTTAATGTAATTTTAATTGTTTAAGCTAGTTATAAATACCATACATAGTTAATTTAATTAAGTTTTTCAAGTTCATGCATTATTAATTATCACTGTTGTTATATTTATATATGTATTTTGTATATAGCACGTATGTATACCTTTCTTATGTGTATTTGGTGTGATTATATGCATATTAAGTAGTTTGATGTTTTTATTGGGTGGGGCAATTTGATTTTAACCTATGGCTGTGGGTTAAGTGCAATAAATTCATGGCAATGTGAATTATCAAACGACTCTAAAGAAGCCAGTTGTACTGGTGAAAGCGCTAAGTCGTTCTTTTCATTAAAAGTGGTTTATTCCACCGTTCCTTGTGAAACGTCCTCTGTGGTTTACTGTTGTGTTGGTATTTTTAAGCATAAGGGATAACAGAGTGGAAGAAAGCAAGAGAAATAGACTGCATGTCAAGAGTGAGATCACCTAATGGCAGCCCAGCAGCTAAGTCTTATTTACCTTTTTGATTATCATTATGATTACTATTATTTAGCCTTTAAGTAAAATACTGACCCTCTGTCATTAGTGACACAACACACACACATCCACACGCACACACACTCTCTCTCTCTTACTCTCACATCTCTTTAAATAAGTTCAGTGACGAAGGAATCATTTGAGAGCTATCTTTACTGTTTTTTAGCCATGTTGGGAGAACTTTCTTGGATCTTTATGACAGGGTGAACTAATTTTGCTTCTTGATATCCTGCATCGATGTGAGTAAGATGCAATGTATGCTTTGATATCTCAATGGTTTTAGATGTTTTGCATGCAGAAAAGTTCCCTTACCTGAGTAAATTGTCTTCAGTTTACTTTTTTCTGTATCACTTCATAAGGTTTGCTAATCCAAAAAAATTACAATCTGAGGAGTCATAGAACAGGTGTCTTGGACCTGTAGCTGTTTTTACGGACACTCTTTCTTGCGAGCACACACACACATACAAATCAATCTATATGGGAATGTGTGAGTGCATGTGTGTGTGTGCTTATACACATACTTACTTGCGTGTGCGCGCGCACACACACACACACACACACACACACACACACACACACACATATGATGTTCAGTTAATGCATGAAATACAGGAAGCTACATGGTTGTCATAGGTCTCTGCTTGCTAACAGTGTGTTACTGTTCATATTACTATCAGTACTCCTCAAAAGTTGTATCTTTCAATGAAATTAAACATACTGTACTTCATGTAAAACATTCAGAGGCTAAATGGTTTAAGAAAAATAAATTTTATAGTTTAAGCAAGTGTTTTTTTTTGTTTTTTGTTTATAGCCTACAGTATGTGTGTGTGTGTGTGTGTGTGTGTGTGTGTGTGTGTGTGTGTGTGTGTGTGTGTGTGTGTGTGTGTGTGTGTGTGTCTGTGTCTGTGTGTGTGTGTGTGTGTGTCTGTGTGTGTGTGTGTGTGTGTGTGTGTGTGTGTGTGTGTGTGTGTGTGTGTGTGTGTGTGTGTGTGTGTGTGTTTGTGAGAGATGTGTGTGGGTATGGTGTGCAAGGAAGGGTATGTTGTACATATTTTACTCTGCAGTAGGTCACTGTGGATTTTGCTTAGGAGAGATCTGCATCATGGCAGCGCCATCAGCCCAGAAATCTCCTGCTGCTCCCAAGTGTCCAAAATCCCTCTCCGTCCGGAAAAAAAGATGACGTTTTTAGACAAGCTTAGAGGAACTCTTGCAAGGAGAATAGAATCAAAATAAGGTAAAGTAGTAAAGTTTTAGAAGCAGTGTGTTTATATTAAACCCATTCACTCAGCAGCTGCTGTTTTCAGTGTGCCCATCCTATTTCCTGCAATGTTTCCTGCCTGACATCACAACAACATTTGTGGTCATGGCACTATATTGATAAGAATAAAGGTCCACTTAAAGATTACTTGAAGCAGCATTGTGTTTTATGATGCCCGTGTCTGTCAGTACTTATCTTTTAATATCCAACAAATGTTTTTTGTCAGGCATGTAACTTCACTCTCAATGATACAAACAATTTGCAGCCTGCAGCTATAAACTTGGCATTCTTTTTTTATTTATTATTTACTTATATGACATTTGTTGACTGGGAAAGTCTGTCTGAGCTAGAGCTCTTTTTCAGCAGAGACCCAGGGAGAAAAGCTCCACTTGAGTACATATCAAAATTTTCACAAGAGTACATACAAAATTTACAAATACAAAGTAGCAATTAAAGATTAAATAACATATAAAGTTTACACCACTAGCAATTTTCAATGAAATAAGAGGGAGAAGTAAAAGTAATGAAATACAGTTACACAAGTAATTGAAAAGCAAAGGCTATGCATAATCATTGCAGAGAGGTTATTGAGAGCAGCTAATAAATGTTTTAAGGGATTCATTATACATTGTTTTATATACAAACAAGGAGGAAATGGTTAGGAGATGGAAACAGAGTCTTGGAAAACATGAAGTTAAGTGTGAGGGGAAGTTTAAGTCACAGAGGTAGTGACAGCAGTGGGAAGAATAAGTAAGTGTGAGAAGAGGTATAAAGAACAGTGATTTGGGGGTAGAGGTGAGCGGGGTTGTGAAGAGTTAAAAACATGTTGGGTAGGAATAGATTGAAAGTAAGATAATCAAGGGGGGTTTTTACAATGATAATCCAGGGGTTCAGGAGGTGTTCTTTGAGAGCTTTTTTGAATTGTTGTGTGAGGGGTATTTTATGGATTAAAAAGGGAAGTTCATTGCTGGTAAAACCAAAACTGTAGCTGTATAAATTTTGGCCTGTTGATATTTCAGGTTTGTATATGTCTAAGAGTAGTTGGTCAGAGCTCCTAAGGTTATTAGTTGGTGTGTGACGAGAGATGAGCAAGGAGATGTTAGGGCAGGACGAGGGCTTATTTAAAATGTTATGAATGATAAGCAGTTGAGAGGATGGAAGTTTATGTGGGGACTCTAACCAATTTAAAGTCTTGAGAGAATTCCAGTGATGAGAGAGATAGGTTGGGTTTGATGGAAACATGGCTATTTTGTTGTAGATGGCTTTGAGTTTACTTAGTAGGCCTGTTTGCAAGTTGGTTTTGATTTGCGAGCCATAGAGGAGGCTGTGTAAAAGGTAGGCATAGGCAAGAGAGATACGAGAGTCCTTAGTAAGGAATTTTTTGTTTCTGTAGAATAGACTAAGTTTCTGGTGGGTTTTCCTAATACAGTGGTGAACATGTAGGTCAAATTTGACTCGATCATCAATAATGGCCCCTAGCAACTTGGTGTGGGTTTCGACATTGATGACAGTGTTGTTTAGTAATGTTAAGGAGCAGTTGGGTTTGTGGTGATAGAGTGATTTTGGGAGACATAGCAGGAGTTTGGTCTTTTGGGGATTGAGAATTGGTTCTAAGCCATTTTTCAACAGAGTTGAAGAAGTTTTGGGTGAAAATGTGCAGGTCAGAGGGGGTATCTGAATTAGTGATGATAGTGGAGTTATCCACGTATATAAAGAGGGTAGATTGTAGACAGGAGGTACAGAGGTGATTTGTGAAGATGTTGAACAGTAGAAGACCAAGAATCAAGCCTTGGTGAACCCCCATCTTGATGGAGAGGAAGGTAGATAGTGATCAGAGACACTTGACAGATTGTGGTCTGAGAGGTAGCTAGCAAACCAGGTAAGTGGGGTTTCAAAGCTTGAGATCAGAGAGTTTGGAAAGGAGCATGAGGTTGGAGACTGTGTAAAAAGCCTTTGAGAGATCCTGGAAGAGACAGAAAAGGCATTTGTTGTTATCTCTGGCCAGGGAAATGGAGTAGGTAAAGGAGATGAGGACTGTGGGGATACTGTGGTTGGGATGGAAGCTGTGCAGGGTGGGGGTGAGTAGGTTTTCCAGGACTAGATAGTCCAGGATTTGCTTATGTACACACGTTTCTAGTATTTTTGAGAACAGCAATAGTATGGCAGTAGGGCAGTAATTAGTTAGTTCTGTTATGGTAAAGAATTGTTTCCATAGTGAGGAAACTATGGATTCTGATATGGAGTGGCTTATGAAGATGGAGATGGGGTGGGCTATGGAGTTTGCAGTTAGCTTAAAGTAAAGTGGAGGTAGTTTTTCGGCAGTGGGAGGACAAGGTTTCAGCTGAGATAGGAGATGTTTTATGTAGCATGTGGGAACAAGTTTGAAAGAGAAGGAATTATTTTGGTTATGTGTGGTGTGGGAGGTAGGTGAGTTTGAGGTTGGTATTAGTTGGCTGATGGGGTCTATGAAGTAGGAATTAAGTAAGGTCGCTGTTTCAAGGGAGGTATTGTTAGGACAGTGGTTAGGTGTAGAGGGGTTACCTGGGTGGAGGATTTGATTGATGCTGTCTCAGAATTTTGGGGGGTTATTGTTGATGTTAACTTTCTGTTTTATGAGGTTGCAAAGTTCTTTATAAGTTTGTTGATGGGAGGGGGGTTTACCTTTAAACCAGAGTTTTCAGACATTATTTCTTTCATGCAATAGAGTGCATGTGGATTAAGATAGCCAGGGGGAGCAGAGAGATTTCCCTCAAATTGTATGGGGGGGGCTAGTGAATTGAGGATATTTAGAAATATGGAATTAAACTTTTGGACTACATCATCTAGAGGTAGGTATGATAGGAAGGACCAGTTAATAGAGGAAAGCATATAATTAAAGATGCCAGCATCAAAGTTAGAGAGGCTTTGACAGTCTTTATATTTGTGTGACCTTGGCTGGTGAGGGGGAATCTGTGGACAGAAATTGGTGAGTGATCACTGCTGGAGTCAGGTAGGGTTTTTAGGGTGGTGATATAGTTCAGGAATGGAAACTAGTATCCAGTATATAATAGTACTGGAGTTGGTAGGCTTGTTAAAGTGAGTGGGGTAGAGATTAGTTGTGTGAAGTCATGTAAGTTTATGCTAGAGGTGGGTGAGTTGGAGGTTTGGGATGACCAATTGATGTTTACATTTCCTAGAAGAGTGGTTTCATTAGGTATATTTAGGGTGAGCCATGAGAGGGTTTGTTCTAATATAGGAATAGTGTTCCTGGGGGAAGCTATTGTGAGGGTTTTGTGGTTAAGTTTACAGTTAGCAATTAAGAGTTCTACATGGTGAAAGGAGGGGATGGGTTTGAAACTAGTGACAGGTTCAGGTGATCAGAGTATAATATGGCAACTCCTCCACCCTTTTTTTGGGGGTTGTTCAAGATGAAGTATATTCTAGACAATGGGGAGGAATGTGTTGTCAGAGACATGGGATTTTAGCCATATTTCAGTGATTGTAATTATGTCGAGAGTACTGGACCATCCAAGCATGGAATTCAGCTATTTTGGTCATAATGCTGCATATATTGAGTTAGTGTAGGGTTAATTAAATTCTTAGTTGGTGAGTTTGGGTAATGTGGTGTATGTTGGGTGGTAGGGTTAGTAGAGGGGGTGTTGGAAGGTGATCCGGGGTTTGAGTGAATGTCTCCTGAGAGGAGTAACTTATTGTGAGGGAAGAGAAGTATAAGAGGCGGGGTGTGCAGGAATTGATAGTTCTGCTTAGTTTTTATGTGGTAAGAGATATATGGGACCATTCTTATTCTGTGAAGGAGTGTGTTAGTGATATGGAAGAGTAATGGAGATATTGTGAAGCAGAGTTGTGCATAAGTTTATGAGAAATAGTGAGTGGAGCTAGGTGATAAGTGAAGGAGATTTATTTGCATATTATAATAGGAGAGGTAGTTTTGGAGGGTCTATATTGTTACAACAAACGATGAACTGAGCGAATATGTCTTAAGTGACACATAAATACCAAAGTGCCTGAAAGACGAACCGCTAAATGGGTGTAAAAAAGAAAACCAAAGTGTCATAGTTGGCCAAATGCTGTTTCTGACGTAACCGCATCAACCAGCATTAGTTATACACAATACTGGACCTGTTTTACTATAAAAACTAAATAGCACATAATGCAAAATTTGCTGAAATATATAACAGACTTGTATACCAGTAAAGATCAAGAAATGGTACAAATGTTGAAAATATGTCAGTTAACCTGCACTATTCAGTTACTGCAGGAAGTACTTAAGGTACATAATCAGAGCAGTTAGTTGTGCGTATGGCATGTTATGTATACAACTATGGCTTCCGCTGCACTGACTTTACCTGGTGTAATAGATAACAGCTATTGTATTGTACAGTCACAAAAAGGAAAAGATATGCTAGTGATAGACGGTTACCTGTACTTCTTAGGAAAAACAGCTGAAGGAAAGAAGTACTGGTGCCATCGACTAAAAAATACTCACAAATGTAAGGGTAGGGCAATAACTACAGCAACAGGGGTAGAGGAAATCCTGTTAAAATCAAACCCTCATGATCATGCCTCTGATCTCACAGAGGTTGAAAAGTATAAGGCTTGTCATAAGTAAAAGGAAATGTCCAAAGATTGTAGAAGCACCCCTGCACTACTTGTGGATGACGTCTTTGCTAGTACGTCCTTTGAAAGTGTAGTGACATTACCAACATGAAGGTCAATGTTACAGCGTGTGAACAGGGTATGGCGAATTAGCATGTTAACTCACTCTGTACCCATACTACTCTTAGTAATGTTTCCGTAGATGAGTTTAAGCTGAAACAATCTACTTTTATGCAAGAAAGGAATGTAGACATACACTCCAATGTACATGTGTTAGTCTTCACAACCAAAGAAAATCTTGCTGATATGTGTAAAAGTGAAATATGGTTTATGGATGGTGTGTTCCTAACTAAAGGAAAGTTCTGCAGACAACTCTATAGCATACACACACTAATTTTCCATAATGGTACACAAAAATGTCTCCCTTTGCTTTACTGTTTGATGATGAAGAAATCCTTTAAAATGTTTAACTTTATGTGGGAATGAGTGTTTACTTTATGTAATAAGTTACAGTTAACTCCTACAGTGAAGTTTCTGTTGTGGGACTTTGAATTGGCAGCAATAAAAAGTATTGCAGCAAATTTTGCTGATGTAAGTAGTAAAGGGTGCTTATTTCATTTTTCTCAAAGTGTATGGCGGAAAGTTCAACAGCTGAGACTGTCACATTTGTATGGAACATCTCTTGAATTCCAACGTGCAGTGAAGGAATTAATAGCTGACGTGATTCCATCCTTTAAACAGTTGTGTAAAACATTCCCTAGTGAAGGTAAGGAACTGATTAAGTATTTCTCTGATGTATATATATTGGGCCATATAAGAAAACAAGTTACCACGTAATGTCGCACCTACACGATTCCCTCCCATTTACACTATTTCTTTCTGGAATGTGTCATCCTTAAATGACAATGCTTTGCCATGAACTCAGAATTATGTGGAAGGATGGCACAGACGAATTGGGTGTTTACTTGGTAGGTGCATTTCTGATATTCCTTGTGTGCTATCTATGTTAATTCCATGGACAGGAAGAGTTGATGAAATATGTCTACAACTTTTATCAGCTTGTGCAGTTTCTCCTAAAAGAAGGAAGACTTTGGAATGGGAAGAACGTTTACAGAGTGTACTGTAAAGGAAACATGAATACAGTACTGCAGTGTTTCTACGTGCAGTTGCTATTTAGATTCTGCAATATCTGAGATGTTACACAAAGGGCTTTCTTTTTCATCTATTAAAATCCATGCCTCAGCCATTTCTGCTCACTACAACACAGATCCTCCCTTATTTTCACATCCACTTTTAAGGCAGTTTCTCAGAGGGGCCAAGAACATTAGGCCTCCCAGGAGAGCACCAACACCTACTTGGGACCTCCACTTTGTTCTGGAAAAACTCACGCTACCTTCTTTTGAGCCAGCTTTCTCAGCTGACAAAGTTTATATCATGGAAGTCTGCCCTGCTGCTAGCAATCACTTCAGCTAGAAGAGTTTCAGAACTTCAGGCACTAATGGTAGTAGAGCCTTTCCTCATTTTTCATCAAGACAGAGTTTCTCTATGAACTAACCCCTCCTTTATGCCTAAGGTGGTATCCAGGGTGGCTCTAAATCAAACCAACCATTTACCCACCTTCTTTCCAAATACACAGAACAAAGGAGAAAGACTCCTGCATTCCTTGGACATCCACAGGCAGCTACGTTACTACTTTGATAAAACTAAGGTTTTCAGAAAATCTGACCAGCTTTTTGTATCCTATGCTACAGCATCACAAGGAAAGGCTATCTCAAAACAAACCATTTCCAAATGGATAGGACATTGCATACGTTTTTGCTACACCAACCATGGAAAACCAGTTCCTGCTACCATAAGGCCCCACTCTACCAGGGCAGCAGCTACATCTACAGCCTTCCACAGGGGGGTGCCAACCAAGGATATTCTGGAAGCTGCAACTTGGAGTTCAGTACACACCTTCACCAAACATTACCACTTACCACTTTACTCTAAGACTAGAGCTGGCTTCGCCACTGCAGTTTTGCAGGGCCTTCTAGCCTCCTCTAACCCTGTTTGACTCCACCGCCCATCCTTAGCTTTGGGATTCTACCCAAGTGTAATGACTGCAGCAGGGTAACACGATGAACATAGTACAGTTTTGTACCTACCATAAATGTAGATGTTCGAGTGTATACCCTGCTGCAGTCCAGGTTGCCCTCCCTCCATCCCCTCTAAACTAGCTGAACTTACCTCTACCACTCTATTCTATACTACCCCTGTGTTGTATTTGCTTGTGCCTAAGGGTTTTGTTTTATTTTTTCCATATAGCTATACTATTAGGGGCACCTGACATCTAGTTGTTATGAACTAAGCATGTTAGTTACGTTTTTCTTACTTTGAGAATCACACCGGGTTTCTGAGGTTGGCCAAACAAAACTTTTCGCTCTTTTGCATTTCTGTAGAAACGTGCTTCAGTATTGAATGTTTTCAATGTATTTGTGTCACTCAAGACGCATTCGCTCAATTCATCTTTCATTGTGATAATATAAACCCAGGTTAGGATGAGCAGAAGAGGTATGGAGATGAGAGTAAGTAAGAATTTTGGATATTTAAGGTAGCAAATGATAAGCAGATGTAGGTGACTAGGTTAGTGTACTCATTTTGAGTACAGGAAAGGAATTAGAAGACTTTGAATAGGAGAAGAGATAAGGAGAGTATATAAAGGTTTCATGAGGCAGTTGAGTGTAGTGAGAGAAAAAGCAGAAGAGAAAGTACAGTGAATGCAGAAAAGGGGAGGGTTTTGACAGGTAACTAGTTAGTGAGCGTAAAGAAAGAAGGGGCTTATGTACATTTTTATTTTTATTTATTTTATTTTACATTTGTTAACTGGGTTAGTCTGCCTGAGCTTTTGGCTAATTTTCAGCATAGACCCAGGGAGAAAAGCTCCTCTGGACTAGAAAACAATTTATTAAATTTTAGTAACATAGTAGAAACAATCAGCTATAGGATCTTAAACGCAGAGAGCTGGAGAGAAAAAAAGCTCCTCAGGCAATTCAATTATACAGAGTATTAACATTTGGCAGACCACTTTGTGAGTTGTTACAAAGAAGGTTTTAAACAATTAGCAGAAGAAAATGTGACTAGTTATATTATTATTTAAGCTGCTTAGAGCAAAATGAGTTAATAGTTAGGCAGATGCTTATATAAAGTGGGTAGGATCTAGTTGTATAGGAATTTGGAAACAAGAAAGGAAAGTAAGAATGGCTAGTAGGAGATGTAGGGGAGGTAGAGTATAGGAGACAGACAAGACAGGTAGGTTGTTTTGAAACTGTAAGAATTAAGAGTGGTTGGAAACAGATTAAGGGAAGAGGTAGAAGAGGCAGGGGAATACTGTTAGAGATACAGTATGAGTGAGGTGGTGAAATAGGTGAAAGGATGGTGGTTTCAGAGTGGTTGGCTACAGTGGCTAGACCACTTTGTTTTTAGGTATTTCCTTGTGGCTAATTTGAAACTTTTGGTATGCTGGAGGGATTTTATTTCCAAGGGGAGTTGGTTCCAGGATATTGCTGGGTTATAGTTATAGAGAATGCAGCCTATTTTGGTTTTGGGTTTGTAGATGTCTAATAATTCTTGATTTGAGCTGCATAGCGTCCTAGCATGGGAATATTTGGATATGATAGTGGAGAGGCTGGGGCAGAAGCAGAGTAGATAGAGGATAGAGTGGATGATTTGTAGTTGGTATAGTTGGAGTAGATGAGGAAATTCTAGCCAGCCTAGTTGCTGTAGTGCTAAGCAGTGGTGTGACTTGTAGGTTTGGTTAGCTGCAAATCTGGCGATCTTATTTTAGGTAGTTTCAAGCTTGGAAATAAGTGTAGAATTTAAGTTTGTGAATATGTGGCAGCTGTACAGGACTGTTGAGAGTAATAAAGCCTGGGAGAGAGATATTTGGGCAGTGTTAGTTAAGTATTTCTTGCTATGGAAAAGTTGTCCAAGTTTCTGATGAGTTCTTTTTACTGAGTTAGTAATATGGAGATCAAACTTAAGTTGATCATCTATTGTAACACCTAGCAATTTAGTACTAGATTCAGCTGAGGTGATAGTGTTGTTGCAGGATAAGATGGTAAATGTACTTTTGAGCGTGGTGATGATTTTAGGGAGGAAGAGTAGGAGCTTAGTTTTTTTTTGGATTAAGTATTAGTTTGTTATCACTAAGCCAAGTCTCAATGGTGTGGAAGGATGCCTGGGTAGTTGAGTGGAGGTTGGTTGGGTTGTCAGCAATGGTTAAAACAGTTGAGTCATCAGCAAATTGCAAAAGAGATGACTGGGGACAAGAGAAGTAGAGCAAGTTGGTGAAAATTTTAAAGAGTAGTGGTCCAAGTATGGACCCTTGGGGGACTCCCATTTGTACAGTGAGATGGGAGGATAGTGCAGAGAGCTATTTTACTGATTGCTGGTGGGTTGAGAGATACATGGAGAACCAGGAAATAGTAGGGGGTGAGAAATGTAAGTTAGTGAGTTTATCTAGGAGGAGTGGGTGAGAGACTGTGTCAAAGGCTTTAGAAAAATCAAGGAATAGGCATGAGATAAGTTTATTGTTTACACGAGCTAGGGAGACTATGTTGATGAATGATATGAGTGCAGTAGTTGTACTATGCTTGGGACGGAATTCATGCTGTGTGGGTGTGAAAAGGTTTTCCTGGTGAAGGTAATGCATTACCTGCTTGTGAATGCATTTCTCCAGTATTTTTGATTGTGGAGAGAGTATGGCAATCGGTCTGAAGTTGGATATGTCTGAGGAGTTGCCCCCTTTGTGAATGGGTAGATTAAAGAAATTCTTCCATACACTGGGGACATAGGATTCAGAAATGGATCGGTTGATTAAGATGGATACAGGATAGGCAAGAGTTTCAGAGGCAATCTGCAGGAAGTAAGAGGGTAGCTTGTCAACAGATGGGGAGCAAGGTTTAAGTTTAGGGAGTAATGACTTTACATAGTTAACCCCTTAACTCGTACCACTCACAATCCCTCCATGTTACCAACCACCTAAACTCTCCCCTACCATATTCACACACTCCTATTTCTCCACATCTATATCCTATAAATAACCTCCTATTTTTCTCATGCAAACTTATCACCTCTCAAAAACATTTTACCCCCATAGCAACTAGCAAATGCTTTAGATTCACAACAGAACCCAATCTTCTAAGTAAACTGTCCAACTACCTTACTAATCCATTCTTACATCTAATCTCCAGTCAATTATCAGGTGACATCCATCCCATCCCAGGCCCCTCCACATCTTCTACTGCAGACAAGTCCATACTATTTATTTCTTTTAATGCCCAAAGTATAGTCAACAAAGTCCCAAACCTCCATGCTTGGCTCATACATAATAATCCTGACATGCTAACAATCTCTGAAACATGGTTAAAACCCCATATAAAAGACTCTGAAATTATTCCTCCAAACTATTCTATCATAAGAAAAGACAGGTCCCATAAAAAAGGGGGTGGAGTAGCTCTCCTATACGCATCCTCATTATCAGTTACCCCCTATAACAAACCTATTCCACACTTTAAAAAATGCTGAACTACTCCTCACCTTACTCCAAGTTAACCTACATAAACACATATGCATAGCCTCAATCTACATCCCCCCAGGGGATAATATTTCTACACTTGAAGATATCCTCTCCTGGCTCTCCAACAATATTAACAAAGAAACTATAATCTTAGGAGATATGAATATTAACTGGGCCTCCATTCAGTCTCATAAAAACCACCATAATATCAACCTCTACAATTTTTCACAGCTAATCAACAATGTGACATACCCCTCAAAAAATACTTCTAGCGGCAGTATTCTAGATTAGATTCTAGTCTCTCATCCCCATTATTTCTCTAACAGTGGCACTCTTCCCGATCCTCTTAGTGACCATATACCCATCTTCACTCATAGACTCCCATCACCCCTGCACCGCACCCATAATTATATTACTATCCGTAACCAAAAAAACTTTAACCCAACAAACTTTTCAAACTCTCTAAAAGCAATTAACTGGAATTGTCTAAAAACATTATCTCTAGATAACGCAGTTTCCCATTTCAACTCAATATTCCTAAAACTATTTGATTCCCAGGCACCCTTAAGGACTAAAAGAATAAAAATTAAAACAGCCCCTTGGCTAACCAAAAGCACGTTAGCATATATGTGACACAGAGATAAAGTCTGGGCACACTACCAAAAAAACAAATCCCCCCTAGTCCATAATGAATATAAAATACTTCAAAATAAGGTAAAAAAGCTCATAATCTCCAATCGACAGAATTACTTTTCCACACTCCAAAACAATAATAAATCAAGCCCTCAGAAATTCTGGAAAGGTATCTCTACTCTCCTTAACCCCAGCAAACCAGATACCCCTACCCCAGACCCAAACACTCTTGACCTAGATTTGGCTACCCAATTTAACTCTTTTTTCATTGATTCTATTTCCAAATTAACATCATCTTTCTCTAACACCACTACATACTCCAATACTCCACCACCCTCTCCCACCAGCAGTCTACCCTGCACTGCTACTACATCCTCACTACATCCTCACTCCCATCTACTAACTCTCATCCCTTGTCTCCTTCTCCTACTCCAACTACTTCATTATCTTCTTCTGCCCCTCCCTTTCATCAGCTTTTAAAATGCACCTTCCTGATAGAGTATTACGATCCAACAATCAAAATCTGTTAGAAGTATATAAACCAACTCGTCCCCCAGGAAAGAAATCATCTGTCTTATGGCCTTGCATGCCTTTGGAACTCCCTACCACCTTCCATTCGCACCACCCACAACCATTTTATTTTTAAAAGATCTCTTCAATCACATCTTGTATCTCAGTGGGAATGCTCTTGCTCCCACCCCACATAACTTACTCTTGCAAATTCCATCTTCCTTCCTTCCTCTGTTTCCTCCTGCAACTCTCCTTGTTATTCACCCCTAACTCCTACATATTAATTGCAAATTCCATCTTCCTTCCTTCCTCTGTTTCCTCCTGCAACTCTCCTTGTTATTCACCCCTAACTCTTACATATTACTATCCCTATGAAAATTGGAAATAATGCTCTAAGCCACACCCCGTAAGTGTTTGCTTCCGAATATGATATTATTTCTCAATATTTTCATGCTAAATTTCCTTTTAGTCTGTATTATCTATTAAGTATTTACTTGCAAATTATTTTTCTGTATCTTTAACCTTTGTATAAGAGTATAATTTGTGCAACTATTAAGAACAACCTATTGTAACCTATTTAGTTTTGGAGCTTTTCTCCCCAGGACTCCATTGAAAATGGGTTCATTTGGCCCAATGGACTATCCTGGTAAACCAACTGCAAATAAATAAATAAATAACTAAATAAATAAATAGTTAGTTGATACTGCTATTAGAGAGAAGGAGTTAGGAGGGTTTGGAAGAGGTATAGAGTTTGTGGGGGTGCTAGTGTTGTTTCTGGGGCAGGGAGAGAATTTATTATGGAGGTTATTGAGTTTATAAAATGATTGTTAAATTTGATGGCTATGTCTTCAGGTGTTGCATTGGGACATGGGTTAGGGGAGCAAGGGTTTCCTGGATGAAGAGTCTGTTTAATAGATCTCCAGAATTTCTTTGGGTCCGATTTAAGAGTAGAGGGAGGATTGGCATAGAAGTTTATTTTGTCATAATAGATTATTTTTTTATTTTATTTCTGAGTTCTTTATATTTCTGAAAAAGAGAAGGGGTCCTAGTTTTAGTCCACATTTTCCAAATCCTATCTTTCATGAGGGTTCTGGTAGATTTACTGAGCCAGGGAGCAGTATTAAATTTGATTCTAATTGTGCGAAGAGGAGCAAGGGAGTTAAGAATGTTTAGGAATGTAGTGTTGAAGGAGTGGACAGCTTCATCTAAAGGAAGAGTGGTGAGGTAAGATCAGTTAATTTTGGAGAGTGGATGAATAAAGGAATTAGGACAGAAATGAGAAAGTGAGCGGGTGGTAATAAATTTGTTAGGTTTGGTAAGGTGGGAAGTATGTCTGGTAACTGTTATAGGGCAGTGGTTGCTGAGGGCATTTGGAAGGGTTTGGGAGTTATGATAGTTTTGAGGGTGGGAGACCAATATCTAGTCAAGAAGGGAGCTAGGTAGGTGAGATTTATTAATGTAGGTTGTGGTTGTGATTAACTGCTCAAACCCATGTAGGTTTATAGATGAAGTAGTGTTGGGAGCTTGTATTGTAAGCCAATGAATATTTACATCTCCCAATATAATTATTTAATTGTGGATGGTATGTGAGAGGTGAGATCGGATGTTCTCAAGTATGTTAATATTATCACCAGGGGGGATATAGATTGCTGCAACAGCTATGGTGTTAAAACTGTTAAGTTTGAAGTTGGTCAGTAGGAGTTCAGCTGGTGTGAAGGAGGGTAAATCTAGTGTGGGACTGATTTGGAAGAGACAATTGGAGTAGAGTATGGAGACTCCTCCTCCTTTTCTTTTAGGTCGATCTAATCTAAGGATATTATAGCCAGGAGGGAAGATTTCACTGTCCAGATGGTGTGGTTTTAACCATGTTTCAGTTAGGGTAAATATGTCAGGAGTATAGTTAGCTATCCAAGCATGGAGTTCTTAAGCTTTATTTACAAGGCTCCTGACATTAATAGAGCAGAATTGTACTTGTTTTTGTGGGTTGGATGGGTTGGCAGGTTTAGATACAGGGGGGTTATTGTTCAGGGTAGTGTCTGTAGGGCCTGGGTTAGGATGAATGCCACCAGATAAATGTAGAGGTTTGCAATGGGGTTTTAATTTGAGTAAGTAGAATGTTTTTTGTTTTAAATGGGAGGGGAGATATTTTTATTTTAGGAATGGGAGTGGTAGGGGTAAGAATGGAGGGACAAATTAGTAGATAGGGTTGTGGTGCAGTACTTGAGTTAAGAGTGGTATTTGAGGGATAGAAATAGGGAGTAGGTAACTCTGAGTGATAGGAGGTGAGGTGATACTGTATAAGGAGTAGAGAAGGTAAGAGTATAGTTTGAGTTGTAAGAGACTTGTCACTTTATGGGACGGAGAACAGAGGATGAGAGGAAGGGGTGGAACTAAGGTATAGTAGTCTTTGATAGTGGACAGTAGGTAAGTATGGGGAGGAGCAAAGAAGGGAGTTAGTATGAGAACAGGAAGTAGAGGGGTGTGTTTTTTGGGAGGAAGTGAGGGGGTGTGGTTGTATGGACAGATATAAAGGTAATGATATGGGGCGGGGTGGGAATGGGGGTGGGAGATGAGCAAAGTGAGCTGAAGGAACAGAGTGGGGCTACTCATTCCAGATAGAACTTAGCTAAAAAAAAGCTATCAGCTAGTCCAGGGACACTTACTAGAGATGCTACACCTGGAGGGCTTTCAGCTGCAATTAGAGAAAATATGGCATTCGGGGTTTTAAAACCTTAGGTGTGTTGTACCTGAGCAATCACTTTGGGGGTGGGGGAAGGGAGGGAAACCTTCAATTGGAATTTAAAGTATCAGGGGAGAATCCAAGGGACCCTGCTAAACCTAGCTAATTATCAAGGACAGCCAAGGAAATAAGGTAAACATACAGGCATCCTTGTTCTAGGACTGGAAGGTTTCTCCAAGAAAAACTGTGTATAGGAATATACCACAGGTGGAAGTTGTATGCTGCTTACTAGTCTGCAATGGCAGATTTTATTCTCTTTTATATTTGTATTCCTCTTTGCTCATTGTTTGTTGCACACATGTAGGAGGAAGTAGATTGGGAGGAAATGAGATGTGGGAGTGGGGTAATGTATGGGGTGGAAAAGATTTTATTGCTAGGAAAGTGTAGAAAAATCTATAGTGTGTATGGAGGTTTTAGAGAGAAGGAGAGAGATAGGGTGGAGTAAATAGAAGGAGTGAAATGGAGAATTTATTTAAAGAGGAGGAGAGTGGATAGAAGACTGGGAGCAAGGCAGGAAAATGTGTGAGTGTGATACGTTGAGGAGTGGAGGAAGGGGAGGTGTTGGGGGTGTGGTAACAAGTTGTTAGCTAATAAATTAGTGTATACAACAGTGGATGGAAAAGGGGGTAGGGTAGGTGAGCAGAGTCAGCCCGAGCATAGCGAGGGTGAAAAAAGCAGGCAGAGCTCTGTTCTGTTTTGTGCTAGGAAAAGCTATCAGTAAGAAATGAGTATAAGTTTGCAGGATGTGTGCTACAGTGTTTACAGGGGAGAGCCTATGTGAGTAAAGGTAGTTTTTAAATATGTTGAGTGAGTCCTTCACTAAGGAAAAAGAGGAAACAGGCTGGATAGTCTTTGCCTTCTATGCACTGTCCTGAAATTAGTTAATTGATGCAGTGATGCACAAACTAGAAAGAGAGAAACATATTTTAAAGATAAGACTAAATGGGAGTGAAAGAAGGGGGGGTAGATGGACCAAGAAAATGTGTGCTTGGCACATCCTTGTTAAAATCTCTAATATAAAATAAAACATAAGAAATGCTTTGTGATGCGGGTTGAGGATGGAGTATTAGGAGACTACGTAGAGCCTTTGATGGTGATTTATGTCCCATCCTTGGCCACTTAACACCAGTCTTTACATTGATTTCAAGCCAAGTGGACAGTTTTTCAGCCAGGTGTATTCAGTGGGGGGGGGGGGGTGATGAGATCACTTGTTTCAGTAGGTGACTGTTGTAAGATAAGAGTGATAAAATGTAAATAAAATAGTGAGTTAAGAGTGAAGTTATACCTGGTCCAGAAGAAAAGTACAGATAGAGAGATAGAAGGAATGGAGGGAGGATCAGAGAGAGTGGAAAAATGTTGAAGACTAAAAGAAAGAATAAATGGAAAGGAAAAGGCTGGAGTGAGAGAAGGAAAAAACTAAGTAGGTATAAATACTGCAGAGAGGACTCCTGAGATTGCATGGAGGTACAGAAAGGTAAGAGAAAAATATTGAGATTTGAGGAGCTAGAAAGACATATGGAGTAGGAGAGTAGCTGCATTTACTGCAGAGATTTAGTGAAAGGGGTCTTTTAAATTGATGGTAGGATTGAAAGGAGGACCCCAGTAGTAAAGGCAAGGGAAAGGGATGACAGCATTTAATCAAGAAGAGATATTTCAGTTGCCACCACCCAGATATTGCAAAATGAAAATATTAAGCAGTAATTATTCAAAATGCAATGATTCCACAAAATAATTAATTATCACCTTCCTAGTATACAGTATGAGAAAAACCAATCAAGCATCAAATAAAACAACATGCGGGATTTCAGCAAAAAGCAGTGAGTTCAAAGTTTCATTTTAAGTTTATAGGCAGCATTACGACAAAAGTCTCTAAGAAGTAGCATTTGTGGGGTTTTAATTCTGGCAAGGTATAGCACTACTGCCTGGAAGTCCATTTCATTAGAGAGCCACACACATGAGCAAGAATTATAGGCAGTGCATGAATTACTAAGTATCCTAGTGCTAGCTTCTGTTGAGTTCCTAGTCAGGCAAAGTAAAAACAATTGCTTCTACATATCAGTTTGTTTCAAGACAACAGAATTGAAAAACTATGTAGGCACTGAGCAGGATTCAATAAGCAAGTCAGATAAAGCACATGCTACTATAACGCCAAGTTCATCCTTTATCCAAAACTTAAACTGTGCTTATTTTAGAGGAACCAACTCAACCACTATGCGTTCTGTTTTAAGACTCATGTTTTTAAAGCCATAGCAGTATTTTAACAGGGAGACCATATAACATAGAAATCCTGGTGCTGATAGTTACCACTTCTTTTTATCCCTAAGGGAGTACAGTGTAAAGTTTTATATAATAAAAAATCAAGATACGTTAGTGCATTAACTTACATGGCAAGCACACCTTTTCCTGGAGAGGCAGGGGGCTGCAGCAGGAACAGAGGCTAGTGGATGTTTAAAAGATGGCACCAGAGGATTTCAGGATACTAAGTTGCCTCTAGTGAGCCTCCCAGAGAGTGGAGGGGTGACAAGAAAATGTGTGCTTGGCACATCCTTGTTAAAATCTCTATTATAAAATAAAACATAAGAAATGCTTTGTGATGCGGGTTGAGGATGGAGTATTAGGAGACTACGTAGAGCCTTTGATGGTGAGGGAGTGACAGAAGAGGAGGAGAAGAGAGAGAACGTGGGGAAGGGCAGGGTAAGAAGATGCTAGCGATTAGCGAGAAATGCTTAGAGGAAAGGGAGATATTGTGAAGAAGCAGATGTTAACAAAAGAAAAAGGATAAGAGAAAAAGTAGGGGGAAGAGGTGAACAGAAGGAATGGAGGGAGGTAAAGCAGGGGCAGAGCTTTGAGCAGTGGACCACTATGATAAAATAACTATCAGTGAGACCGGAAAATAAGTTTACAGGATGTGGTCTACAGTGTTTAGAGGGGAGAGCCTAGCGTAGTTGTTAAATATGTTGAGTGAGTCCTTAGCTAAGAAAAAAGAGGAGACAGGCAGGATAGTCTTCGCCTTTTGTGCACTTTCCTGAAATTACTTAAGTGATAGATCGATACAGAAACTAAGGAGAGAGAAACATACGTTGAAGGTAAGACTAAATGGAAGTGAAAGAAGGAGGGGGGGGTCAGGTGACCAAGAAAACTTGGGCCTGCCACATCCTTGTTAAAATCTCTACTATATAAAAATAAGAAACGCTTTGTGATATAGGTTGAGGATGGAGTATTCGGAGACATATGTAGACCTTTGATGGTGATTTCTTTCCCATCCTTGGTCACTTAGCACCTATCCTTGTGTCAGTTTCAAGCCAAGTGGACTGTTTTTCAGCCAGGTGTATTTAGTGGTTGGGTGGAGAAGTGAGATTACTTGTTCAAGTAGGTGACTAGCAGAGTCTTTGATGGTGATTTCTGTCCCGTCCCATCCTTGGCAACTTAGCACCAGTCCTTGTGTCGATTTCAAGCCAAGCGGACTGTTTTTCAGCCAGGTGTATTTAGTGGGTGGGTGGAGAAGTGAGATCACTTGTTCCAGTAGGTAACTAGTAGAGCCTTTAATGGTGATTTCTGTCCTGTTCTCGTTTTCTAGCCTAATGGGACTAATCTGGTTAACAAAGGAAGGTTAACTTAAGTAAATAAATAAATAAATAAATTCTTTTGATCTCATATTATTTTAAATGAGCAATTTCTGATAATAGACAGAATAAAGAAAGTTGTATTTACTAATTAAGAAGCCAGAATGAATACATAAAGGCAGAGAGGGAAGAAAACAAGAGAAGATGATAAAGAATGGTATGAGTTATAAAGTGGAAATATTGAAAGACCGCTTAAGTGTGCTGTGTTCGATATATTATTCTAATCAGAGAAATGCCTGGGAGGGCTGAAATAGGATGTGCTGCAAATTACAGCCACTGCAAGAAGAAGTCTAGCAACATAGAAGAGTTTTTAGATCACAGGAGTCAATTGAGTCAAATATTGGTAGATTATGATATAGCAGCAGGAGGCAGAATGTTATACAGGTGACTGGAAAGAGTATTTGTAAAGATCCAGTCAGGACAATGTGTGGAAGTAAAGGGAATGTTGAGACATAAGGCAAAGTCTCTTATCAAAGAAAAGAGGGAAGATGGTCACCAAAACATTAAAATGTCAGAAACAAGTAGAGAAGAAGACATTATAGAACAGCAATGAAACTGCTAAGATACAGTTAAATAATAAGGCTCAGATACCAGGACGAAGGGGTGAGGTAGAAAAGGAAGAGGTTGTAACTGGGCCCATATATAAAGATGCAGAGGTAATAAGGCTGAGTCAAGCAGTATTGATGCAGAAAGTAAGTACTCCTATCATCAAAATGTGGGTTTCTGCAAGGATGACCATAGTTATAGATCACAAGGTGTGATGAAGTTTTCATATTTTGATATGTATAATCAACAGTATGAACTATCACATTAGTATGTGCAAACGAGATCTGAGGAAGCCCTTTACTTTATTAGGGGAATGTACTTTTCAATAATAATTTCATGCATATTTATATATCCATATATGTATATGGCTTGCTATTAAATGCTCGAGCGGACTTTGTTCGATTTACATTAGTCCAAACGCTCAATTCGAAAGTATCGAAAGAACGAATAAATAAATGTAGAAATGCACAACAGCGAATGCACTATAGCATTCACTGTTGTGAATTTCTACACTTTAGTGCAGATCACACTATAGTAGGGAATGGGAAATGTACCCTTTCCCTCACTGTAGTGCGATCCCACAGTTTGTCTATATAAGTAGCAGGGGGGTGTGGGGGTTTGTGGGGGCAAAACATTCTTTACTGTGTGTTGCACAGTAATAGCAGTTGCAGAAGTGGGGTGAATTTTTGAATTGTGTCATATTTGAACATTCTCCACTTCTGTGTTCGAAATTTTTGTCGGTCGCTGTTTTTGTTTTAGTTTCTCTGGTTCATGGAAACAATAATTTGCCTGAAGTGCAATCGCTGAAATTATAGTAAACCTATGCGTGTGTGTGTATACAACTATATATATATAACTATACACACACACACACACACACACACACACACACACACACACACACACACACACACACACACACACACACACACACACACACACACACACACATTTTCACTTTCTCCCCTCTAATCTCACAGACAGAATGGTGATGTGTTTAGGCAGCCACCCAACCTGTGCTATGTAATATGCTAGTTTCTGGGATAAACTCTGCAGGACAGTCCGGTATCATTGAAGCCCAACTTCCACACCTGAGCTATCAGACCTTGCATGCTCCCACCTAAGGTAAACTTGGCTGAACAGTAGCTGGGATAAACCTGCAGGACGCTCCAAGAATCACTGAAGCCCAACTTCCACACCTAAGTTATCAGACCTCTCATGCTCCTGCCTAAGGCTATATACCAGAAACCTCTGCTGAAAAGTAGTTGAGATAAACCCTGCAGGATGCTCCAAGTATCACTGAAGCCTACCTTCCACACCTGAGCTATCAAACCTTACATGCTCCCACCTAAAGCTATACTGGAAACCTCAGCTGAATAGTAGCTGCATGCTTTTTTTTTTTTTTTTTTTTTTTTTGCTGATTTACTACTCATATATTAAAACTCTGTATTGTGTTCACTAGTAGCTACTGCCACACATCACCAGAACTCCGACTTCTCCTTCCAATCTAATTCCTGCTGTCACTCCCTCACTTCTCACCAGCAGTTAACTTTATGTATCTCTATATCACTAACTTTCTCTCTTTATCGTGACTTTCCCTTTATCTTAGTTAAGCCTAATAAACTTCTTTATGCTTTTAATATTAACCACACATACTCTTGCCCATCAGCTACACTTATAGACACAGTGTAAATCCTACCAGTTTACAGATAGTCTCTGGAACTTATTCATTCTGGTATAAGGTCTAGCCAGTATTTTCTTACTTGCAACATTGCCACAAATATCATATTTACCTTTCCTTTCACATTCTGTCCCACAATGCAACTTAATATCTTCGCTTGGCATTCTGCACCATTTTCATTTTCACTTTCTCCCCTCTAATCTCACTGATGGAATGGTGATGTGCTTAGGTGGCCAGCCAATGTGTGCTATGTAATACGCACATGTATATATATATATATACATATATATACATATATATATATATATATATATATATATATATATATATATATATATATGTATATATTTATTTATGTAAGTGTTACAGCTTTTTAAAAGAAAAACTTTTCAAATCCCGCACTCCAGTTAAAAGCAGTACAAACTATTGAATCTTTATGTTTATGGTTGAGAGCGACAAACAGTTGATTTAATATATTAGTACAGCATATTACCATATGACGCCAAGTCATTCTTGGCTAGTGACCTTTGCATTATATGTGTCTATTTGGTAAACAACTGGGATTGTTCTAACAGATTATCTTATATGCATTTTAAAGCTCCTTACTAGAAGTTTGGTATTTGTATGAGGTCTTCATACTTTCCTATGTGGTGCATGTTTTTTTTTTTAAACAGCACCCAACTGCAGTTTTGCAATTTGTACAAAGTTTCCATGTTTATTTATGAGATGTATGCATTATTCTAGTGCTTTTATTACTTGTATGATGTTGTTATGCTTATCAACTTGGTTTATGCAATTTTAAACCTTCTGTCTATAGTTTTGCTATGTGTATGAGGTTATATCACTATCAATGTGGCATTGTACTTCCAGCAACTGTACTTTATTTTAACTGCAAGGAGCCTGAAGTATAACCAGACTGTTAAGATGCTGGTTATATTGTATTCTAAAAGCTTTTCTTGTATAAAATACTAATGTTTACACACTTTGCCAAATATGATTAACTCTAACCCCTACCGTCTCTCCTGAACTATCCATAGCTTACAGTCTACTAATCTATTGTTACCTGTCCACCCACTTTCCTAACCTCTCCTATATTCCTATTTACACCTATACTATTTACTAACCCTTATTACATCCTGTCTTTACCATCTACTAAACACATGCTTTATCGTCTCAGTTCCCCCTTTCACACTTCTCCGTTATATTTTCCATAGGGGATAAACCCTGCAGGATGCTCCAAGTATCACTGAAGCCCAAGTTCCACAACTGAACTATCAGACCTTGCGTGCTCCCCCTATGGCTATACCGGAAACCTCGGCTAAACAATAGCTGGGATAAACCCTTCAGGATGCTCTAAGTATCACTGAAGCCCAGCTTCCACACCTGAGCTATCAGACCCCTTGGCTGAGCAGTAGCTACATGCTTTTTTTGCTGAACTACTACTCAAATATTAAAACTCTGTATTGTATTCACTAGCAGATATGGCTGTAGATCACCAAAATGCCAACCTTTCCTCCCAATCTAATTTCTGCTGTCACTCCCTCACTTCTCAACAGCAGGTAACTTTATCTATCTCTATACAACTAACTTTCTCCCTTTATCTTGATTTTCCCTTTATCTTAGTTAAGCCTAATAAACTTCTTTAAGCTTTTACTAATAACCACACATACTCTCACCCGTCAGCTACACTTACAAACACAGTGTAAATTCTACCAGCTTACTTGTTCTGCTCCAGTCACTCTCACTCAGCTCAGCTCAGCATCACTCAACTCCCCTACCTTACCCCCATTTCCACCCACATCCTCTTTCAATAGATTTATGCCTCCTGTAGCCCCTCACCATAATCTAAATCAACCACTAACTTCCCTCATAGCAGTAATATTATCTTCCCCCTATTTCCTCTAAATCTAAATCAACCACTATCCTTGTCATAATGTTATGCTCCCCTGCTCCCTCCCCCTATTTCCTCAACATACTAGGACCACTTACCCAGTCCCTGAGTAACATCTATCTAACTCCTACCTCTTATCTCAAGATCTCCTCAATACATAATATGACCTACACCATACACCTCATATTCCTTTTAGGTACCTTTACTGCCCCTCTGCTCATATTAATCCAAGCCGCACCCCCACCTTCTTAGACATATCATCTCCATAGTCTCTGACTCTAACCATACCATCTCAAACAAATACATACAGTTACTCTGACATCTCATCCTCCTTATTTAAACGTAGCAATATATAGTAATTCATCTAAAACTCTCCCTTGCTAATACCAAACCTAAGTTAACTCCACTTACCCTACTTAGATCCCCTTAAAAACTTACAGTTATACATCATCTCCTAGTACTACCTCTGTGTGGAGATATACATCCCAGTTCTGGCCCTAACAACTCACGATCATCCTTCCAACCTTCCAGCAATCAAAACCTATGTATAATAACAATAAATGCAAGCAGTATCTGTAATAAAATTATTTCATTCCATGCCTGGCTGTGTCATTATAACCCCAATACTGTAACAGTAACAGAAACCTGGTTAAAACTACATATATCAGACAATGAAGTTATCCCATCAGGACACAATATCCTTTGTAAGGATAGACTCCACAAAAAAGCGGGGCTGTAAAATTAATCTATCATGAGTCTTTAACAAATACAGTCTTTTCCAAACCAGTCCCTACCTTTGGCAACATTGAATTATTACTTGAAACCCTACACACATTAATTGTAATAAACAAGTATGTAATGCTACACTATTTATCCCCCCAGGCCAACATATCCCTATTTTGGAAGACTTCCTATCCTGGGCAAATCACAATATGTCCAATGAAACTATCATTTTTGGTGACACAAATATTAATTGGCAAAACTTAATCTCTAACTCCCCTGTGAATATATAAACTTGAACAGGTTTACACAGCTGATCACAGGCCCTGTCCATACTCTAGCTATGAAACTGAGTCAACCTTAGACTGGATCCTAGTATTTCACCCTATAAATACTCCAACATTGGAACCATCCCTAACACCTTAAATGACCACTTACCAGTACACTACACCAATAGAACCCATATTCATTTACTCAAAAACAGTCCTATAGAACATCTAGAAATACCAAACACAATGGAAATCTGGAGGAATAGTGAAAAATTTGTAAACTTCAAATTCTCCAGTAGAATCACAAGGCACCAATAAAGGCAGTCTCAACACTGTTTTTTTTAAAAAGACTTCCAGCAGCAGTGCAGTAAAAATCTATGTAATTTATTCCACGTACATGACAACACCAAAGAGTAGAATTAACACCAAAGGCACAGGATTTAGCGCTTTCGTCTCCCTACAGGAAACTTCATCAGAATCAGTGCATGTAACTTCCTTCAGCCCTTAAATACATTAAAAATACATTCTCATGTACCTAAAAAGTGTTAAATAACCCATTGTAAACATTTATATTAAAGAATGTATATAAAATCGTGTATAATTTTTTTTTATATATATATACACAAGGTTATCTAAATGTAAATACTATATATATATATATATATATATATATATATATATATATATATATATATATATATATGGGTCTACCTGACAAGGTCGACAAGCCACAACATCGACAACCAGTTTACCGACACCACATAACCGACAGTTCACAAACACGAAACCTCACATGCCCGACAACGAAATCACTGACACCACATAACTGACAGTTCACAAACACGAAACCTCACATGCCCAACACACCATAATAATGACAATCAACAAACAAAACAAATCCCCTGTCCAAAAAGCACACACACAACACAAGCACACCAAAATCCTTACAAACCCACACTAAACCTCACATACACAACTATCTACAACCTTAACCCAAACCCTAACCCTAAGGTCCGTCACTATCGCACACTTACCTAACCCACGCCCTAACCCTAACTCACTTAACCCGCCCCTAACCCAAAGACTATCACTACCGTACACTTACCTAACCCGCGCCCTAACCCTAACTCACTTAACCCGCCCCTAACCCAAAGACTATCACTACCGCACACTTACCTAACCCGCGCCCTAACCCTAACTCATTTAACCCGCCCCTATCCCACAGACCGTCAATATTGCACACTTACCTTACTCGCACCCTAACGTCCGTCACTACCGCATACTTACACAGCCTTTTCCCATGTCGGTGTTCTCAGCGTCGGTGCATTCATCCGTCGGTCTTCTCAGTTGTCGATCTTCTGGCGTTGGTGTTCTCGGTGTCGGCGTTCTGAGCTGTTGACGTTATCAGGCGGACCCATATATATATATATATATATATATATATATATATATATATATATATATATATATATATATACATACATACACACATATGTAAACAAATATGTATATAACCATATGCAATTCTACTACTAATTTTTAATTTTTAATTATTTTAGTTTAGTTTGTTTGTCCTTAACTTCAAGGCTGGAGCCAGGGATATATGGTCATTTAAACCTGGGGAGAGACACAGACATTCAAAAGTAACTGCCAGATTAATTCCTTGTATTCTAATCTAGCTTCCCAGTCCTCATTCCTGTCATTAGGTTTCACTGTAAGACCCAAAACTTAAAATCTGCTGTATTACAATTTAGAATGTGCCCATACAGAGCATTTGTTTCTTTCTTTCGACTAATTGTATACATATGCTAATATATCCTCTGCCTCAAACTATGTTCTGTTTTGCCTACATAGAATCCCCAGCAGGTAGTACAGTAAGCAATATATACAACCCCTCTTGTTGGACAACTATAATAACCCATGAATTGAAATTTAAAAGTTGGTATAGGAATGTGTAGTACTTCAAGTTTTGCTATAAAAGTACATTGGAGGCACCTACCGCATTTATAAGTTCCTTTCTTATTACTAACCCTGTTTTCTTCATCATTTGTATTTTGTTCAAATATTTCCTTTAAATTGAAATTCCTCCTATAACTGTAGTTTAAAGGTCTGTTAAATATTTCCAATTTATTTGGCATATTCCCAAACATTTCCCAGTACTTATTGATTATCCTCTTAACTACCTAGTGTCTTGATTATATGTTACCAGTAAATATGGGGTCACAGTATCACTGGAAAATACTGTACTATTATTTTTAATCACCCCATCGTATCCATCAGGTGTTACTAGTGTCTTGAGTAATGGTAAATATTTGGTTACCCAGCCTATTAATATTTCTTCCTTCAAAGATTTTATAAGGTTATCAGGATATCCCCTATCTTAAAAAGAGTTTTTACATAATCTAATTCCTTATTTAAGTCTTCCTTCTCTGATGTCATCTGGGCCACCCATACCATGTGGCCCTTAACTATATTTCTTTTCTGTAGGAATGGGTGATTGCTTTCAAAGCATAGATAGGAGTTAGAAAAACACTTTTTCCTATAGACCAGTGAAACAAATCTATTATTGGTAAGGTCATTCCTGATACATACATCCAGATAATGTACTTCATCCATCCCATTTTCATGTGTGAAATTAAAAAAATCAGGAGTATTATTTAGAAAATTTATAAATGTTGATATAATGTCCTGAGGTCCCCACCAAACAATAAAGATGTCATCCAAAAAATGAAACTATTTCCTTATATAATCATTATATTCAGATTGAAAAACAAAATTCTTTTCCCAATACAATATGACAATATTGGCAAAAATGGGTGCACATGAGGCACCCATTGTCACTCCATCCAACTGATCATAATCTTTCCCTTTAAAATAGATTAAATTATTTTTCGTAACTAGTTCCATACTTTCCATAACCAATCTGAACTCATCATGTTTTAGGATTCTGTCAGCATCTCTTCAAACCATTCCAGTCCATGGTTATCCCAGATAACCGAAAACAGATCTTTCACATACAGAGTAATAAAACAAAAATCTGGATTAAATTATATTTGACTCATTTTAGTAAAAAAATCCCACAAATCAATCTGAATATGGGAGTACATCTCATAAAAAGTTTTTAATTTTCTAAGTATATAGCTAGTGGTTGTGTTTTTGAACCCTCTTATGTTGCCACCAGTCTCAATGGTGGATCCCTATGATCTTTATGAACCTTTGGAATCCCCAAAGTTCCCAGGATAAATGGTTTAGGCACCCTTAAAAAAATCAAAAAGTTTTTTTGTCTAGCAATCCTTGTATTAAATTGTCTTTCAATATCATATCTATTTTCCTATATGCAATATTAAGTTTGTTATGTGAAACTGGTGAATATCTAGTGCCCATGTTTAGAATTTCCATCATTTTGACTGTATAGGTCCAATTTTCCATTAACGCCACACCACCTCACTTATCAGGTTTCATTATTCTCACTTTTTTATTTTCCATAAGTTCCCCAAACACACTTCTCTCATCTGTTGTCAAATTACTCTTGTACCACTTGCTCATCTTAAATGTATTTCTCATGCCATTAACAACTAGTGTCTCAAAATTATTCAATTTGTGGTGTAATGGTGGATTATATAAACTCTTCCGAGTTAAATTTGCATTGTAATTCATTGGGGTTTGTTGGTTAAATATCAGCTCTAAATTTAAATTGCGGTTTAACATTTTTATATCCAAGATCATATGGGCTATATTGCCCTTCCTCACCAGTATAAAAGTAAATCCCTTTTTAAATAAACTGAATTGACCATTATTTTTATTTATTTTTATTTATTTTATTTTATTTTACATTTATTGACCGGGATACTCTGACTGGATTGCTGTCCATTTTCAGTGGAGGCCCGTGGAGTTAAGCTCCAACAAATACAATTACATTAAATGACATAATTACAAATATGGTAGTTCTAACACATACAAAGGTAAACATGAAAATACAGGATTACAGGATAAAAGTTACCCATGATTGTAGTCAGGAGGAATTTAACAGTAGCTAGTTAAATGGATAAATCATCATCATAGTGAGTGTTTAGCATTATAAACAGTGGTATCAGTGTAGGTAAAAATATGAAAGTTGTCCTGTGTATAAATCACCATTTCACTTCCTGAGTTACTTACAAAGCTGAGATCATTCTCTTGGAATTCTTGTAGATTTTCACTTAACTCCTGATTTTCTACTCTTACTGTGGATAGTAACTTTGTCTCCCCTGGCATCGTGGGTACTGTGTCTTCGTTACCTGTGCGTAGGTAGGTTGTGATGCTAAGTTCCTTATCCTCTCAGACCTCCTGGGACCCTGATCTCCTAAAGACACATGTTCCTGTCTACCTGTTTCACGGATTTCCTGACCATTAAATTCCTGACCATTATATTCCATATTCCTGTGGTTATTATGATACTGACTGTTAATGTTGTTACCATTATTACAATGGGTGTAATTATAATGGCCCCTAACACCCACATTTCTTCCATTTGAAACAATAATATAGGCTCTACCATCCCTATAATCCCTGTTGTCTCTATCCAACTTCGACAATTTCCTATTATAATTCTTTGAAACAGTTTAATCAGCATCTTGAAGTGTAATTGAATAATCACATTTGTGTTCATTAAGTGTAAATAACAATTTTTTTGATTTAATATATCAATTTCCCATTTAAGCTTTTCAATAATAACACCATTATTTCTCACAATGGCTTTTATTAAAGCTAAACCACAATCATTTAGAATCTCATCTGCTTCGTTGTATAAGGTGGAATCATACTCAGTATTATTTTGGAACTTAGTAATTCTAAGTCACTTAGGTACATGTTTTTTCTTTATAGTTTCCATAAAATGCCCATTATCCAACATTAACATTCTGAATTTCAACATTTTTGATTTTAATGTCTTACACATGTCGCTGATTGAAGCATTCCTTTCAGTCATTTCCATATTAGCGTCCTCATTTGTTTCAACCTCCTTGTTCAATTATGCATTGAATTACAGGTTTTGTAGTAATCCAAATCGAAAAATTACCACTATAATCCAAATAAAAGTTATTTTGTGTAGATGAACATGTCCAAACATCTCCTTGACTCAAGCCAGGGTTTGGCGCTGTTTTCCACACAAACTGTCAATGGGTAATGACATAACTTCCTGGTCAGTCCGGTTGATCTGAGCATGTGAATTAGAACTGTCCAAGTCCATTGTACTTGGGTCTGGCTGTGAAAATAATTGTATGAGCTTGTTAAGCTCACAGATCAATGTTTGAATGTTCCTGTCAACATGTGGACCTCCTCGGATGCCCTGTGTTTCCATACCACAAAAACAATAAATAACCAAACACAGTGGAAATCTGGAGGAATAGTGAAAAGCTGGTAAACTCCAAATTCTCCAGTAAAATCACAAGGCACCAATAAAGGCAATCCTAACACTGTTTTTTAAAAACAATTTTTTAGCAATGACATCAACCAATTGGAGAGTTTCTTTTAATGTATTTAAGGGCTGAAGGAAGCTACATGCACTGGTTCTGACGTTTCCTGTAGGAAGACGAAAGCGCTAAACCCTGTGTCTTAGCTGTTAATTCTATGCTTTGGTGTTGTCATGTACATGGAATAAATTACATATATTTTTACTGCACTGCTGTTGGAAGTCTTTTAAAAAAAAAACAGTGTTGGGACTGCCTTTATTGGTGCCTTGTGATTCTACTGGAGAATTTGGAGTTTACCAGAACATCTAGAAACCTTGCCCATATATTCAAAAATATCCTAAAAGCTCAGAATTAGACCCCATTAAAAACTTACCTCTGGAAGATGCTGTAAATTATTTCAATAAGGTCTTTCTTGATACACTTAATAGCCTAGCCCCCATTTGCACCAACACAACAAAACTTAACCATGCCCCTGGACTAACAAAACATACTAAATAAGCTCTTATTTCCAGAGACTGAGCATGGAAAGAAGGGTGGAAAAATAGAAACCCACAAAATTAACTTAACTAGAAGCAGCTTCATAATAAAGCCAACAAAGTAGTCGTAAATGACAGGAAAAACTATTTCTCTGCACAATTATCCAGCCAAAAAAAAAAAATAACAACCCCAAAAAGTTCTGGAAATGTGTTTCCTCCCTCCTTAATCCTGGAACCATACAGACTCCAACACCTTCTACTGACAAAGACCCACAACAAATTGCCCATATGTTTAAGTCCCACTTTATCAATACCATTCTAAAACTTGTCAAAGGCTCATCTCCAAAAACTAACCTAAACTGTAATAATCTAATGAGCACTCCACATCTCAGTCAAGATAACCCCAGCTCTCTTTCTTCCCCAATCAGTGCAACCACTAATAATATCCCATTAACCACAGACAGTATCCACTTCCCCAGTATTTAAACTTCTAATAAAACTAAGACCATGCACCATCTCTGCTGATAATCTTCCATCTGAATATCCAAAACCTGCAGCTGATGCAATAGCCTATCCTGTCAGGATTCTTATTAACCAATCTATCTCAGAATCAAATGTCCCCCAACTCAGGACAAATCCATTGTTACTCCATTACATAAAGGTGGTAAATCAAATGATCTCTCAAACTATTGTCCTATCTCTACACTCTCACCATTATCAAAAAATATTAGAAAAGTGTATACATGCTCAACTTCTAAAGCATCTCTCTGACAATGACCTCCTTGCACCCACCCAACATGGATTTCATCTGGCACACAGCACTACTACAACCCTACTTTTATTCACTGATGCTGTGAGCAAGGCTCTTGATGCTGGTCTTTTAAGTACAGTAATCTTATTAGACTTATCTAAGGCTTTCGATGCACTATCATACCTTAAGCTGTTGCAACAACTAGAACAACTAGGTTGCTACCTAAATTGCCTAACATGGTTTTCTATCTACCTAAACAACAGAAAACAATCTGTCAAATGGCAAAATAAACAATCTGAATACATGGTCAATAACACAGGAGTTCCCCAAGGATCTATTCTGGGGTCTCTGTTTTTAATATTTTCATTAATAATCTTCACAAACAACCCAACAAAGTACACTCGTCCAATATGCTGATGATTCCACTATCATCTCCTCTTCTAGCAATTTCTCTGCTCTCCTTAGGATTACATAAAATGTTTTTACATCTATAGAAAACTGTCTAAACAAGCCACAACTATTACTGAACCCCAAAAAATCTAAGCTCTTACTATTCCGAACAAATCCACCAAATTCAGACTTTAAAATTTACTCACAAAAAAACACAACACAGAAATCGAACTAGTGAAGGCAGTGAAATTATTAGTCATAACTATTGATGGCAAACTCACCTTCGAGCAACATATTCTCAATACAATAAAAAAACACTTCAAGCTTTGTAAACTTTACAGATATAAACTATATTAGGATAAGCCAACAAAAATAAAACTTGTAAACACTCTATCCCTTCCCTCCTCTATGGAAGTTCCATTTTCACCAGCCTTCATACATCTCTCAGTAAATACATGCAATCATGTTATTATAAAATCACAATATTTGCCTATGGGATGCCAAACTGCATACACCATTGCTTGACCATTTTAGAACTGAATTGGTTTGAATTCCCCCATTACCCATATTATACCCAACTAACTATTGCCCACAAACTGATATACAAACCCAAAAACTGCCCTGCTCTTCATTCTATCCTACATTCATATATCCCAAACCAGAATCATAAGCTTTTAAGTATAACCAAACTCAACAAAAGAGCTGGACAAAGCCTATATTCCTGTTCAATTGCCAGATTATAGAATAGTCTGCTTTCCTCAATAATCATAGCTGTTCCTGTGAGCAAAAGTCTAAGCCACCATAAACAAATAAAATATTACTTATCCACTCTTTTTCCTTTCCTTCATTAAGTAACTCTTCCTAACCTTCCTAAGAACTTTCTCTATATCAACTAGCATATTCTAATCTTTCAATCTACTCCTTGACAATGTCTAGAACCTCCTAAGCATTTAGAGAACTGTTTACCTTGAAGCAAACTACAATCGTTATTTGAAAGATTTATATTCTTAAAGTACTGCATGTTATATATTAATAGCCAAAGTCAATTTTACAAAGCTTATGTTCATTGTCTGTTTTATCCTCTGTATATATTTTGTGCAGCTTTTCTCCCTGGGCCTCCACTGAAAATGGGTTTCTGACCCAGTAGACTTTCCCACTCAACAGGTGTCAATTAACTAACTAACTAACTAACTAACTAACTAACTAACTAACTTACTAACTTACTAACTAAATAATCAAATAAATAAATATAGCTATCTGTAAGTCCATATCTGTATGGGTGTTTGTTTCTGTACATGTATTTGGTTGTTTATGTGTATATATGTGCATACGAGTGTGTATGTAAGTATATGTACATTTATATATTTGTATATATATATATGCTTACATATATATGTATATGTATATATATATATATATATATATATATATATATATATATATATATATATATATATATATATATATATATATATGTATGTGTGTGTATATACATATATATATTTATTTATATATATATATATATATATATATATGTATATAGATTTATATATGTATATAGATTTATATGTGTATGTATATTTATATATGTATATATGTGCGTATGTGTATCTATATAGCTATATATGTATATACACACACACACACACACACACACACACACACACACACACACACACACACACACACACACACACACACACACACAGGTATTTGTGTTTAAGCTTTTGCATATGTAGTTAACACATTTTTTTTTTATTTGGCTTGACTCTGTTTTTTTTGTATGGCCTATCTCTGACCCTTCCCATTTCCCCTCCCTTATGTGCTCTGAGACTGGCAATTTTCACATGCACACATCTTTACACTTGTTTTTTTTTTTAACTTATCTTAGTACCACCCCCCCAAATGTAATTCATTTTTTTGCTTCTTCTTCTTCTTATTCGCAAATATTTCCTAGACTCACACATATTTGCTAAGTTCTAATTACACCTTTGCCCTAGCAGTATAATTCTTTTTTTAGTTCAGATAGCCACCATACTCCCCCCTCTAGCATCACATTAGTGACATCACATCACAGAAGTGAATCCCAGTGCCATCTGTTTTATTATTATTTCCTATGGTAACAGAAAATAAATACAGGACTAGATGTTTCCATTGTTATTTGTCACTGTACACATCACACTGACTAACAGATACACAGTGTTTTTGTACTTAGGGTATATAGCACCAATCGGAATAAAAATACAAACTAAGTATGTACCAGTGTTCCAATCACTGTTACTGAATGTGGTCTGTTTATGTGCTCTTGGATTGTTGTCTTCATTGTAATTTACATGGCTTTCTTATGGTAAGTTGAGCAGTATATATTACTTGTCACTTACATGTATAACTTAGATCCTATGAAGTTCTGACAAGATTGAAAATACTTATCTTTTATTTATTTATTATTTATTTGTTTTTTGGTAACTGGGTTAGTCCACTGGGCTGCAGGCCCATTTTCAGTGGAGACCTGTGGAGAAAAGCTCCAAAACAAATGATAAAATAACAATAACAAAGTTGCATTACAAGTAAACTGAATATGAAAATACATAGGAACAAAACCGTTATGCCTTAGTGGAAATTAATAGAGTATAACATTCTGCAAAAAGTACAGCCATGAACTAATAGAGACAGAGTTTGGAAACAAAAATGACGATTTGCAAATGGAGCATAAAGAATGAAAGAGATTATCAGAAAACATATAAGACCTAAAAACATTATTGTCTAGTCCAAGTAGGTAGAGAGGAAGATAAAGTATTAAATAAAGGGTTAAAATAGAGAGGTGGGAAGGAATGTGGAAGAGAGTAAAGACAGTGACAAGAAAATATTTATGAAAAGACAAAGGGGGGATGGGAAACTAAAGTACCTTGGGGGAGGTGAAAGCAGAGACTGTGGGCAGGATTCACGAAGGCTTGCACGGAGTGTAAAAGACGTGCAACACTCCATGCAAGCCTCGCGATCCAGGAACAGCCCTAAACTCCATGTAAGAGACCAGCTAAAACGTCTCTTACACGGACTGGGCATGGACATGCTAAATACCTCAGTTGCAGCCAAAAGGTATGCAAATGAGGTATATTAGTGAACCACGAAGCAGAAAACAGTCCGTGTAAGAGACATTTTACCTGCAGAAATGTACTCAGTTGACAACTGTGTACATTTCTGCAAATTCCACAACGGAGCCATGTCAGCTCCAAAAAAAGGGTGCATATGACTCAGGCAGCATGCCAATGGCCAAATATGTGGCCATTGGCAATATAACCCGATGCCAAAATAATAAAAATATATATATTTTTTTTCGGCGATCGCCGTTGTTTAAACTCAGCGCAGCCCCGCGCAAACTGGCTGCGCTGTATAAAACATGAAAATAAAGGTTATAAACCCACAAATGTGGGTTTCATGCAATACATGGAATGACAATGCAGGGACCAGCAGACCAAAAACAACATGGCCACCGTGTAGTGGTTGCTAAGGGGGGAAGCTGAGTCTAAGACATGTAACTAAGCATTAGCAGGCAATCTCATGTAAATGAGGGTTAGGATACTGAATCTCACAGTCACATAGCAAATGAGCACAGTCTGAGTAGTGTAAGAGATACATAAGGGGGAGAAATAGAGTAGGAAATAGGTGACATCACAGGGGGGAATGGTAGAAAGAAATGCAGTTCATTGGAGGCCAGTGTAACATGACAGATGACAGACACAGATCATGGAAAGAGGTGTGCCACTAGATAAGTCATGGAAAGTCAAGAAATGGAAGGTGTACACTGTTACTTACACCAAAGTTTCTTGCTGGGCATGCATGCACACGTGTGCACGCCATGAAGCGCGAGTAGGGCAGTGTGCGTGCGTGTAAGGCAGACTCAGCATGTGGGAGCGTGTAGGGAGATGTTTAACACTGCGCTGGTGTGCGCGCGTGTAGGGCAGGCTGAGTATGTCGGAGGCTGTTGGCAGACATGTAACAGTGTTTGCGCGGGTGTACGCGCGTTTTAACCCGAATAAGTAGATTCTGAACCGTGTAAGCACGTGTGTGTGCGTGTAAGCCACTGTGAGCGTGTTTCTGATAGTATGCATGTTGCTTCCCCCTGAGGAAACAGAGAGGAAAAAGGAAGCAACAGAATTAATAGAAAGCTAGCAGGGATAACTGCTGAAGCTAGCAGGTGAAAACAATTAGAAGCAGGCAATTACACAGGCAGAATAGTAGACCAGTCCAGCACTTAAAACTCTGCAAACAGTAGTGCAGGATGTTTCCCTTAAGAGACACTGCAAGACAGGAGTAAGCTAATAGAAGTGAAAACTGAAAAAGCTGAACTCAGAGCAGAAATGTTAGGGGCTGCCATAGCTGTCATAATGAGACATAGGCGACTTGCTGAGGGTGGTGACAATGCAGATGGTGCCAGACAACCCACTGTGAGGAGACAGAGAAGAATGTACAGGCCCAGGGTCACCTACCACGGGTTACATGAGCTGGAGATAGTAGAGCACTATAGAGTGGACAGAGAGCTCCTGCAGCAAATTGTTGAGCTGTGCAGGCCATGCCTCACACACAGAACCAACAGAGGGGAACCCATGCCAGTGGAAACCAAGGTATGTGTTGGCCTAAGAATACTAGCAACAGGTACCTTCCAGAGACCAACTGGCGATATGATGGGGATATCACAGGCATCAGCCGCCAGGGTACTGCACCAGTTCCTGGATGCCATGTCAGCACATGTTGGTGATCATGTATATTTCCCCAATGCCCGTGAGGTATTGGCCAGCAATATGCATCTCTTCCAGCAAATAGCGGAATACCCTGAGGTAGTGGGTGCAATAGACTGCACGCACATATGCATCAAAGCACCAGCCAGTGAGCGGGGTAGGGCCTACATTAACCACAAGGGCTTCCCCTCCATCAACTGCCAGGTTGTGTGTGATGCCCAGGGCATAATAATGAATGTGTGTGCTGGCTGCCCTGGGAGTTACCACGATTCCCACATCTGGCATTTGACGCAGCTGTACCAGACATTTGCCATTGGGGACATCCCACACGGACACCTAGTGGGGGATGCAGGTTATGCACTGGAGCCGTGGCTGATGACACCCATCAGAAATGCACACACACCTGAACAGGAACGCCATAATGAGGCACATGCACAAACACATAATGTAATAGAGCGTGTGTTTGGGCTGCTCAAGTCACGGTTCTGGTGTCTGGACACATCTGGTGGAGCCTTGCAGTACACACCAACTACATGTACCCAAATTGTCATGGTATGTGCTATGCTACATAATATGATCTTGCGAAAACAGCTGCAGCAGGACCAGCATAGGGCCGGGCCAACCAGCCCCTCACTATTGCCAAGGCCATCACAGGCAGAGCGTGACTCGGCGGAGGAATAACCTGAGCCTGCCCCAGTAGGCAGAAGGAGGCATGCCCAGTATGCCCTGGCCTTGGCAAAGAGGCAACGCATAGCACATACACTGGCTCAGTAGGAACCCTGGGAATGATACTCCCTCTGACTCACTCAAATAATAACACGGATGCCTAAAATGACATGACCTGCTCACAAACATGTACAGGGAAGTGTAACATGTGCATCCGACAGAGGCAGCCCTGCAGCACAACCTGAGGCATGAATGCCATGTGTTAAGTAATGTAACACCATGTACTATATGCACACATGAGCACCCTGATTAACATCCACCCTCACCAAACATGAAGCCACAAAATGACGATGGGATGATCAAATGCAATAACTGGCTGAAGTAATGCAGTTAGTCAAAGGGGAACCAATGTGTTTCAGGCTGGGAAGACATGCGGAGCATGACATGATGCACCACCTGCTAGGGGTGGCGTGCACCTATCATGCCATGCCCCATGGATACTGGCATAGGTAAGTCTCAAAACACAAACCCACCTTCATAGGTTCTACAAGGGATAGGAACCTAGATGTAATGCTACCCAATGACAGATGTATAAACAGCAAGATGTGTGCAGTGTAAATGCACACAGTATGGAGAATGTAGATACCAGTCCTGTAATAGAGAACTGGGTCAAGGCTCACATCAGCACCCTAACACTACCAGGTCACACCTCAGACTGTGCTGTACAGCCTCAAAACATGGAACAAGCTACAAAAGGAGGGTGACTAGCAAGAAATGGAAAGGATAACCACACCCCCATGTTGGTACCACAACAAGAAGCAGCATGGATTAGCCATGGTCAAATACCAATGGCTAAAACCGCCTCCCAGTATATAGCCTGCTGCAGACTACTGTCCTAATACCAGGAACTGCACCTGGCCTATGTCGGAATACATGAATATATCAAGCCCCCCAAACCACATTATATTGCTTGATTGAAAATACCCAAACATACACCGGGAGCATTATACTAGCACCAACACAGTAGGAGAAAATTACTCAGATTCCATAAACCAAAATGCCCAGGAACAATGTACCACTCCCACAAGAGGGGTAAGCATAGTGGATGTGATAATCAGCAACATGTGTACTGGATGGCAAGATGAGAAGTGTACCCCTCACTGGTAAGACCAGACCATAGAGTAGTCACACTGGATATGCACATCCTGACCCCAGTCCCTGGCCAGAATACCACAGTGAAAAACATGTGTAAAGCATAGGTTGTAGCCCTCAAAACCGATGTTGAATCCACAAAAGGCCCTGTGCAAGTGCAGAATATGGGACACACCACAGAACATGTTATACAGGCATTCCATGAACACAGCCAGGAATGCTTGGAGTATGCAATCACAAATAACAACAACACACAATGCCATACACGCAGGCATCTGGCATGCTGGACTCCAGCCATTACCAAACCATGCAAGAGAATGAGGAAGCTACCACATGATAGAGCAAACATAAAAAGGGAAGTAATCACTGACCAGTAGTATGGCAATAACATATGTGCACACATACAATCCACTAAGTCCAGCCACAACAAGTAGAATCTGTGAATCCAGAGGCAATATGACACCAGTCCCAAGTACACAGACAGCCACAACACCCCCCAATAAATACAAATATATGTGATAGATGCATCCATGTATCCAAACCAGAGGTTGAGCTCCACCAACTCAGTACTGTCAAAACTAGTCAGGAGGAGAAGGTAACCACATACACCACAAACCCAGTCCCACATAGACCTACCACAACTGTAAACCAAACACATGAACACAGACAAATATTCCCGGAGGCCTTAATTACAAACACACCACACCAACAGAAGCCTCCAAAGCAGATCACAAGCAACCACAACCTTCAAACATAGCACATGCAATGAATAGTACGCAAAGCTGGTGTGCCAAACAGTCACAGGCCAGAAGGAGAAACAACATGCCTGATACAGTCATAATAGGTGTCTGTATAGGCAGACACACTGCTGTCCCACTCACCAGACTGAACAAGGGAAAGGGTAGAGTAAGCTGCCTGTAGGCTGTCACAAAATGCCACATAACACAAGTACACAGGTCACCCCAAAGCAAGCAGAAATATGATGCACTCAATGTCCATGCTGGTGTGAATTACCTGAGATGTACCTCCCTGGTAAACATGAAAAGAGACATAGATGGTCCCTCTGAGTATGTACCCCAGGGAGGTATGACACTGGCTGTGTGCAGCATCCAACCCTCACCAAGAATGATGCCACAGTACAAACACAGAATGCTCATGTTTAACAGCTGGCACAGTTACAGCTGTCAGTCCAAGAGGGTCTAATGTCTGTCTGCTTGAGATGTCAAGCATGACAAGCCATGCTGCTATTCCAGGGATGGCTTGCAGCTGTTACCCATGTGCGTCTGGATACTGGATAAGGCCTTTGCCGCCTCCATAGAGCCATATGTAGGCAAGGCCAAAAAGACTACCCACCACCCTAGAAAACATAAGTGGTAGGAAACATAAGGGTAATGCTGACCAATGCCAGATGTGTAAACTGCAATATGCATGCCCCTGAGGCACTTCCCATTATGGAGAACATCGATATCTGTGCAGTGACAGAAGCCTGCTGCAAGCCTAGTGATAGCACACCAGCACTACTAGGTTATACCACATATCATGTGTTATGGCCCCAACACCTGCACCAAAACATCAAAGGAGGGGGAGTATCCATATGCAGCACAGACACCCATATTGCCAGGTAACTGACAATGCACAACGCAGTGGACACCACCCATGTGCACATAACTGTAGTCAAAACTGCTGTACAGTCTGTAGCATGTGACAGACCACACTCTCACACACAAGAACTCCACCCACACATCCAAAGACACTGGACAGTATGAATGTCCCACCAAATACCAGACAAGGTACACACAAATTACCACATAGGTGTCAAACCATTATGTATGCAAGGAGTAATCAGGGACCTAGGGACACAGGTCGACATTAATCTGTCATGTGACACCCACAATGCCAATGTGGCTATGAAGATTGTTGATATTGGACACCGTATCATGAAAGGATTCACATCAACATCAACAGAGGTCACTGTAGTGCTGTACTGTTCCCTTATCAGACCCATAATCTAGTACAATGACTCATATGGGATGTACCGTACGTGACACCTGTAGCAGTTCAGAAGACCTCATAGTTACCCCACCAACAGGATAAAGGGTGTGAAATATATGTCATATGCTGCCTGGCTGTAGACACCCCAGCTGACTGCAGTCACACACTGCCTACACAGAGGCATTGTATGTCTGTTGTACAAGGCCATGTCCAACACAGGAGTAATGGACATGCTCCACCACAGGACATCAAAGCCATTGGAGCTGTGAGAGTCACAGATGTCAGCCTCAACACATAATGAAATGATGTGCTGGAGGGACAGATACATAACCCAGAGGCTCCCCACACCCAGAAACAGGATCCCAATCCATGGTAGGCAGAGCCCTTCACTGACACCCCTCAACAGGAATATTGCCAAGTGGATGGATGACTGTACATGTATACTGGGGGTCCTCACTGTGTCACAACCAGACAGAGGCACAGTGAAGAACTTCATAAATGGCCATAATTGAACATAGCAAGGGGTGGTGAAAGACACACACACTCTGGCTAGGCTTACTAATGGCCTAGGGTGTATAGCCTAGTATGAACCCATGAACCTATGAAGATACAAAACATACAGGACACTAAGGATAATCACAAGGGTTACCCAACTGATGGTAGGAACCATGTTGGGCATCCACAGATATGCTCCAAATCACACAGATATTACAAACAACATACCAAACACACACACATATTGCTAACAAACAACCTGTCAGGTGCAGTGCAAACACCCCCCCGAGTGCAAAATACCTATCCCAGCAGACTGATGGTCCCCTGACATTGCAGATGCTGAGGTAACAGCCATCATCTGCAAAGCAGAACACACAGCAGCAAAGGTATGTGATGGTGTCCTGTGCTGAGGCCAACATGGACTCCAAGAATAATGGAATGCCAAATCACACTACTGCCCAGTGTCAGCCTTACCACAGGATATGTACCCAAAGAGCAGTGTTCAACAACAGTGGTCCATCACAACAAAGGTGTTGCCTGAATGGATACTCCAAACTACCACCACAGGATCCTGACAAGCTTGTTCTGCACAGCTACGGAAAGGATCAGTATGTACCGCAGACAGAATGCTATTGTGGACCTACTGATACTGGACCCTACACAGTGTGGCTGTCGTAACTGCAGAACCTGCCCCTAAACATGTCTGACCCATTTGAAGCAGTCATTAAGGTCATTGATGAGGGCAATGTGGTCCACACAGCGTAGCTGGACCTTGCACATGCTTCTAGACAATACCGTATGAGTTCAGTATGGATATGTTCACCAGCTTAAATATATACCCCTATGTCAGTAGAGGGGTTGCAAACCAGACCAAGGACAGAACTGACATGGTCAGACATGCCGCATCCATGTCAGACTACAAAGCGGATATCAGTGGCATCCCACAAGGCCTGGTCTTGGCGCCCTCCCACCCCCATTCTGTATATATGTCCCATAGGTATAGGCCAACATGAAAGGACTGTGACTGAACATGTATGCAGAGGAGTACAAACAGCCCACCATATCCGACCCCCAGCTGACACAAGCAACCCACAAAAGGGCCACCTACAGACAACTGTAGCCATAGCCATGTCAGCAAGCTAATTGCAGAACTGTGTATAGACAACCACCATGGATATACAGTAAGTGCCCACAAATTACCACACAGGTGTTAACCCATGAGGTACCTAACATGTAATGTGAGACCTGGGTACAAAAGGTGATAAATATCCTGCACTGGACAAACATGTGGCTGTAATGTTCGCAGAAACATGTACCATATACCCACCCAAACATGAAGGTTGGCAGATGTAGATAAGGGGAACTCACTGTGGCTCAGCAGACACCTCCATCAACTGTAAAGTCCACAACAGTACCCCACCAGGGGTAGCAAAGAGTATGAACAGATGCCATGTGTTGCCTGAGTAAACAAACTGCAGCCCCACACACCGCCATCCTTCCCAGCTACAGGAAAGCTGTGCCTGATGTATGAAGCCATGTCCAACCTGAAATGAATGAACATGTTGCACCTTGTACAATCTGAATGGCAGTGAGCTATGCACATGAGAGACCTGAACCCCAGCACTGACATACATAGGACAAGCTGTACAGAATGATCCATAACACAGAAGGCACCCCCACTCTTCAGTAAACTCCTGGTACAGGTCAGCCAGAGAGTCACATATTGACACCCCTCAAGAGGAATCCTGATGAGTGTATGGGAGATGGTAGGCTAACCCTGGGTATCACTGTTATGTCAGAGGTAGACGGAGGCACAGTATACTAACCATGACATATGTCATGGCAAACTCCAGTTACAATGTGTGTCGAAGGACAAACACACCCTGTGACTAGCATCAGAAATGGTCAAGGGAACATTGCTAGTGTTTGCCGATGTCCACCCATGATGTGGAATACACTAGCAATGTTGGACGAGCCTGGTGTAGGTAGTCCATATCTGAACATATTGCAACATGGTCATATGTGCACAACTGGGCCCTACACAGTCTGTTGTGCTCACTATGAAGATGTCAAGCAGTCATAGGACTAAAGCCCAGGATACTGTCCACCACAGTGAAAGTACTGAACCAGTACACTATATGGTACTACAGTGTTAGGTCATTATGAAAGTATGTTGAGAACTGTCTGCAAAGTATCCCATGCAATCCCTGCAGGCACAGTATAATCCCTGTTGTGGCAGACATGAAGCAGTTGGCCAGTTAGTACACAACATGACACCCAACACGCAACTATAAACGTGAGATATTGTTGAAGTTCACACAAACCCAAATATGTGGTGGACTTCAGAGTGCAACATATGGAAAGCTCACACTGGGCATGCTCGCACACTTTGATAAATGAAGCATATGTCAGACAACATGCCATGGAAAGGCTGAACTGGGCATGCTCACACGGTTAGGCCATATCTCGGTATAGCAGATGGCCACATATATCTGATATTTGTACGTGTCAGTCCAGGAACCAACCACAACACAGCAATCAGCCCAATGCACACAGTAAATGACTACAGAGACATAAGTGATATAGTGGATTGCCGTCATATGCAAACATCTTCCACAGATACACAAGTTGGTCATAGGAAAAGGGAATGCTATGGCAATAAAGACCTGCAAACAATAGAACAGCACAACAAATATTGTGCATCCGACAATTTAACATATGGGTGTAGAGGTCAATACTAGGCTTGTTTCCCTAGGGAATGACAGCTCAGCAAGAGTGTGCTTGGCATCTGCATCCCCAGGATAGTAGGCTACTGTGCCACTGTAAAGTAGGTCACAGAAGGCAACATATGAGGCTAGTGAGCTGTGCCTCTGTCAAGCAGGGGCACCGTGGAAGTCCCAGGGATTGAATGTGCTAAGCCACAGCCATGTTGTCAGTGTGTGCTGTTCGAGGGTTGCTGTGGATCTCTGACAGTAGGTGTCCGTCAATAACAGACTGAGGGGAGCCCTATCTGCATTCTCTGGACAATTCCACTGTCAACACTGTGTTGTAATGAGTATGTGTGAATGAAGTGCCATGCCGAAACTGTTCACAGATGTCTGTGGGCTACAGCTCTGCAATAATATTAGGTCACTCTGTCTGTTGTACGGCACATATATGGCTGGTGCACAGCTGACGGGTGTCTTGTTGTGGAGCAGTCATGGGTATATGTGGGATAGCATGACCAATGCAAACTGTACACATGCTCATAGAATGCAATTGTCAAGGATTATGCTGAGTGGACAGTATAGTCCTCCAGCATGGGTCCTCTGAAGTCGTCCACCCCAGTCTACACAAGTGTAGAGTCTGCTTATGCTAAATACAGTTTGTGTGCAGTGACAACCTTGCCTGGGGGTGGAGATGGGATATAGATGTCCAGGGAAAGGTGGGTATGGTCAGATATCAACAATGGTGGTCTACCTCTGGTGTGGAACAGTGAGTACCCATGTTGCTGATGGACAGGTGCAATATGTATTCCCCCATGTGGCTGTGGTGTGTGGTTCTGCCATAGCACATGGACCCACAAATTGTAGTGGCTGTAGGGTAAAGTGGTAGAGGTATGAGTAGTTCTCACACACAATATGCCTGTACCTGATGTTAACAACTGGAATGGTGTATGTGAACACCTGCATATCCTGGCACTGTTCCCAGGGAAGCTAAGTGTGTGTCCTGGATGTGGGTGTGGTGTTCTGGACTGGTCGTGTTGTGTGTTACAGGTCCTGTGGTCCCAAAGCATGGTATAGAACATAACCTGCCAGTGCGATGTGCATATCTGACCCTGACGTAGGTGGCTGCAAATGCATATATATGCTATCCCCCACCTGACAGGTAGTACTACATGTACATACCTCTGTAGAAATAAAGATGTCAGCACCCTATAAATACTACAGGTGCAGAACACATGTCCAGTAATTCGGATAGTGCGCTCTGCTAATGCGTCTCCTTCAAGTGTCATAATATAGTTAGGTAGGGGTTCAAATCCTGCAAATGCTCAGTGTATGTGTATGAGAGTGGTGTTTGTGTGTGTGAGAGGGAAATGTTCCTTTTGGCAACTGGGAAAACACACTACAGGATGCACATTCCCCTTTCTAAACACTGATGATGTCAGCACCCTATAAGTACAGCAGGAGAAGGGAAACCTCCCAGTAATGCAGATAGCACGCTCTGCTAATGCGTCCGTCTCGATTGTCATAACATAGTTAGGTGTGTTCAAGACTGTTTGAAAGAAGTATCCCTTTTGCCAACTAGTAGAATACACTACAGGATGCACATTACCCTTTCTAAACACTGATGATGTCAGCACCCTATAAGTACAGCAGGAGAAAACAAACCTCCCAGTAATGCGGAAAGCACGCTCTGCTAATGCGGCCGTCTCGAGTGTCATAACATAGTTAGGTAGGGATTTGAATCCTATACATGCTCAATGTGTGTGGAGGGGGTTAGTGTGTGCTCAAGACTGTTTGAAAGAAATATCCCTTTTGCCAACTAGGAGAATACACTTCAGGATGCACATTTCCCTTTCTAAACACAGATGATGTCAGCACCCTATAAGTACAGCAGGAGAAGAGAAGCCTTCCAGTAATGCGAATAACACATTCTGCTAATGCGTCTGTCTCGAGTGTCATAACACAACTAGGTAGTGGTTTGAATCCTGAAAATGGCAAGTTTGGATGAGTGGGGTTAGTGTGTGTGCAATATTGTGTGAGGGAAATGTCCCTTTTGGCAACTGGGAGAACACACTACAGGTGTCAGCACCCTATAAGTACAGCAGGAGAAGGGAAGCCTCCTAGTAATGCGAATAGTGCTAATGGGTCCGTCTCGAGTGTCATAACATAGTTAGGTAGTGGTTTGAATCCTGCAAATGGCAAGTGTGTGTGTTTGGATGAGGGGGGTTAGTGTGTGTGCAATTTTGTGTGAGGGAAATGTCCCTTTTGACAACTGGGAGAACACACTACAGGATGCACATTCCCCTTTCTAAACACAGATGATGTCAGCACCCTATAAGTACAGCAGGAGAAGGGAAGCCTCTCAGTAATGCGAATAGCATGTTCCACTAATGCGTCCTTCTCGAGTGTCATAACATAGTTAAGTAGAGGTTTAATCCCTGCAAATGGCAAGTGTGTGTGTTTAGATGAGGGGGGGGGGTTAGTGTGTGTGCAATTTTGTGTGAGGGAAATGTGCCTTTTGGCAACTGGGAGAACACACTACAGGATGCACATTCCTCTTTCTAAACCCTAATGATGTCAGCACCCTATAAGTACAGCAGGAGAAGAGAAGCCTCCCAGTAATGCGAATAGCGCACTCTGCTAATGCGTCTCTCCCGAGTGTTATAATATAGTTAGGTAGGAGTTTGAAATCTGTAAATGGCATGTGTGTGTGTGTTTGGATGTGGGGACTCTGTGTGTGTGCAATTCTGTATGAAAAACATGTGCTTTTTTGAAATTAGGGGATCACACTACATGATTCACATTACCCTTTCCAAACAGTGATGATGACAGCACCCTATACATACAGCTTGAGAAGAGACATCTGCCAATACTCAGAATAGTGCAACCTGCTACAGCATCACTCTCAAGTGCCATAACATATTTAGGTAGGGGTTTGAAACCTGCAAAGTGTGAGTGTGTTTGGATGTGGGGAGATTGTGTGTGTGTGCATTTCCGTATGAAAAACATGTTAGTTTTGGTAATCAGGAGATCACACTACCTGATTCACATTACTCTTTCAAAATACTGATGTTGTCAGCACCCTATAAGTACAGCCAGAAAAGAGGAACTATCTAGTAATCCGAATAGTGCGCTTTGCTAATGCGTCTCTCTCACATGTCGTGACTTAGTTAGGTAGGGGAATGAATCCGGCAAGTGTGCGTGGGTGTGTGTAAATGCAAGTGTGACAGAACAGATCCTTTTGGCAAATACTACGATACACCAGATGCTGCATATTCCCCCAGTAAACACAGGGAATGTCACCACACTATCAGCACAGCCAAACAGGGCTAGTTGGCTAGTAAGGCCAATAGTGCGCCCTGCTACTGTGTCTATTATCATTGTCAGAGTACAGATAGGTATGTTTTGGTAACCCACAACTGCCACGTGTGTTTGTGTCACACAGTATGACCTTGTGTGGGTCTTTGCATATAACAATGCATGCCATTGCCTAAACCAGCAATGGCATTGCACACATGATGTATGTGTGTGACACATACACATAAATACCTGTGACCTGCAGTAGTTATTATGTCTGACACATGCCTCAAGTGGATAAATGGTATTTGCAATGTATACCAATATGACTGTGTCTTACTCTGCAGGGTCCGCACGCGGTATGTGTCTATACAGTGTGGGTGTATATGGTAAAATACCTACAGCAGGGGATACACATCTGGTCTGGGCCATATAGTGCACATGTAGTCGATGTACAGGTGCTGCATGTTCCCACCTGTTGTGGTAGTGGTAACATGTCATTCCAATGCAATTCAGTGATCACATGCTGTGAACCCTTCAACTAGTGTGTTGTAGCTACAGTAATGCTCACGCACAATGTTTGGCTGGATGCAGTCCAGCCATATAAACACAGTTCTTGAGACTGTCATATTGCAGTGTTGTTATGGAGGATAGGTGGTCTTCCTGTGTATGGGAGGGTTGTGTGTGCCAGGCTATGAACCAGACGGCAGTCCAAGACACTGTTAGCGTCACATGATTAGGCCCTGATGCTTTGTGCTGTGCCAACAACCTGGAGGTGTGTGTATCTGTGGTACCTTGGGAAACCACCCCCCTGTCCATGTGTGTTACATGTGTAGGGGATGACAGGCATGGTATGGGGCATAACCTGTTAGTGATGGGTAACACCTGTGAGCCATGAATCAGGAATCTGGTACTGCACAGACATTGCAGTTCACCATGCTGAGGACAGTGTCCGGTGCATGCATCTTCCGGTGTACACTGCTGTTGTTGTGTAGCAGCACTGTTAGTGTCCTAACCTGTGTGATACCCACGAAGGTGGCTATGTAAACCATGTCCTGCAGCATAAGGCAGTATGTGTGTACCAAGGAGCTTTGCCATTATACATCGGGCCATGGGTGTCACATGCAAGATGACCCTTGCACATCATTGTGGCTTCCCTAGCATGTAAGCACACGTTGACAGCCAGCGGATACCCTATGAATGACAGTGGAGACTGAGCATAATGTAGACATACAACACCCTTCCCACATATAGTGGTAGCATACCTGGTGAGGGTATGTTGGCAACCAAGATCAGGCTCATACTGGCCTGTGCAACATGCTGAGAGATCCATTCTATGTTCCCTATCATGTAGTCCAGGGAGGTATGTCTCAGGTCAGCCATACTGGCATGGTCAATGAGTGAGTCATATGTGTCCATGCCTCTGACTGACCTTTATGCATGTGTTCTGTGGTGGACCATAGTGCCCCTGAGGCATATCACTGTGACCTTCACCAGATACAGCCTGTTGAGCGGGACCCCAGTGCAGCACCCAAGACAGGTACCTGACATGTCTGTAGCAGGTGTGTTGTGTAGCCCTACAGGCTGTGAGTGTGTGGCACAGGGGATGTGTGTGCCATGTGTGGCATGTGCTCTGTTCTGATGGAACATATGCCTGTGTGCCAGCTGCGGAGTTGTGTGATGCTCAGGCAGGTTGCTATTCTGAGTCCCCACGTATGCCCCAGTGTGTTCGGCATGCTGTCAGTGCGTGTCAATGTCTGACTTGTATTGTAGTCACTGTAATATATTTTATTTATTTATTTATTTATCCTATATTTGTTGACCGGGATAGTCCGACTGGATGCATGTCCATTTCCAGGGGAGGCCCGGGGAGAAAAGCTACACGGGTAAGCAGATACAGCATTACATAATACCAGCATTACATATTACAAACAGATTATTTACAGAGATTACATAAGTAAGCAAGTTAAACATGTTCCACAGGTTAATGTTAGTCCTGAGCACAAGTCAGGATTAAATTAAATTACACAGTAAACTGGTTAACAATTTTTACACATTCGAGTTAGCCAGGCTTGATACATTGACATAGCCAGTTAAGTGACAAATGTTGTTTCAGTCTAGTGTTAAATTGACCTAAGGTGGAAAGTAAGGTAATATCAGCTGGAAGTGAGTTCCAGGATCTACTTACAGAGTTTGCAAAGAGAGAATCACCGGCTGTGTTATTAAATTTGCTAGTCTGAATTAATAGTTTGTTAGAGGATCAAAGTGGTCTAGGATTGTTATAGGGGGTGATAATATTTGAAGTGCAGGAGTATTGTCTGGATTATAGAGGATTTTATAGGCCATAATCAGTTGGTTATACTGTATTAGGCTGGGTATTTCAAGCCAACCAAGCTGATTTAGATTGATGCAATGATGTGTCCTAAAAGGCAGCCCAGTGGCAAACCTGGCAATGTGGTTGTAGCACATTGAGTGTTTGTTAGGACTGTCTTGTTCATATACGAGAGTAGAGGGGATGCATACAGAAGTGTTGAAAGAAGGTGTGAGCGAGCTATGGCACCTTTAGCTGGAGGGGTTAGGAAGGCTTTTATTCTGTAAAGTGACCCTAGTTTTTTATTGATGGCTTTGATAATTTGGTTAACATGTAGGTCACATTTGAGATTATTATCTATGATGGCACCTAATAGTTTAGTAGATGGGTCAGGGGAGATTATTGTGCCATCAGTTGATGTTATGGTAGAGGTGAAAGCGGTAGACCTACGTGTTGGTGAAATAACAGCAGTTTAGTTTATTTGGGATTTAGGATCAGACGATGCTCAGAAAGCCAGTTTTCTATTGTATTAAAGGTGGTCTGGGTAGCTGACCATAACTCTACTGGAGATGTGGCTGAGCAGATCAGAATAGAGTCTTCAGCATATTGGATACAGCTGAATTTTGGGATGACAGTATAAAGGTCATTAATGAAGATGGAGAACAGCAAGGGCCCTAGTATAGAGCCTTGTGGTACTCTGAGGGTGTTAGGTAGAAGGTTAGAGAGTTTGTTCTGCAACAACGATGGCCTGCTGTCGACCATGCAGGTAGGATTGAAACCATTGGAAGGCTCCAGTATCTAGACAGAATGTTTGCAGGGTGTGGATTACAAGTTGGTGATCAACCATATCGTATGCCTTGGAAAGATCCAAAAAGAGGGCTGAGGATATATAATTAGTGTTGCAAGTATGGTTTATGGTGTTAGTAAAGGCTAGGAGGCCTGAAGTAGTGCTGTAATGAGGACGGAAGCCATGCTGAGTGTCTGCCATAAGGCGATTTTGGATTAGGTGGTGCATGAATTGTCTATGAATAAAGTTTCCATAATCATTGCAAGTGGAGAGAGTATAGCTATTGGCCTATAATTGCAGAATTCATTAGAGCTGCCTCCTTTGTGAAGTGGGATTACATAGGATATTTTCCAGATGGTGGGAAATTTAGATTCTACCATGGTTCGTTTGATTAGTTTTGAGACGGGGTAAGCAATAGCATCATCTGATTTTGATAGGTACACGGCAGGGAGTTGATCAGCAGAAAGTGTAGTGGGTTTCACTGTTTCAATCAAGGTACGGAGAAGTGAAGTGGTGACTGGTTGGCAGGTGAATGCAAGTAGGTTTCTAGGGGTGCTACTTTCAGGACCAGGGGAGCTAGGATGCAGATGGCTAGCTAGGGCTTGAAATGTCTCAGTAAAGAATTGGTCAAAACTATTAGAAACATCTTCAGGGGTTTTATCAATAGTAGCAGCAGAGATTGGGGTTGACGTTTGTCCAGGATGTAGTATATACGACACGCCACCTGACAGGGTATGGCATTACTGGGTTCAGAGAGCCCAGTCCCCAGATTGGCTGTGTGGTGGCATCCCACACATGTGTTGTACGTTCCTGGCCATGGGTGATGGCTGACTGCATGCATGTGGCAGCTGTGACATTGCCACATGACGCACATAAACCACAACTGGACCATAGAGGTGATTCACAGGTTACCTTTGCACATGCTACCCTAGTAGTGTGATTGCCATGGTGAATACCAACACATAGGGCCAATGGGGAACAACATACTGAAGGTGTGTATGTGTGGGTGTACCACTACTGTTTCATAGCACTGGCATATATGACTGCACATGTGGGTAAATGCCAGGTAAGACATGTGCAATGTGTCACAGACAACGTACATGTGTACAGGACAGACAGTGACGTTCTGTCATGTGTAAAGTTGACATAAGTATCGTATGCTATGCAGATGTCACTAGAAGTCTACAGAAGCACTGTAACTCTGCATTGCAGGTGTAAGCAGTGTTCCAGGGAACCCCAAGCGAACATGCATGCAAACAAAGCTACAGTAAACAGGGCTGGAAGTAGTGCATTGTAAAACAAAGAAGGGGTAACAATAACATTAAGTAACAATGCAAATATGTAGGCACTATCAACATGTAACCAGGAATACACAGCACAGATGCCCATGGTAGAACTGATATTATGTCATAGTTATTTGTGATTTGGATTACATTGGTACTGCACACATATCTACATGCACAAACATCCACATTGCATAGTCGTTGTGGGCAACTTGACACCATTACTGTACATGTCCACCATTGCATATCACTACTTGCGTTAGCTTTCCCCCTGTGCTACCCATGTACACGGCTATCTGTTGACAACCTTACCACCGGCATGCAATTATGTGCAGCTGTTACACTTTGGTATGTACTATGGGTGCAGATAACAATTCAGGACATTCATACAGTTACTGAAGCAGGCATGCTGGGATATACACACAGTCATAGCAGCACACTGTACTGTTACCAACATGATACTGCTAATACACTTCTATATAGTCACCCTGTGCATCAGCAATGTGTTTACCTGTTCCCGCAATGATGTTGGAGATTGCAGGAGGTGGCACAGTGTCATCATATGCACAGGGTGTGGATTAGGTATGCCTGAGTCAGCCACTGATACCACCAATTGACATGTGTGTGTATGTGTGTTGGTGAGGGGCAGCAGTACAGGGTGGGGCAGTGTTGGTGCAGTGTGTGCATGTATGTGGTCAGACTAGGTGTTAACATTTCGCATGTGTGTATGCATGCACACAGTTCCACCTCATGGCTGCCATATACAGGGGTTTGTGGACAGCCACAGACTGCACCTGGCAGGTCATACAGATCAGTGTCTGTGGGCACGGACATGGTACATGTGCCTGGCAGGGGTGCTACCGACCGTATCTAGTACTAAGCCAGACACGGTACTGTCATCAGAAGTGGGAGTGTGTTGACTGGACACAGGTCCCTGTTGGGACTGCCCAGAGCCACATGCACGTGGTCTCCTGGGGCATTCCGATGACAGCACAGGCCCAGCATTGCTGGGGCTGCTGCTGGCACTATGGGGGTGTGCGCGAGCCTGTTGTCGTCCGCGCCAACTGCCAGCTGCTGCTGTTGCCGGTATACGGCCACGTCGATGCCGCAAATGCCCACCATTGCTCTGGCTCATGGACATTTGGTTGTGGAACTGCTGTAATATGTCCCCACAACGCCTGTCTATGACATCGGTGAAATTACGGATAGCATCCGCAATGTCACGCATACTGTCTGTCATGGCATGACAGTCCGAAACATAGCTGAGGTTGACAGACCTCTTTGGGCACGTCGGCCAGAGGCAGTACGCCCACGGATGCTCCCTCGAGAACCCATGGGCAACTTTCTGTGTGGTACCATTGGAGGACCCTGCCCATGGCTGCTGTGTGGGGACGCATGTGCCACAGGTACCACATTACCCTGGTCTATGCCCACTGTATCCTGTCCATCACCTAGGGACAATGGTGACAAAGGATGTACTGGCAGGATGACTGTGCAAAATTATGGGGTTGACAGCTGTGTACTGTCAATTGGCTGACCAATGGTGGACCCTGACACATCTTCCTGTACCATTACACAAATATCATTACCAGTACCCATGGCACAAGATACAGGTTCCCTGCTGCAGGTCACCAGAGCAGCACCAGAACCTGTGGGAGGAAGACAGGAAACACAGTTTACAGTCTCCAGATATTGTTACCAGAGATGCACTTCTGCACACATGCACACATGCACACATGGACACATGCACACATGCCCACATGGACACAGGCACACATGCACACAGGCACACATGCAGACATGCACACGTGGCCACATGCACACAGGCACATATGCACACATGCTCACAGGCACACATGCCCACATGGACACAGGCACACATGCACACATGGACACATGCACACATGCCCACATGGACACAGGCACACATGCACACATGGACACATGCACACATGCACACGTGGACACATGCACACATGGACACATGCACACATGCACAAATGTACATGTGGTCACATGCACACATGGACACATGCACACACATGCACACATGCACACGTGAACACAGGCACTCATGCACACATGCACACATGCACACGTGGACACAGGCACACATGCACACATGGACACAGGCACACCTGCACACATGCACACATGCAAACCCTGCAGTATACACACAGAGCACTACTGAGTTACGCTACTGTTACTAGCATTATCAGGACTATTATAGGTTATGTTAAACACACTCACCAGCATGGACGGCCTGCCTTGCTGTAACCCCGGAGGGACCTGCAGAAATGATGAGATTAATGTCAGTGGGCACAACTGTGGCATTGATATTGCATATGATACAGTGTACAGAACAGTCAAGTGTACATATGGCATATTACCTGCATGCTCCATGTCATGCTGCTGTGTGGAACCAGCCTCCATCATAATGCAGGTGTACTGCTGTTGCTGTTCCGGGGCTGGAGCCACAACACTTAGGAGTAGCGCCTTCAGTCTGGTGAGGGGGATGTGGCCACCCCACCTCCTGTGGCAACCTGTTGCCTGTGGATATCTGATGCACGCTGATGGACACTTCGGATTAAATCACTGCAGTGATGTCGTACCTGCTCATATGTCCTGTTATGTGTGCCAATATCATTTACCCTACGGACAAGGTCTTGCCACAGTGCAGCCCTCTCCTGCTGATTCTGACTGGTGCGGGAAAACAGGATGTTCATACTCCCACACCAGCCTCTGGTGGATCTCCTCGTCTTCCACTACAGAGTAGGCGGGATTACGCTGACGCGCCATCTCCCTGGAAGAGAACACAAACAGGATATCAGCAGACTATGTCAGCAATATATGGCACACATACTATACATGATACTCATGTGTAGTGATATACTACTACTCCCATATGTTGCATGTGTGTGTGTCGTGGTGGATACATAGGTACATGGCCAGATATCAGTGCTCAGCCAACACCTGTGCATCAATACCTGCCACATTCCACACAACATATTAGCATGCCCCATCGGTCAGCACACACTGACAGGTCCAATGCACAACCTCACTCTGGGGGTTCATCCCAAGGTACTGTATGTGGGACGCCATCAACTACTGTGATGTGGACAGAAGTTACTCGGCCTGGATATACATATCCCACCACCACCACCAGCACAGTAGACTACTTTGATATGTATGTGATTAGACAGTTATTCACTTGCTGGGACTGAGATGGTATCCATGCAGCACACTGGGCCAGTGGAAGCCACAACACACACTGCTGACCCCTTTGCAAATGCTTACCATGGACATGCCACAGATTGCATGGAACTTGCACACACATTTCTAACCCAGACCCTATGCACAAAGGTTAGGCATCCTGTCCAGTGGACCCCAGACAGAGGCAGATTGTATAACAATAGCAGGAGGCTACTGCAGGACAGAGCACATTCACATTAAGGGAAGGCATCTATGGTCAGCACTGGTACTACGCTATGGTCCATTATAACAATGGCCACGGCCTACTCTGGGAGGGAAATGGCCACAAACACTATGGATGACCACAAGGCCTTCTTCAGTTATGTTACACATATGGACCACATTCCTCAGATATGCTCTGTGTTAATACACACCTACTTAACATTCACCAAACTCACGGATATTGGCAACAGTCTTGCAGACAGGTTTGGTGCACGTATCCCCCCTCCTTCTCCCCCACCAGTTGAAATATTTATCACAGCTGTATGTAACCTCCCTATCATTTCACATGTCCAGGTGAGGGCCGCCCTCAGCAGAGCAGAACACACAGCATCACTGTGACCTCATGGTATCCCTGGATGTGTGCTACCTGCACTCCGAGAGGACATACAACTGCATATAACACTGATAATTTATCTTGGCCGTACTACAGGATATGTACCTGGACAGTGGCATACAGCGACAGTGGTCCCACACCACTAAGGAGGCACCTCGACTGACCCTGGGAACTACCACATCATATGCATAACCGGCCTGGTCTGCTACGCTATGGAATTATGCAGTATGGGATGCATATGCAGTGATATCAGGTACCTGCAGACACTTGTTCCCAGCCAGTGTGCCTTTGTGATGGGCTGATCCTGCCTTTTGAACCTGGCTGACCTTTCAAAGCAGTCACTACAGCCATTGCTGGGGCAACGCACAGACAACTGCTGCCAGGATCATGGCCTAAGACTGATTGACATGTAATGTATGGTCATCCCCTTTTGGTGGAACTACGTACACACAACATATCACATGGACATACCTATAGATACAGACCTATGACACATTTGGAAGGTTCACAGTATGCACACTATTAACCTGCTACTTTGCATTACCTGTGTTTGTCGCAGCTGGTTGCGTTACCACTGCTTCTGCTTGCTGCTGCTACTGTCACTGCTAACAGCTTAGGGTCATAGAGTCGCAGTGTATAATTTTTTTTTTTGTTCTCTCTCTCTCTCTCTCTCACTTTTCTCTCTCCCTCTCTGCACCAATTGTAAGCCAGCATTTGCTAATTGCATACAGCCAGTTGTGTACTGATTGCAGTTCTCACTGTGATTTCAGGTCAGTGCTATAAAAGGGTATGTGGGATAGGCGTTGCCCTTTCAGATTGTAAGGGCGGGGACCATGCTGGTATGCTGTGGACAGTGTTCTGTGATTGTAAAGGTTAGTATCTCTCTCATGATTCAGGCTGTGTTGTAGATTCACATTTCTCCATTCCTCTCTCATGTTCCCTGTAGTAAGTGTGTATGCACAATGACTCCTACAACTATATATATATATATATATATATATATATATATATATATATATATATATATATATATATATATATATATGTACATATACATACATTTATATATGTACTTTAACTGACATTATTACCTACAAGCTACCAACTAGCATGGCTGTTTGTGTTCACACACTAGTATTATGGGAATCCAGTAGTTTTGACAGTAATTCTACATGACATGCTTTGGGTACTACACATCCTATATTCCCTTTACATTCATTCCTACTATTACATGTTATATTTATTTTAGCACAATGCTCTTGTATAAGAGTCATGGCTTAGTGGTAGGTCATACAGACTAGTGTTTCCAAGGTCCTGGGTTCGGGACTGACAGTGGGATTTTATTTTGCTTTTGAACTGAGTACAGGACCTGTCAATCAAAGTGACTAAGGCAGTTTTAAGCAGTTGTAACCGGGTTAGCGCTGGTTTGCACGGAGCTCACACATGCACGCTGGCGGTTAGCTCCGCGCACACAAGCACACACCCGCTTACAACCGCTTAACAGTGCTTACTCTGGCGCACTCTCGCGCTATTTTCTTTGAAACAAAAGAAAATGGGGAGACAGGAAAGTGGTGAAAAAGGGGTCACAAAGAGGGTAAGACAGTAGGGAAACAAGCTTGGGATTTGCAGGAGGGATGTAGGTAAGGCCCATAGCTGCCCATTTCTTCATCAGCAACAGCTGTGCATATGTATGTAATTTGGTGTGACATTTGAAACCTTCCACCCCTGAGAGAGGTGTCAGGACAACAATAATACTTGTTGTACAGCCAGTTGTAATTGATAGATTCCATGTCCAGCAGACATGTGTGCGGAATGGGCAGCTATGTATGGGCCATAATTTTTTTGTGGGTACAGAGTGCCCTTTTTTTTTTTTTTTCAGGTGAGAGTGGTATGTCAGGTGAAGGAAGTTGGTACAGCTGTGGAGGTAGGTTGGGTAGGTAAACAGACAAGACAAACAAGATGCATACAGGGGCGGTGTATGGCACATGTGGGGGGTTTACACAATTGACGGGGATGGAGGTTTGGATATCCAGAGCCCATGAGCCCACAGATGGCAACAGTGGAACTGATATCCCCACCCATAGGCAGTTGCCACTGTTCCTTCACTGCCCAGGACGGGGCTGTGCTAGGGGCTGTGTAGGCTGGGCAACAGGCATGCCCATTAGTTGTGCCACCCGTGCCTCAAGCTGGCATAGGGGCTCGAGAACAGAGTCCCGAATCTCCCTACGCACCACAGTCCGGACGCTACGGAGGGTGAGTGGTGGTTCTCCTCTGGCCACACTTGCAGAGGGGGGGCAAGCCCCATCCCCTGCAGCGCTTCCACCTGCAGGTGGCACAGGGCCACTGGAGGAGGGTCCAGACTCGGCACTAGTGCCAGGTGCACTTGCCAGCTGAGGTGGGAGAGGTGGGTCCGCTGGAACCCGCCTTCCCTGTCATCCTATGTTTTGCATTATGTCATGACAGTTTGGGTTAGAGACATATAATACCATTCACAATTAATTGTAACAGCATGCATTAGTATTCCCATTAACCAAACACCCAGATATTCACACAATTGAACAGCGTGCATAACACATGTATAATTTGAACAGCAATACACAGTCCAACAACATGCAGGGTTAATTGATGGCAACAGGCCATCAGGTTTGGCTGTATGAACAGGACAGATGCATCAATGGACATGCAAATATATATGACCCAACAGGACAAACGTCCAGGGATGTTAATTGTGATTGCACATACCATTTTCACGTGGAATGGGTTATATGTGGTTATAGGGTGCGGTGAAGAAAATAATATTAACACCTTCAAATACCAATGCATATGCTGTACATTTCTAATAGCTACAGATATATACACACTACTGTTCTAACTACACTTTTCTATATGATAACTATTTCAACTTGGTGATAGGACTATTACTGCAACATCAATATACATTTTATTGTTCTTCATACACATTCATATCTAGCTTTGTTCAGCTACATCATCCTGCTACATTTGCTTTATATAGCTGTAGACAAGTGTGGATGTTTGGTATATCAGACAATCATCCTATCTGCATATTGCAGACTGAGAGCAACATATCCAGATTTTGGGATACACATTCCAGATGCAGCAACACTTTGAACAGATTTCGCTGTTTGGTTTTGATTCTCACACGCATTTCATTCTGTCTTGACTGCAGTATACTTTATTCAGGGTTATTACTACTGTATTGCTGGATTCATGACATTTTCTCACACTCTCTCACTTGCTTTCATTTTACTATTCAGGATGGTACTTACTTCTAGGCTTTATTGACATGTTTTACCTGTAGTTATTACAATCCTTTCCAGCAGTCTCACTTCTGTCATGCTTCAGTATTTCAACAGGGATATATTTCACACATGTGATTTCATCATCTTCTGCAGCTATACTTTTCAGCCTGCTGCAGGTTGTGTACTATTTTCTTACAGGTGGGGCATTTTTATTTCAGAATTTATGTCAGACATTTTCATTTTTCGGTTTAACTTACAGGCTGAAACACACTTTTGTATTCAAGCAATACTTGCAGACACTTTCACACTGTTACTTGCACATTTTATTCCTTAGTGACTACACTGCACTCTTTTGCTGACTGTCATACTTTTATACTTCTTTACAGTTACTGGTAGTAGATTACTGACCTGCCTGGTGGCGCAACCGCACCAGCCTATCGCCATAGGCTCTGCGGTTCGCAAAACAGACACCTGCAGCTGTAATATAAATGAAGTAATATTGGAATACACATCTCCATAATATCAGCTAGTTTAATTTCTTACATACATAATTAAATGTAACTTACTCAGTAGTGGGGCGTTGGGCATTTGCCTGGCCTCCTGGATCCAAAGGTTCAATTGGTCCTGCTTGCGTCTCTTCAGGACCGCATGGTGGTGACGGACCTGCTCACCAGTCCTTGGAATCCCTGTGGCACTGGTGAGATCATGAGCCAACCGGTCCCACGCCTCAGCCCTGTATGCTCCCCAGAGGACCTGGCCCTGCATGAGTTGGGCCTCATGATTGTGGACTAGGAGCCAGACCATGTACCTGGACTCCTCAATGCCCCACCTCTGTGCTCGAAAGCAACTACCCTCTCCTACTCTTGTCATTCTGCCTGCAGTTCAGTTCTACAATCGTTTATGCTGTGTATTCCCACCTATGGGGCTTATATAGTCCGTTTTCCCGCACATATCTGTGATTGGCCATTTTGGAATTGTATCAACTTCAGTAAACCTGCATTGTCATGCTCCAGTTTGTATTCATTCCTATATATTAGCTATTATTGCATTTCTAGGTACTGCTGTCATGGCTTAGTGGTTTGGTACCTTCACTATGGTGTATAGTATCCTGGGTTTGAACCTGGACACTGCTTTTTATTTTTCATGACTGTCTAGACATGCTGAGGGGTGTGTCTGTGTAAAGGAAGTTTTGATACGGCTTGCTCAACGTTGCCCATCGGTTAGCTTGTTTGCATGGTGCGCAGCTCCGCGCAAACGGGGTACGCTGGTTTAAGCCTCATTTGGCTAACAGCACGCATATTATGCTCAGCTGAGCTAGGGGCACTTCAATTCAGCGTGTTAAACCACTGCTCAGCTACAGGCACTCATTTTGCACCAGTTAAACCACTGCTCACGTACGGGCAGATGCACTCACCCTGTTAAACTGTAGCTCAGCTATGGGCACATCTGGCATTTTTTATTCTTTTGTGACCTCACATTTCTTCAATATAAATGGGCTATTTCATTACATTTTACATAAAATGTGTTTTTTATGTGTACATATTTGTCAGGGACTAGTTTCGTGCTTATTTTGCTAAAAATAAAAATTGTTGTTGTGGGGGCTCAAACCATGACTGCCTGCTCTTCAGCCAACATCTCTACCGCTACGCTTTTGCTTTCTGGCTTACTTTGCATATTTAGTTCTTATATGCTTTCCCACTGACTGCTAACTGTAGCTGCAAATGAGCGCACTCACGGTTAAACTTTTTTACAATTTAAAAAAAATATATAACATGTTTATTTATATGTTTTCTGTTCATAGTCTGTGGGGGCATGTGTTGTGTTGTGTTTATTCACATTTCCGTGGACTCTGTCGTGGGTGTTTACTTTGAGCACTTTTCCTCTTCTGGGGGCGTGTCCGCTTACAAGGCTCAGCCTACGGACACGCCCCCTACTGTCTTACACGGACCGTGTTAGCCTTAGGTGTGAATCAGCATGCTCTCATGAATATGCAAAGCATGCTGACATCACTCCGTTTAACTGCAGCCTCCGTGTATGAGTTATAACTCTTACACGGAGGCTTCGTGAATCCTGCCCTGAGTATAAAAATGCTCAGTGGCATTGCTAAGGATCCATAGGACTAGTGATTATAAAGTTGTGTAAAATTATGGAGGGGATTGCTGTAGTTTGACAATTAAGAGAAAAAAAGTTAGGTAGGGTGGTGACAGATGCAGCAAGGAAAGTTAGCAAGGTAGGTTTCTAATTCCTTTTTGAGAAGCAATGAAGGTTGGATAGATTGCATGTTAGTTCGGAGTTTCTTCAAAGTATGAGATATGGAGCATTCATAAAGTAATCTGCCTATGGTTTTATTAGGCCTTTAGGTGTTAAGTAGCAATTGATTAGCACTTCGGAGAGATCATGTGGGTTTGTAAAGGGATGGGAGGGTGGACAGAGAGGAAAGTCTGCAGGTTTGTAAAGTAGAGAATGCGCCATCTATAGCTGTGAAAGTTGGAGTAGTTGAGAGAATTTGAGCCACTGTAGTTGTTTAAGGGCAAAGAAGGGATGGGATTTTTAAGGGAGAGTGCAGGCAAATCTGGCTAGCTGGTTGTAATGTTGTTCAAGTTTGGTTAAAGGGTTTGCTTGGATATGTTTAGAAATAGGGAAAGCATAGTGTAGGCAGAGGAGAAGATAGGCTTGGGCAATTGAGATCCTTGAGGTGATGGATAAGAATTTTTTGTGCCTATACAGTAAACCTAGCTTTGATTGGTCTTTCTGATGATTTGTTGGATATGATGGTCAAATTTCAGTTGGTCAACAATTATAATTCCTTGAAGTTTAGTAAATGAGTTAGCATGAATGATGGTGTTGTCTAGAGAGGAGAGGGACTTAAGGAAGTTTTAAAATAGGATGTAGATTTTGGAAGGATTTTGAAAGGAAAAGATGTTTAGCTTTCTTTGGGTTAAGTATGAGTTGGTTATCAGTTAACCAGTGTTTGATGATATTAAAGAAAGTCTGTGTGAGGGAGTGAAGATCAGTATGGTTTTTGGAGAGGATGATGTGAGAATCGTTGGTGTATTGGATTAGTGATGAGGAGCTACAGGCAGAGCAAAGATTGTTAGTAAAATATTAAAGAGAGGGGAACCTAGAATAGATCCTTGGGGGACACCTGCTTAGACAGGTAAGAAGGATGTGTAGGAAGCCTGACATCTAACAGATTGTTGTCTGTTGTTAAGATTACTAGAGGACCAAAGATTGGTAGAAGTGCAGAGGTTAAGTTCAGTTAGATTATAGAGGGGTTTAGGGTGGGAGACAGTGTTGAAAGCTTTGGAGAGGTTAAGGAAGAGATGCAACACCAGTTCATTGTTATCTCTTGCCTCTGCTACAGTCTGGGTGAAAGATAGAAGGGCTGTGGATGTGCTATGGTGGAGTCTAAATCCTTGCTGAGAGGGAGTAAGGAGGTTTTCCTGAAGTACATAGGCAAGAAGTTGTCTATGAATACATTTCTAGAATTTTTGAGAGGGTGAGAGGATAGCTATTGGTCAGTAATTGGAAGGGTGTGTGAAGTTACCTCCTTTGTGAAGTGGAATTGTATAGAACTAATTCCAAATTTCAGGGACTGAGGATTTTTTGATAGAATGGTTGATAAGGATTGACATGCGATATGCTATATAATTGGCTGCAAATTTGAGAAAATGGCAGGTAGGTTGTTGAAGAAGGGAGAGCATGGTTTAAGTTTCTGCAAAAGGGATTTTATATAGAAAGTGGAAACAGATTTCAGGTAGAAGGCTGACTGGAGGCAGGTGGTGGAGAAGGTTGGGGTTTTTGTGGTTGTTGCCTGGGGGAGTTTACTTATAGAGTCTATGAAATAAATGTTTAAGGAGTGGCGGTTTCAAGAGGTGTTTTATTAGAGAAGGGTTTGGGAGTAATAGGTTTCCCCAGATGGAGTATATTGTTCATAGCGTACCAAATTTTTGGGGGTTAGAAAACTGGATGGATTGGGCTTCTTGATACAATTTTATTTTGCCTTGGATAATAATTTTTTTAGTAAGGTTTCTTAGTTTGTTGTATTTAAGGAGGAGATAAGAGAATTTTGACTTTATCCATTATTTCCAGGTGCTGTCTCCACGTTTCATAGTGGAAATGGTATGTTTATAGAACCAGGGAGTGGGATTAGAGTTGATACTAATTTTCCTGATGGGAGCCAAGGCATTTAGTATGTTTGGGAACATATTCTTAAATTCAAGAACAGCATCATTTAAAGGTAGGTTATACAGGTGAGACCAATTAACCTGTGAAAGGTGGTTGTTGAAAGTTTCTGCACTGAAGTTGGACAGGTTGCGGCAATTTCTATAAATGTGGGTTTTTGGGGTTTGAAAAGGTAGTCTTAATAATGGAGATGATCATTTAATGAGTCTAGTAAAGTGGTGGGGTTATGGTACTGATTAGTGATTGAGGTTAAGATCTAATCAAGTGTGGAGCTGGAGTTTTTGTGTATCCGAGTGGGAAAAGGAATAAGTTGACTGAAGCCAAAAATGTTAATACTAAGGCTAGGGGAGTTGGGGGAGATTTTATTCCAGTCAATATTTATGTCACCTATGATTGTCTCATATGATACATGTTTGAAGAGCAAGGGTAGTATATATTCAAGAATTGGAATATTGTTGCCAGAGGGTATATAAAGAGAGATACTATGGCAAGTTTTTGGACTCGGTTAAGGTGACAGTTTAGAAAGATAAGTTCTGCTGTTGAGAAGTCAAGGAGTGGTAGGGAGAGGGGGAAGAGGTTAAGCTTTTCCAAGTACAGGATGGTGACACCTCCCCGTTTTTTAGAAAGTCTATCTTACCAGAAAATGTTTTAGTTAGGAGGTAGAATTTCTGAGTTTGTGATATGCGGTTTGTGCCAGGTTTCTGAGAGAGTTAAGATGGGGGGAAAGTGGTGGGCAACCCAAGTGCGAAATGCTGTTATTTTGTTTGGAAGACTTTGTAGGTTTATGGAGTAGATTGACAGGTATTTATATGGAGGGGTGAGGAGTTGGTGCCCTAAAGGTTTGGTAGAGATGGTAGAATAAGTGGGAGGGGATAGACCAGGATTGGGATTGATGTCCCCTTCAGGTAGGAGTGTTATAGGAAGTAAATTATGTTTAATGAAGAAAGAAAAGTAGCTAGCAGCTTTGAGACAAAGTTTAGGGGAGGAGAAAAAAGGTTGAAATGTTTTAATTTGTGAAGCTGAATGTAGGAGGTATTAAAGAGGGAGAGGGAGATGGGAAGTGAACCCTTCAACTAGTGTGTTGTAGCTACAGTAATGCTCATGCACAATGTTTGGCTGGATGCAGTCCAGCCATATAAACACAGTTCTTGAGACTGTCATATTGCCAGTGTTGTTATGGAGGATAGGTAGTCTTCCTGTGTATGGGAGGGTTGTGTGTGCCAGGCTATGAACCAGATGGCAGTCCGACACACTGTTAGCTGCACATGATTAGGCCCTGATGCTTTGTGCTGTGCCAACAACCTGGAGGTGTGTGTATCTGTGGTACCTTGGGATACCACCCCCCTGTCCATGTGTGTTACATGTGTAGGGGACGACAGGCAAGGTATGGGGCATAACCTGTCAGTGATGGGTAACACCTGTGAGCCATGAATCCGGAATCTGGTACTGCACAGACATTGCAGTTCACCGTGCTAAGGACAGTGTCCGGTGCATGCATCTTCCGGTGTACACTGCTGTTGTTGTGTAGCAGCACTGTTAGTGTCCTAACCTGTGTGATACCCATAGAGGTGGCTATGTAAACCATGTCCTGCAGCATAAGGCAGTATGTGTGTACCAAGGAGCTTTGCCATTATACATCGGGCCATGGGTGTCACGTGCAAGATGACCCTTGCACATCATTGTGGCTTCCCTAGCATGTAAGCACACGTTGACAGCCAGTGGATACCCTATGAATGACAGTGGAGACTGAGTATAATGTAGACATGCAACACCCTTCCCACATATAGTGGTAGCATACCTGGTGAGGGTATGTTGGCAACCAAGATCAGGCTCATACTGGCCTGTGCCACATGCTGAGAGATCCATTCTATGTTCCCTATCATGTAGTCCAGGGAGGTATGTCTCATGTCAGCCATACTGGCATGGTCAATGAGTGAGTCATATGTGTCAATGCCTCTGACTGACCTGTATGCATGTGTTCTGTGGTGGACCATAGTGCCCCTGAGGCATATCACTGTGACCTTCACCAGATACAGCCTGTTGAGCGGGACCCCAGTGCAGCACCCAAGACAGGTACCTGACACGTCTGTAGCAGGTGTGTTGTGTAGCCCTACTGGCTGTGAGTGTGTGGCACAGGGGATGTGTGTGCCATGTGTGGCACATGCTCTGTTCTGACGGAACATATGCCTGTGTGCCAGCTACGGAGGTGTGTGATGCTCAGGCAGGTTGCTATTCTGAGTCCCCACGTATGCCCCAGTGTGTTCAGCATGCTGTCAGTGTGTGTCAATGTCTGACTTGTATTGTAGTCACTGTAATATATTTTATTTATTTATTTATTTATTTATCCTACATTTGTTGTCCGGGATAGTCCGACTGGATGCATGTCCATTTCCAGGGGAGGCCTGGGGAGAAAAGCTACAAGGGTAAGCAGACACAGCATTACATAATACCAGCATTACATATTACAAACAGATTATTTACAGAGATTACATAAGTAAGCAAGTTAAACATGTTCCACAGGTTAATGTTAGTCCTGAGCACAAGTCAGGATTAAATTAAATTACACAGTAAACTGGTTAACAGATTTTACACATTCGAGTTAGCCAGGCTTGATACATTGACATAGCCAGTTAAGTGACAAATGTTGTTTCAGTCTAGTGTTAAATTGACCTAAGGTGGAAAGTAAGGTAATATCAGCTGGAATTGAGTTCCAGGATCTACTTACAGAGTTTGCAAAGAGAGAATCACCGGCTGTGTTATTAAATTTGCTAGTCTGAATTAGTAGTTTGTTAGAGGATTGAAGCGGTCTAGGATTGTTATAGGGGGTGATAATATTTGAAGTGCAGGAGTATTGTCCGGATTATAGAGGATTTTATAGGCCATAATCAGTTGGTTATACTGTATTAGGCTGGGTATTTCAAGCCAACCAAGCTGATTTAGATTGATGCAATGATGTGTCCTAAAAGGCAGCCCAGTGGCAAACCTGGCAATGTGGTTGTAGCACATTGAGTGTTTGTTAAGGACAGTCTTGTTCATATTTGAGAGTAGAGGGGATGCATACAGAAGTGTTGAAAGAAAGTGTGAGCGAGCTATGGCACCTTTAGCTGGAGGGGTTAGGAAGGCTTTTATTCTGTAAAGTGACCCTAGTTTTTTATTGATGGCTTTGATAATTTGGTTAACATATAGGTCACATTTGAGATTATTGTCTATGATGACACCTAATAGTTTAGAAGATGTGTCAGGGGAGATTATCAGTTGATGTTATGGTAAAGGTGAAAGCGGTAGACCTACGTGTTGGTGAAATAACAGCAGTTTAGTTTATTTGGGATTTAGGATCAGATGATGTTCAGAAAGCCAGTTTTCTATTGTATTAAAGGTGGTCTGGGTAGCTGACCATAACTCTACTGGAGATGTGGCTGAACAGATCAGAGTAGAGTCTTCAGCATATTGGATACAGCTGACTTTTGGGATGACAGTATAAAGGTCGTTAATGAAGATGGAGAACAGCAAGGGCCCTAGTATAGAGCCTTGTGGTACTCTGAGGGTGTTAGGTAGAAGGTTAGAGAGTTTGTTCTGCCAGAGACCAGCCTGTTGTCGACCATGCAGGTAGGATTGAAATCATTGGAAGGCTCCAGTATCTAGACAGAATGTTTGCAGGGTGTGGATTACAAGTTGGTGATCAACCATATCGTATGCCTTGGAAAAAAGAGGGCTGAGGATATATAATTAGTGTTGCAAGTATGGTTTATGGTGTTAGTAAAGGCTAGGAGGCCTGAAGTAGTGCTGTAATGAGGACGGAAGCCATGCTGAGTGTCTGCCATAAGGCGATTTTGGATTAGGTGATGCATGAATTGTCTATGAATAAAGTTTCCATAATCATTGCAAGTGGAGAGAGTATAGCTATTGGCCTATAATTGGAGAATTCAGTAGAGCTGCTTCCTTTGTGAAGTGGGATTACATAGGATATTTTCCAGATGGTGGGAAATTTAGATTCTACCATGGTTCGTTTGATTAGTTTTGAGACGGGGTAAGCAATAGCATCATCTGATTTTGATAGGTACTCGACAGGGAGTTGATCAGCAGAAAGTGTAGTGGGTTTCACTGTTTCAATCAAGGTACGGAGAAGTGAAGTGGTGACTGCTTGGCAGCTGAATGCAAGTAGGTTTCTAGGGGTGCTACTTTCAGGACCAGGGGAGCTAGGAGGTAGATGGCTAGCTGGGGCTTGAAATGTCTCAGTAAAGAATTGGTCAAAACTATCAGAAACATCATCAGGGGTTTTATCAATAGTAGCAGCAGGGATTGGGGTTGAAATTTGTCCAGGATGTAGTATATATGACATGCCACCTGACAGGGTATGGCATTACTGGGTTCAGAGAGCCCAGTACCCAGATTGGCTGTGTGGTGGCATCCCACACATGTGTTGTACGTTCCTGGCCAAGGGTGATGGCTGACTGCATACATGTGGCAGCTGTGACATTGCCACATGACTCACATAAACCACAACTGGACCATAGAGGTGATTCACAGGTTACCTTTGCACATGCTACCCTAGTAGTGTGATTGCCATGGTGAGTACCAACACATAGGGCCAATGGGGAACAACATACTGAAGGTGTGTATGTGTGGGTGTACCGCTACTGTTTCATAGCACTGGCATATATGACTGCACACATGGGTAAATGCCAGGTAAGACATGTGCAATGTGTCACAGACAACGTACATGCGTACAGGACAGACAGTGACGTTCTGTCATGTGTAAAATTGACATACGTATCGTACGCTATGCAGATGTCACTAGGAGTCAACAGAAGCACTGTAACTCTGCATTGCAGGTATAAGCAGTGTTCCAGGGAACCCCAAGTGAACATGCATGCAAACAAAGCTACAGTAAACAGGGCTGGAAGTAGTGCATTGTACAACAAAGAAGGGGTAACAATAACAGTAAGTAACAATGCAAATATGTAGGCACTATCAACATGTACCCAGGAATACACAGCGCAGATGCCCATGGTAGAACTGATATTATGTCATAGTTATTTGTGATTTGGATTACATTGGTACTGCACACATATCTACATGCGCAAACATCCACATTGCATAGTCGTTGTGGGCAACTTGACACCATTACTGTACATGTCCACCATTGTATATCACTACTTGCGTTAGCTTTCCCCCTGTGCTACCCATGTACGTGGCTATCTGTTGACAACCTTACCACCGGCATGCAATTATGTGCAGCTGTTACACTTTGGTATGTACTATGGGTGCAGATAACAATTCAGAACATTCATACAGTTACTGCAGCAGGCATGCTGGGATATACACACAGTCATAGCAGCACACTGTACTGTTACCAACATGATACTACTAATACACTTCTATGTAGTCACCCTGTGCATCAGCAACGTGTTTACCTGTTCCCGCAATGACGTTGGAGATTGCAGGAGGTGGCACAGTGTCATCATATGCACAGGGTGTGGATTAGGTATGCCTGAGTCAGCCACTGATACCACCAATTGACATGTGTGTGTATGTGTGTTGGTGAGGGGCAGCAGTACAGGGTGGGGCAGTGTTGGTGCAGTGTGTGTGTGTATGTGTTCACCCTAGGTGTTAACATTTCACATGTGTGTATGCATGCACACAGTTCCACCTCATTGCTGCCATATACAGGGGTTTGTGGCCAGCCACAGACTGCACCTGGCAGGTCATACAGATCAGTGTCTGTGGGCATGGACACGGTACCTGTGCCTGGCAGGGGTGCTACGGACCGTATCCAGTACTAAGCCAGACTGGGTACTGTCATCAGAAGTGGGAGTGTGTTGACTGGACACAGGTCCCTGTTGGGACTGTCCAGAGCCACGTGCACGTGGTCTCCTGGGGCGTTCCGATGACAGCACAGACCCAGCATTGCTGGGGCTGCTGCTGGCACTATGGGGGCGTGCGCGAGCCTGTTGTCGTCCATGCCGACTGCCAGCTGCTGCTGTTGCCGGCATACGGCCACGTCGACGCTGCAAACGCCCACCATTGCCCTGGCTCATGGACATTTGGTTGTGGAACTGCTGTAATATGTCCCCACAATGCCTGTCTATGACATCGGTGAAATTACGGATAGCATCCGCAACGTCATGCATACTGTCTGTCATGGCTGTGCGACATGCTCTCAGCTCCCTCAGACCCTGTCTGGTGTACCTTTCCATACGCAACTGTGCCTGCATGACAGTCCAAAGCATTGCTGAGGTTGACAGACCTCTTTGGGCACATTGGCCAGAGGCAGTACGCCCATGGATGCTCCCTCGAGAACCCATGGGCAACTGTCTGTGTGGTACCATCGGAGGACCCTGCCCATGGCTGCTGTGTGGGGACGCATGTGCCACAGGTACCACATTACCCTGGTCTATGCCCACTGTATCCTGTCCATCACCTAGGGACAATGGTGACAAAGGATGTACTGGCAGGATGACTGTGCGCAATGATGGGGTTGACAGCTGTGTACTGTCAATTGGCTGACCAATGGAGGACCCTGACACACCTTCCTGTACCATTACACAAATATCATCATTACCAGTACCCGTGGCACAAGATTCAGGTTCCCTGCTGCAGGTCACCAGAGCAGCACCAGAACCTGTGGGAGGAAGACAGGAAACACAGTTTACAGTCTCCAGACATTGTTACCAGTGATGCACTTCTGCACACATGCACACATGCACACATGGACACATGCACACATGGACACAGGCACACATGCACACATGGACACAGGCACACATGCAGACATGCACATGTGGACACATGCACACAGGCACACATGCACACATGCTCACAGGCACACATGCACACATGCAGACATGCACACGTGGACACATGCACACGTGGACACATGCACACATGCACACATGGACACATGCACACATGGACACATGCACACATGCACACATGCACACATGTACACGTGGTCACATGCACACATGGACATATGCACGCATGAACACATGCACACGTGGTCACGTGTACACATGCACGCATGAACACATGCACATGTGGTTACGTGTACACATGCACACATGCACACGTGGACACAGGTACACATGCACCCATGCACACGTGGACACAGGCACACATGCACATGTGCACACGTGGACACAGGCACACCTGCACACATGCACACATGCACACATGCACACATGGGCACAGGCACACCTGCACACATGCACACCCCGCAGTATATACACAGAGCACTACTGAGTTACACTACTGTTACTAGCATTATCAGGACTATTATAGGTTATGTTAAACACACTCACCAGCATGGATGGCCTGCCTTGCTGTAACCCCAGAGGGACCTGCAGAAATGATGAGATTAATGTCAGAGGGCACAACTGTGCCATTGATATTGCATATGATACAGTGTACAGAACTGTCAAGTGTACATATGGCATATTACTTGCACGCTTCATGTCGTGCTGCTGTGTGGATCCAGCCTCCATCATAATGCAGGTGTACTGCTGTTGCTGTTCTGGGGCTGGAGCCACAACACTTAGGAGTAGCCCCTCCAGTCTGGTGAGGGGGGGTGTGGCCACCCCACCTCCTGTGGCAACCTGTTGCCTGTGGATATCTGATGCACGCTGACGGACACTTTGGATTAAATCACTGCAGTGATGTCGTACCTGCTCATATGTCCTGTTATGCGTGCCAATATCATTTACCCTACGGACAAGGTCTTGCCACAGTGCAGCCCTCTCCTGCTGATTCTGACTGGTGTGGGAAAACAGGATGTCATACTCCCGCACCAGGCTCTGGTGGATCTCCTCGTCTTCCACTACAGAGTAGGTGGGATTACGCTGACGCGCCATCTCCCTGGAAGAGAACACAAACAGGATATCAGCAGGCTATGTCAGCAATATATGGCACACATACTATACATGATACTCATGTGTAGTGATATACTACTACTCCCATATGTTGCATGTGTGTGTGTCATGGTGGGTACACAGGTACATGGCCAGATATCAGTGCTCAGCCAACACCTGTGCATCAATACCTACCACATTCCACACAACATAGTAGCATGCCCCATCTGTCAGCACACACTGACAGGTCCAATGCACAACCTCACTCTGGGGGTTCATCCCAAGGTACTGTATGTGGGATGAACCAAGTCCTGTGCACGAGGGGATGCACGGTCCAAACCAAGTAGAAAGCTCCAAATAGACCAGCAAGGCAGCACAGAGTTCAATATATTTATTAAATACTGATGAATATAACAGACTAGTTTCGGCCAACAGCCTTCTTCAGTGTAAAACAGTATCATCAAGTTCATTTGCATCATCCTTTAAATACATATCAAGAGCCAATCAAAAAGTTGAGCTCATGAATACTAATAAGTTTGAAAAATGCTTATAAAACATGTTTTGAGGGCACTTAGAGTAAGTCATATAGTTATGCAATAAAAATGAATATATATACTCAGGTGAGGTCCATCCATCACAGGAAAGATAACCACCAGGTGAATACATGAAACTAAACAAATTCTTAGTGTATTCTAACATGTCCATAAGACAATATATTAATACTTATTGTTGGTTTTAATAATCCCATATTGGATGAACCACTATCACATGCTATTCAGCAGTTCTTGGTTAGAGGAACCATAGGTAAAAATATCAGATACTGACGTTCAAAGGACTCAAACATGCTATGTCATAAGGGAGCATATGTTGGACAGATTAGGTTATATATATATAAAAATATATATATACACAGAGATTGGTAGTGGGCAACACCAGTGATGAACATAGAGTACAAAGTAGATCAACAATAATGTGGAAAACAGCCTGAACATAAAGGCTTTCACATTTGTTCAGCATAAACATTACAACTATTCTATATCCGTCCTGGACAAGATAGATGACCACCCAATGAATACAAGAATACGATTAATTAATGATGTGTTCTAAGATCTCCATCTGGCAATGTATTCATACTTAAAGTCTAGTTAATCTTCCCATATTGTATAGAACACCCATGTACTTCTAATAGTTGTTAATTAACGACCTCATGGCTAGTACATATCAATTATAGATATTCAAAGGATTCCTGCATGCTATATCTTCAGGAGCATTTGTTTGACAGGTAAGATGTATTTACCCATATATGTATATCAATATAGATCAATTATTGAACATAACTTGTAATGGACATGGAGTACAATATAAAAATTGAATCAACAATACTAACATCGACAGCCTAAACATAAAGGCTTACACATTTCTTCCAAAGAGTGATAAGGGCTGTTATATCTCTAGTACATATATGTAAATGGCACCACTTACAAACCAAAAAAGAAAAAAATAGAAAGAAAAAAATGACAATGCATCTAGTTTCAACTTACATTATGCTAACAAACATAAATGCACAGTCACCCTACTAGCAAGTTGAGTGCCTCTCCTTTGTGCTCCCACAAAAGAGAAAATTTATTCTTAACTACACTTGGCCATCGCCCATATCAGACATAATATTACAAAGGAGTCCATATGACTTGATATCTTAACACCCTGTTCAATATTAGACCAGAATGTTTTAACATTCATAATGTTAAAGACACATAAATAGGAGACAAATAAAAATTCCCCACTTAGTGTCCTATTATTGAATGGACTAATACTGACTCAATATATTCCCTACAAATGATCATTTAGTCCCGGGTGAAATAAGGCCCCCAATGTAATAATCCAATGTTTCTCTTTCCGATCCAATAACCCATGCCACCCTTGTTTGTTTGTTCTGTCTCCAGAAATACGGTCAATGACCATAAAGGTGAATCTCGCTTGAGAATGTTTTAATGTGTGTTGATATAGGGCACTGGTCTCCTTGTGGTTTTTGATATCACTGCGATGTTCGTTCATTCTAAATCTTAAGGCTCTGGAAGTTTGTCCAACATAAAATCCCCCACAGTAACAGGACGCCAGATACACCACCCAGTCGCTACTGCAGTTTCCAAAGATCTTAATATCAAAAACTTTACTGGTATTACGACTGGTAAACGCCTTGGATTTCAACATATGTTGACAGGAACCACAATGGCCACAGGGGAATGACCCAATAAGTTCATCACCATGAAGTGTCAGTTGTTTGTGAATAGTCCCCCCACTTGCCATATGTTTAAAGTGTGAAAAATAGGAACCTAAGGTCTTGCCACGTTTATATGAGAAAAGACAACGGGGTCCCAAAAAACTTCGCAGCTTATCATTGGCCAATAAAATGTTCCAATGTTTATTAATGATGTTTCTAATCATATTAATATTTCTGCTATAAGTGGTGATGAACCTAACACATGTATTGGAAGAGGATTGATTTTTATTTTTATTCTGATATTGTAATAGGTCGTCCCTCACAAGACGATTAGCTCTACTCTGAGCCGATACAATATCAAATTCATCATATCCCCTATTAATAAACCTCTGACTGAGATCCCTACTGGCCAATTGATATTCCTCCATGTTGGAACTGAGACGTTTGATACGTATAAACTGGGATATTGGGATACTCCTGATTGTGTGACGGGGATGTAAGCTTGAGGCATGTAACAGGGTGTTATATTGCGGATACTTGCGGAAAACCCTCGTAGACAGAGTATTGTCTGGGTTCCTGTATACTGTGACATCCAAAAAGTTGATAGAATTTTTATCAAATGTCACCGAAAATTCAATTCCCCAGACATTATCATTAAGATATTCAACAAATTCCCGCAAGTATCCTACATCAGCCCGCCACACCAACCAGCAGTCGTCCAGATAACGTCTCCAGATATCCATTTCCACCTGAAAGATGTTGTGTGATGTATCATAGATCATAAATTCCTCAACATAAGCCATGAAAAGGTCAGCATATATAGGGGCAAAAGATGCCCCCATAGCTGTTCCTTGAAGCTGCCAATAACATTGGCCCTGGAAGTACAGAACATTCTTATTTAACACATGCTCGGACATACAAATCAAAAGGGTGTTAAATCCCGGTGAATATAGGTTTACCCTTTCCAACCAATATTGTAAAGATTGGAGACCCGCCCAATGGGGTATACTTGTATATAATGATTTTACATCCAAAGTACATAAGTACCACTCAGGTTCCAATTGGGTTTCCCTAATTAGCTGTAGAAACTGTGTGGTGTCCTGCAATCTAGATCTGATGTGTCCCAACAGAGGTTTAAGATATTTAGTGAGGAAGGCTGATAGGGGTTCAGTCAGAGAGCCTATTCCCGATACTATGGGTCTACCCGGTGGTTTTTCCAAGGACTTGTGAATTTTGGGTAAAAGATATAATATCTGTTTGGACGGTTCCGACACTTTAAGTGAATCCAAGCATTTCTTATTTATGATGCCTTCCTCAAAGGCCAACTGCAAAAAGGCGTCAATCTCATCCTTAAATACTGGTGTGGGATCTATAGACATGTACATATAGCACTTGACATCTGACAATTGAGTTAGCCCTTCATGAATATAATCCGCAGTGTTCCAAACCACAACTGCACCTCCCTTGTCAGCAGGGACAATAACTATGTCTTTATTGTCACACAAGGTATTCAAAGCTATCCTGTCATCATCCGATAGATTGCTAGCCAGCATAATATGTCCCATGTTTTGGAAGTGAATATCCCTCAAAATGGAGTCCATGAAAATAGATACATGTTTGCTCATGGGAGGTTGGAAAGAGGACTTGCCAAAACGGAAGTCCTCAGATGGTTCTGACCTGTTATCCTCAAAAAACAACCTAAGATTTAACATCCTACAAAAGTCATGTAAATCCTGTACTATGTGGTATTCTTGACTAAAGAAAGAAGGAATAAAGTTCAAACCCTTATTCAACAGTGCAACCTGCTCATCCGTTAATATAGTCTTAGATAAATTCAACACATTCTGGGTGGTTCCAGATAGATTTCCTATTTCAGGAAGTTGTCCAAAAGGCCTTGAAGGGAAACCGGAGTGACCACTCTTTCTGTGCTTTCTGCCCCCCCGGTGTCCCTTACCCCTTCTAAAGGGGAAATTTTGTTAGTTCTCTTCCTATTAGGTGAAGCCCTCTCACCTGGACCCTCAAAATCCGTAAGGGAGGATTCATCACCAGATGTACTATATGAGCTATCCCCCTTGTTTTTAAGAATTGATCGTGGTCTCTTTTTGGTGCGACTGGGCCCTGTTTTAGCCTGATTGTTATCCGCAAATCTAACCGATCTGCTAAAATCAAAAGGTTTACCCCGTTGATAATCAGAAAAATCACGATGAAACTTCTTAATTTTTCGTTCCTTTAAAGTTTTTTCATGCTCCATCAGTTCTGAGGACAGTTTTTTAATGTTGTCCTGATATTTAATAGAAGATTCAAACTTTTGAGCCTCTGAACATATATTTTTAATTTCAAGTATGTTGGAATCTACTGTCCTTTCATAATATTGTAACAGTATGTTCACAAATGTCATGGATCCTGTCTGAAGTGCCTCCTGCCAATCATGGTTGAGTTTGTCGTCTGGCTTCCCAACTAGAGGTTGAGTTCGTGACCAGAGACCTCTGGGAGCCATATTTTGGGCCGAATATGCTTTAAATAACTTGAGATGCCAAATGTTTGATCTAAGAGTCTTAAATGCTTTTGTGATTGAGTGGAAAAACATATCACAATCAACCACAGATGTCTGACCCAAACTGCCTGGATCATTGCTTGGCAATTGATCAATGCCAAATACTGCTATATCTTGCCGATCAGCACATAATCCAGAGAGGATGGTGTTTAGATCCATGTTGTGAACAATGTTAAAGTATATTACTAATAAAAACTGGTGGAGCACCAAAATCACAAAGGAATATAATTTGGAGTCAAAAATATAATATGATGGTTGAGAGACCCAGTGACATCAAAATAGGGTGGAAAATCAAACACCAATCCCTAATAAGAAAACACAGGGGTGGCAGAAAGCACAACAAGGAAGTTGAAAAGAGAAATCAATACCATATAATCCCTAAGATAGGTAAAAATTCAAGAATAAGATGAAAAAATGTGGCAATATTGGTATAACACTATTGGCTTGTATATGAGATAGAGCAAACCAACCTAAGTTGATTGTTTTGGGTATTCAATAATAGAGTCAGGGTCCAGTAGGTCATCAAAATCAGCCCCAATAAGCCAACCTATCAACTACAGGTCATCACCGTGATCCAGCATAACAATCAAATACTATGACCCCTTACTGTAAGTAATGCTGAACTAAGGAGAAATCCAAGCATTATATTTGCTGTGGTCCCATACTTTCAAAACCCTAAAATGTTTTGTACAGATGTATAAACCAGATGATCAAAAATACAACAGACAAAAATACAGCAAGCCAATATAAAGCTTATAGAGAACTTTTGGAATCATCAACCGATGTAATTTTTCTCAAATAACATGCTGCTAGTATCACAACTAGATCCTTCCAGTAGTCACTGGATACTCTATTATGGTATATAATAATATCCGTACCAAATATATAGCCAGCGGACACACGCAACACAAAACTAAGGATGTCAAAGTTCAATTTTTAATAGTGGTCAGGGGACCGAGCAGTGGTTCATTTCAAAAAGGGGATGAAAGCTGGCAATTGGTAATTGTTAACAATTATAACAACTGAATAAATTATTACAACAGTATAGCTGGTATTTCCATCTGTATCTTAAATTCCCAACACAAATGTTATAGTTTCAAATAATTAAAGATTGGACTATTATAATATATCATAACCATTCTATCTAACTAGTAGCCAAATGTTCAAGGACTACAATGATATCTTCATTCAATTAGGTAGTCATTATAAGATATGTATAACTTCCATTCACAAGCTGTTTACTGATCACAGCAGAGGTTCATTTCAAAAAGGAGACCAAAGCTGGCAATTGGTAATTGCTAACAACTATAACTACTGTATGAATTGTTACAATAGTGTATCTGGTATTTCCATTTGTATCTTAAATACCCAAACACAAATGTTATGGTTTCAAATTATTAAAGATTGAACTATAATGATATATCACAGCCATTCTGATCCTACTAATAACCAAATATTGAGGGACCACACTGATGTCTTCATTCAAAAAGTAGTCATTATAAGATATATATGAATTCCATTCACAAGCTGTTTACTAATAACAGCATAGAATGAAAAAAAGGGCTTGTGTATTCACTACAGTAGAACAAACTGTTATATATATATCCAGTGCCTTAGGCTATTGTACCTAATCACGTAGTATATACCACATGACCATAATACCCGTAGGTATATTGTTTGTAATCCAATAGGATGTGTTATCATATGCAGTCCCAAGCTAAGGTAGTTAGTATATAGTACTTCCCTTAACCAAAAATAACAATTATGGTATTAAAGTCATTATGATTCAAAACATTCCATCAAGCAACTGGTTATATCAGATTCCTTAAAATAGGGATCGTAGTACTAGTTGTATCCCCACATATAAGGTTTAAGTAAATATTAAAGTTGTTATTCCCCTGCTCAGTGTCTCATTCCCAAATCCCAGTCCTGCAGGCCACCATTTATTATTATCTTCCAATAAAGAATACCTGCATAGGATTATGCCAAAAAATACTAAACTGTTGTAGGGTCTTGATAGGCCCAACATATATCCCAGACCAGTTTAATAACTAGCAACCTAGTGCACCCAAATATAACAAATATATTGAGAGCACTTCCCGTAGACCCAGGCCTATAGGACCGAACACAGTCGCAAGTGAAATAATCAACCAGTACACGTTTATTACATCCCAATATGCTCATGTATCAAAATTGCACACGGCACATGTCACAACACTGAATTTCCACGCCGTTTCTATATGCCCTGCATATTTCCAGTGTCCATTTTAAACTACGACCTCATTTCACCAAAGCAAAACAGTTCGTATAAAGGTATAGACAAAATGCATAAGCACGGTAAAATATCAGTTATAATTTAAATAATAGTTGAATGCGTCCCTAAATTACAATAATCTTATAACCAGCTGCCAAACAAAAATATTACTTCCAGACCCTATATTATTAGGTATTCATTGCTCAACCAAATGTTACTCATGAATAGGCAAAAATTTCACTAGACAATGTGATATACACAAAAGCATCCTTAGTACATTTGTCCCTGATGGTTATACATATCAGAATTCCAAATATAAAAAGGCCTCCAAAAGTTTCCAAATGGCCGTCGCTATCTATATGCAGAGTGTTCCGATCCCCAATCACTGTGCCGTAATAATCCCCAAAATGTTACATACACATGATATTGCTGCCAAACCCTATATTGTTATTACACACTCAATACACAATCACATATAAATAATAAATGACAGGCAACGTAACCAAACCATATATTAAACACAAAATTAGTCCACAATACAATTGTCCCTTCTGGTTATGCAAATCACCAAGTCCCAGATCCAAAAATCTTCCGAATGGACGTCGCTGTCTTTTCTCATATAAACGTGGCAAGACCTTAGGTTCCTATTTTTCACACTTTAAACATATGGCAAGTGGGGGGACTATTCACAAACAACTGACACTTCATGGTGATGAACTTATTGGGTCATTCCCCTGTGGCCATTGTGGTTCCTGTCAACATATGTTGAAATCCAAGGCGTTTACCAGTCGTAATACCAGTAAAGTTTTTGATATTAAGATCTTTGGAAACTGCAGTAGCGACTGGGTGGTGTATCTGGCGTCCTGTTACTGTGGGGGATTTTATGTTGGACAAACTTCCAGAGCCTTAAGATTTAGAATGAGCGAACATCGCAGTGATATCAAAAACCACAAGGAGACCAGTGCCCTATATCAACACACATTAAAACATTCTCAAGCGAGATTCACCTTTATGGTCATTGACCGTATTTCTGGAGACAGAACAAACAAACAAGGGTGGCATGGGTTATTGGATCGGAAAGAGAAACATTGGATTATTACACTGGGGGCTTTATTTCACCCGGGACTAAATGATCATTTGTAGGGAATATATTGAGTCAGTATTAGTCCATTCAATAATAGGACACTAAGTGGGGAATTTTTATTTGTCTCCTATTTATGTGTTTTTAACATTATGAATGTCTAAACATTCTGGTTTAATATTGAACAGGGTGTTAAGATATCAAGTCATATGGACTCCTTTGTAATATTATGTCTGATATGGGCGATGGCCAAGTGTAGTTAAGAATAAATTTTCTCTTTTGTGGGAGCACAAAGGAGAGGCACTCAACTTGCTAGTAGGGTGACTGAGCATTTATGTTTGTTAGCATAATGTAAGTTGAAACTAGATGCATTGTCATTTTTTTCTTTCTATTTTTTTCTTTTTTGGTTTGTAAGTGGTGCCATTTACATATATGTACTAGAGATATAACAGCCCTTATCACTCTTTGGAAGAAATGTGTAAGCCTTTATGTTTAGGCTGTCGATGTTAGTATTGTTGATTCAATTTTTATATTGTACTCCATGTCCATTACAAGTTATGTTCAATAACTGATCTATATTGATATACATATATGGGTAAATACATCTTACCTGTCAAACAAATGCTCCTGAAGATATAGCATGCAGGAATCCTTTGAATATCTATAATTGATATGTACTAGCCATGAGGTCGTTAATTAACAACTATTACAAGTACATGGGTGTTCTATATAATATGGGAAGATTAACTAGATTCTAAGTATGAATACATTGCCAGATGGAGATGTTAGAACACATCAATAATTAATCGTATTTTTTGTATTCATTGGGTGGTCATCTATCTTGTCAAGGACGGATATATAATAGTTGTAATGTTTATGCTGAACAAATGTGAAAGCCTTTATGTTCAGGCTGTTTTCCATATTATTGTTGATCTACCTTGTACTCTATGTTCATCACTGGTGTTGCCCACTACCAATCTCTGTGTATATATATATTTTTATATATATATAACCTAATCTGTCCAACATATGCTCCCTTATGACATAGCATGTTTGAGTCCTTTGAACGTCAGTATCTGATATTTTTACCTATGGTTCCTCTAACCAAAAACTGCTGAACAGCTTGTGTAAGTGGTTGATCCCATATGGGATTATTAAAACCAACAATAAGTATTAATATATTGTCTTATGGACATGTTAGAATACACTAAGAATTTGTTTAGTTTCATGTATTCACCTGGTGGTTATCTTTCCTGTGATGGATGGACCTCACCTGAGTATATATATTCATTTTTATTGCATAACTATATGATTTACTCTAAGTGCCCTCAAAACATGTTTTATAAGCATTTTTCAAACTTATTAGTATTCATGAGCTCAACTTTTTGATTGGCTCTTGATATGTATTTAAAGGATGATGCAAATGAACTTGATGATACTGTTTTACACTGAAGAAGGCTGTTGGCCGAAACTAGTCTGTTATATTCATCAGTATTTAATAAATATATTGAACTCTGTGCTGCCTTGCTGGTCTATTTGGAGCTTTCTACTGTATGTGGGATGCCATCCACTACTGTGATGTGGACAGAAGTTACTCAGCCTGGATATACATATCCCACCACCACCACCAGCACAGTAGACTACTTTGATATGTATGTGATTAGACTTGCTGGGACTGAGATGGTATCCATGCAGCACACTGGGCCAGTGGAAGCCACAACCCACACTCCTGACCCCTTTGCAAATTCTTACCACGGACATGCCACAGATTGCATGGAACTTGCACACACATTTCTAACCCAGACCCTATGCACAAAGGTTAGGCATCCTGTCTGGTGGACCCCAGACAGAGGCAGATTGTATAACAATAGCAGGAGGCTACTGCAGGACAGAGCACATTCACATTAAGGGAAGGCATCTGTGGTCAGCACTGGTACTACGCTACGGTCCGTCATAACAATGGCCACGGCCTACTCTGGGAGGGAAATGGCCACAAACACTATGGATGACCACAAGGCCTTCTTCAGTTATGTTACACATATGGACCACATGCCTCAGATATGCTCTGTGTTAATACACACCTACTTAACATTCACCAAACACACGGATATTGGCAACAGTCTTGCAGACAGGTTCGGTGCACGTATCCCCCCTCCTTCTCCCCCACCAGTTGAAATATTTATCACAGCTGTATGTAACCTCCCTATCATCTCACATGTCCAGGTGAGAGCCGCCCTCAGTAGAGCAGAACACACAGCATCACTGTGACCTCATGGTGTCCCTGGATGTGTGCTACCTGCACTCTGAGAGGACATACAACCGCATATAACACTGATAATTTATCTTGGCCGTACTACAGGATATGTACTTGGACAGTGGCATACAGCGACAGTGGTCTCACACCACTAAGGAGGCACCTCGACTGACCCTGGGAACTACCACATCATATGCATAACCGGCCTGGTCTGCTACGCTATGGAATTATGCAGTATGGGATGCATATGCAGTGATATCAGGTACCTGCAGACACTTTTTCCCAGCCAGTGTGCCTTTGTGATGGGCTGATCCTGTCTTTTGAACCTGGCTGACCTTTCAAAGCAGTCACTACAGCCATTGCTGGGGGCAACGCACAGACAACTGCTGCCAGGATCATGGCCTAAGACTGATTGACATGTAATGTATGGTCATCCCCTTTTGGTTGAACTACGTACACACAACATATCACATGGACATACCTATAGATATAGACCTATGACGCATTCGGAGGGTTCACAGTATGCACACTATTAACCTGCTACTTTGCATTACCTGTGTTTGTTGCAGCTGGTTGCGTTACCACTGCTTCTGCTTGCTGCTGCTACTGTCACTGCTGACAGCTTAGGTTCACAGAGTCACAGTGTATACATTTTTTTTTGTTCTCTCTCTCTCTCTCACTTTTCTCTCTCCCTCTGTCTGCTTCCAGACAGTGCAATGAATGTATTGCATGTGTGGAGTGTTAGTACTGGATGCTTTTGTAGGTATCTGCATAGGTCCATGTGATGGCCTCTGCACCAATTGTAAGCCAGCATTTGCTAATTGCATACAGCCAGTTGTGTACTGATTGTAGTTCTCACTGTGATTTCAGGTCAGTGCTATAAAAGGGTATGTGGGATAGGCGTTGCCCTTTCAGATTGTAAGGGCAGGGACCATGCTGGTATGCTGTGGACAGTGTTCTGTGAGTGTAAAGGTTAGTATCTCTCTCATGATTCAGGCTGTGTTGTAGATTCACATTTCTCCATTCCTCTCTCATGTTCCCTGTAGTAAGTGTGTATGCACAATGACTCCTACAACTATATACAGATATATATTTATATATATATATATATATATATATATATATATATATATATATATATATGTACATATACATACATTTATATATGTACTTTAACTGACATTATTACCTACAAGCTACCAACTAGCATGGCTGTTTGTGTTCACACACTACTATAATGGGAATCCAGTAGTTTTGACAGTAATTCTACATGACATGCTTTGGGTACTACACATCCTATATTCCCTTTACATTCATCCCTACTATTACATGTTATATTTATTTTAGCACAATGTTTTTCTATAAGAGTCATGGCTTAGTGGTAGGTCATACAGACTAGTGTTTCCAAGGTCCTGGGTTCGGGACTGACAGTGGGATTTTATTTTGCTTTTGAACTGAGTACATGACCTGTCAATCAAAGTGACTAAGGCATTTTAAGCAGTTGTAACCGGGTTAGCGCTGGTTTGCGCGGAGTTCATGCAAGCGCACTGGTGGTTAGCTCTGCGCACACAAGCGCACACAAGCGCACACCCGCTTACAACCGCTTAACAGTGCTTACTCTGGCGCACACCCCCGCTATTTTCTTTGAAAGAAAAGAAAATGGGGAGACAGGAAAGTGGTGAAAAAGGGGTCACAAAGAGGGTAAGACAGTAGGGAAACAAGCTTGGGATTTGCAGGAGGGATGTAGGTAAGGCCCATAGCTGCCCATTTCTTCATCAGCAACAGCTGTGCATATGTATGTAATTTGGTGTGACATTTGAAACCTTCCACCCCTGAGAGAGGTGTCAGGACAACAATAATACTTGTTGTACAGCCAACTGTAATTGATAGATTCCATGTCCAGCAGACATGTGTGCGGAATGGGCAGCTATGTATGGGGCGTAACTTTTTTGTGGGTACAGAGTGCCCTTTTTTTTTTTTTCAGGTGAGAGTGGTATGTCAGGTGAAGGAAGTCGGTACAGCTGGGGAGGTAGGTTGGGTAGGTAAACAGACAAGACAAACAAGACGCATAGAGGGGCAGTGTACGACATGTGTGGGGGGTTTACACAATTGACGGGGACGGAGGTTTGGATATCCAGAGCCCATGAGCCCACAGATGGCAACAGTGGAACTAATATCCCCACCCATAGGCAGTTGCCACTGTTCCTTCACTGCCCAGGACGGGGCTGTGCTGGGGGCTGTGTAGGCCGGGCAACAGGCATGCCCGTTAGTTGTGCCACCCGTGCCTCAAGCTGGTGTAGCGGCTCGAGAACAGAGTTCCGAATCTCCCTACGCACCACAGTCCGGACGCTACGGAGGGTGAGTGGTGGTTCTCCTCCAGCCACACTTGCAGAGGGGGGGTGAGTCCCATCCCCTGCAGGGCTTCCACCTGCAGGTGGCACAGGGCCACCGGAGGAGGGTCCAGACTCGGCACTAGTGCCAGGTGCACTCGCCAGCTGAGGTGGGAGAGGTGGGTCCGCTGGAACCCGCCTTCCCTGTCATCCTATGTTTTGCATTATGTCATGACAGTTTGGGTTAGTGACATATAATACCATTCACAATTAGTTGTAGCAGCATGCATTAGTATTCCCATTAACCAAACACCCAGATATTCACACAATTGAACAGCGTGCATAACACATGCATAATTTGAACAGCAATACACAGTCCAACAACATGCAGGGTTAATTGATGGCAACAGGCCATCAGGTTTGGATGTATGAACAGGGCAGATGCATCAACGGACATGCAAATATATATGACCCAACAGGACAAATGTCCAGGGGTGTTAATTGTGATTGCACATACCATTTTCACGTGGAATGGGTTATATGTGGTTATAGGGTGGGGTGAAGAAAATAATATTAATACCTTCAAATACCAATACATATGCAGATTTCTAATAGCTACAGATATATACAGATATATACACACTACTGTTCTAACTACAGTTTCCTATATGATAACTATTTCAACTTGGTGATAGGACTGTTACTGCAACATCAATATACATTTTATTGTTCTTCATACACATTCAAATCTAGCTTTGTTCAGCTACATCATCCTGCTACATTTGCTTATATAGCTGTAGACAAGCGTGGATGTTTGGTATAGCAGTCAATCATCCTATCTGCATATTGCAGACTGAGAGCAACATATCCAGATTTTGGGATACACATTCCAGATGCAGCAACACTTTGAACAGATTTCGCTGTTTGGTTTTGATTCTCACATGCATTTCATTCTGTCTTGACTGCAGTATACTTTATTCAGGGGTTATTACTACTGTATTGCTGGATTCATGACACTTTCTCACACTCTCTCACTTGCTTTCATTTTACTATTCAGGATGGTACTTACTTCTATTATTGACATGTTTTACCTGTAGTTATTACAATCCTTTCCAGCAGTCTCACTTCTGTCATGCTTCAGTGTTTCAACAGGGATATATTTCACACATGTGATTTCATCATCTTCTGCAGCTATACTTTTCAGCCTGCTGCAGGTTGTGTACTATTTTCTTACAGGTGGGGCATTTTTATTTCAGAATTTATGTCAGACATTTTCATTTTTCGGTTTAACTTACAGGCTGAAACACACTTTTGTAATCAAGCAATACTTGCAGACACTTTCACACTGTTACTTGCACATTTTAGTCCTTAGTGACTACACTGCACTCTTTTGCTGACTGTCATACTTGTATATTTCTTTACAGTTACTGGTAGTGGATTACTGACCTGCCTGGTGGCGCAACCGCACCAGCCTATCGCCATAGGCTCTGCGGTTCGCAGAACGGACACCTGCAGCTATAATATAAATGAAATAATATTCGAATACACATCTCCATAATATCAGCTAGTTTAATTTCTTACATACATAATTAAATGTAACTTACTCAGTAGTGGGGCGTTGGGCATTTGCCGGGCCTCCTGGATCCAAAGGTTCAATTGGTCCTGCTTGCGTCTCTTCAGGTCCACATGGTGGTGACGGACCTGCTCACCAGTCCTTGGAATCCCTGTGGCACTGGTGAGATCATGAGCCAACCGGTCCCATGCCTCAGCCCTGTATGCTCCCCAGAGGACCTGGCCCTGCATGAGTTGGGCCTCATGATTGTGGACTAGGAGCCATACCATGTACCTGGACTCCTCAATGCCCCACCTCTGTGCTCGAATGCAACTACCCTCTCCTACTCCTGTCATTCTGCCTGCAGTTCAGTTCTACAATCGTTTATGCTGTGTATTCCCGCCTATGGGGCTTATATAGTCCGTTTTTCCCGCACATATCTGTGATTGGCCATTTTGGAATTGTATCAACTTCAGTAAACCTGTATTGTCATGCTCCAGTTTGTATTCATTCCTATATATTAGCTATTATTGCATTTCTAGGTACTGCTGTCATGGCTTAGTGGTTTGGTACCTTGACTATGGTGTATAGTATCCTGGGTTTGAACCTGGCCACTGCTTTTATTTTTCATGACTGTCTAGACATGCTGAGGGGTGTGTCTGTGTAAAGGCAGTTTTGATACGGCTTGCTCAACGTTGCCCGTCGGTTAGCTTGTTTGCGGTCGCAGCTCCGCAAACGGGTACGCTGGTTTAAGCCTCATTTGGCTATCGGCACGCATATTACGCTCAGCTGAGCTAGGGGCACTTAAATTCAGCATGTTAAACCACTGCTCAGCTACAGGCACTCATTTTGCACCAGTTAAACCACTGCTCACGTACGGGCAGATGCACTCACCCTGTTAAACTGTAGCTCAGCTATGGGCACATCTGGCATTTTTTATTCTTTTGTGACCTCACATTTCTTCAATATAAATGGGCTATTTCATTACATTTTACATAAAATGTGGTTTTATGTGTACATATTTGTCAGGGACTTGTTTCGTGCTTATTTTGCTAAAAATTGGTGTTGTGGGGGCTCGAACCATGACTGCCTGCTCTTCAGCCAACATCTCTACCACTACACTATTGCTTCCTTGCTTACTTTGCATATTTAGTTCTTATATGCTTTTCCACTGACTGCTAACTGTAGCTGTGCTACGGGCACGCCCGCACAAACGAGCGCACTCACGGTTAAACTGTTTTACAATTTAAAAAAAATATATAACGTGTTTATTTATATGTTTTCTGTTCATAGTCTGTGGGGGCATATGTTGTGTTGTGTTTATTCACATTTCCGTGGACTCTGTCGTGGGTGTTTACTTTGAGCACTTTTCCTCTTCTGGGGGCGTGTCCGCTTACAGGGCTCGGCCTACGGACACGCCCCCTACAGTCTCACACGGACCGTGTTAGCCTTAGGTGTGATTCAGCATGCTCTCATGAATATGCAAAGCATGCTGACATCACTCCGTTTAACTGCAGCCTCCGTGTATGAGTTATAACTCTTACACGGAGGCTTTGTGAATCCTGCCCTGAGTATAAAAATGCTCAGTGGCATTGCTAAGGTTCCACAGGACTAGTGATTATAAAGTTGTGTAAAATTATGGAGGGGATTGCTGTAGTTTGACAATTAAGAGAAAAAAAGTTAGGTAGGGTGGTGACAGATGCAGCAAGGAAAGTTAGCAAGGTACGTTTCTAATTCCCTTTTGAAAAGCAATGAAGGTTGGATAGATTGCATGTTAGTTCGGAGTTTCTTCCAAGTTTGAGATATGGAGCATTTATAAAGTAATCTGCCTATAGTTTTGTTAGGCCTTTAGTTGTTAAGTAGCAATTGGTTAGCACTTGGGAGAGATCATGTGGGTTTGTAAAGGGATGGGAGGGTGGACAGAGAGGAAAGTCTGCAGGTTTGTAAAGTAGAGAATGTGCCATCTATAGCTGTGAAAGTTGGAGTAGTTGAGAGAATTTGAGCCACTGTAGTTATTTAAGGGCAAAGAAGGAATGGGATTTTTAAGGGAGAGTGCAGGCAAATCTGGCTAGCTGGTTGTAATGTTGTTCAAGTTTGGTTAAAGGGTTTGCTTGGATATGTTTAAAAATAGGGGAAGCATAGTGTAGGCAGAGGAGAAGATAGGCTTGGGCAAGTGAGGTCCTTGAGGTGATGGATAAGAATTTGTTGTGCCTATACAGTAAACCTAGCTTTGATTGGTCTTTCTGATGGATTGTTGGATATAATGGTCAAATTTCAGTTGGTCAACAATTATAATTCCTGGAAGTTTAGTAAATGAGTTAGCATGAATGATGGTGTTGTCTAGAGAGGAGAGGGACTTAAGGAAGTTTTAAAATAGGATGTAGATTTTGGAAGGATTTTGGAAGGAAAAGAAGTTTAGCTTTCTTTGGGTTAAGTATGAGTTGGTTATCAATTAACCAGTGTTTGATGATATTAAAGAAAGTCTGTGTGAGGGAGTGAAGATCAGTATGGTTTTTGGAGAGGATGATAAGTGAGAATCGGTGTATTGGATTAGTGATGAGGAGCTACAGGCAGAACAAAGATTGTTAGTAAAATATTAAAGAGAAGGGAACCTAGAATAGATCCTTGGGGGACACCTGTTTAGACAGGTAAGAAGGGTGTGTAGGAAGCTTGACATCTAACAGATTGTTGTCTGTTGTTAAGATTACTAGAGGACCAAAGATTGGTGGAAGTGCAGAGGTTAAGTTCAGTTAGATTATAGAGGGGTTTAGGGTGGGAGACAGTGTTGAAAGCTTTGGAGAGGTTAAGGAAGAGATGCAACACCAGTTCATTGTTATCTCTTGCCTCTGCTACAGTCTGGGTGAAAGATAGAAGGGCTGTGGATGTGCTATGGTGGAGTCTAAATCCTTGCAAGGGGGGAGAGAGGGGTTTTTTTCTGAAGTACATAGGCAAGTAGCAAGAATAAATCTTTTGAGAGGGTGAGAGGATAGCTATTGGTCAGTAATTGGAAGGGTGTGTGAAGTTACCTCCTTTGTGAAGTGGAATTGTATAGAACTATTTCCAAATTTCAGGGACTGAGGATTTTTGATAGAATGGTTGATAAGGATTGACATGCGATATGCTATATAATTGGCTGCAAAATTGAGAAAATGGCAGGTAGGTTGTTGAAGAAGGGAGAGCATGGTTTAAGTTTCTGCAAAAGGGATTTTATATAGGCAGTGGAAACAGATTTCAGGTAGAAGGCTGACTGGAGGCAGGTGGTGGAGAAGGTTGGGGTTTTTGTGGTTGTTGCCTGGGGGAGTTTACTTATAGAGTCTATGAAATAAATGTTTAAGGAGTGGCGGTTTCAAGAGGTGTTTTATTAGAGAAGGGTTTGGGAGTAGAAGGTTTCCCCAGATGGAGTATATTGTTCATAGCGTACCAAATTTTTTGGGGTTAGAAAACTGGATGGATTGGGCTTCTTGATACAATTTTATTTTGTCTTGGATAATAAGTTTTTTAGTAAGGTTTCTTAGTTTGTTGTATTTAAGGAGGAGATAAGAGAATTTTGACTTTATCCATTATTTCCAGGTGCTGTCTCCAAGTTTCATAGTGGAAATGGTATGTTTATAGAACCAGGGAGTGGGATTAGAGTTGATACTAATTTTCCTGATGGGAGCCAAGGCATTTAGTATGTTTGGGAACATATTCTTAAATTCAAGAACAGCATAATTTAAAGGTAGGTTATACAGGTGAGACCAATTAACCTGGGAAAGATGGTTGTTGAAAGTTTCTGCACTGAAGTTGGACAGGTTGCGGCAATTTCTATAAATGTGGGTTTTTGGGGCTTGAGAAGGTAGTCTTAATAATGGAGATGATCATTTAATGAGTCTAGTAAAGTGGTGGGGTTATGGTACTGATTAGAGATTGAGGTTAAGATCTAATCAAGTGTGGAGCTGGAGTTTTTGTGTATGCGAGTGGGAAAAGGAATAAGTTGACTGAAGCCAAAAATGTTAATACTAAGGCTAGGGGAGTTGGGGGAGATTTTATTCCAGTCAATATTTACGTCACCTATGATTGTCTCATATGATATATGTTTGAAGAGCGAGGGTAGTATATATTCAAGAATTGGAATATTGTTGCCAGAGGGTATATAAAGAGAGATACTATGGCAAGTTTTTGGACTCGGTTAAGGTGACAGTTTAGAAAGATAAGTTCTGCTGGGGAGAAGTCAAGGAGTGGTAGGGAGAGGGGGAAGAGGTTAAGCTTTTCCAAGTATAGGATGGTGACACCTCCCCCTTTTTTAGAAAGTCTATCTTACCAGAAAATGTTTTAGTTAGGAGGTAGAATTTCTGAGTTTGTGATATGCAGTTTGTGCCAGGTTTCTGAGAGAGTTAAGATGGGGGGAAAGTGGTGGGCAACCCAAGTGTGAAATGCTGTTATTCTGTTTGGAAGACTTTGAAGGTTTATGGAGTAGATTGACAGGTATTTATATGGAGGGGTGAGGAGTTGGTGCCCTAAATGTTTGGTAGAGATGGTAGAATAAGTGGGAGGGGATAGACCAGGACTGGGATGGATGTCCCCTTCAGGTAGGAGTGTTATAGGACGTAAATTATGTTTAATGAAGAAAGAAAAGTAGCTAGCAGCTTTGAGACAAAGTTTAGGGGAGGAGAAAAAAGGTTGAAATGTTTTAATTTGTGAAGCTGAATGTGGGAGGTATTAAAGAGGGAGAGGGAGATGGGAAGTGCAGGGTTATATTTAGGATGATGTAATATGGGTAAGGGTGGGTGATGATGGAGGGTACAGTAGGTTAGTTTGATAAGATGAAAACCCAAAGAGGAGGAACAGAATGGGGGTTAAGAAGGGGTACACTAGCATGTTGTTATTTTGTGTTGGTGTATTATTGAGATGAGGGGAGTGGAGTTATTGATTGAGGAAAGATTTTCTTAAGAAAGTATAAGGAGGTGCAATAGGTAAAGGAGGGAGAAAGAAAGTTAGTGAGAAGAAAACATAGAAGAGTAAGTGATGATAATCAGGGTTGACAGAAAGTAGAGAGTGAGAAATTTTATTTTTATTTTTTGCTTTTGTTTTGTTTCTTTTGTTTTTAGTTAATAAACTGTGGGTTAAACAAATAATACCAGCTTGAATCCTGTTTTCTCGTTTTCAATAAGAATGCAAGGTAATCTTAACATGGATCCTTAAATAGGATTTATGACAACTGTTTATTTGACCACGTCATATGCTATCATTCCTGTACAACTGTTTTTCCCTATTTTTTGGGATATAGTATTAAGTTGGATTAGAGCAGGAACAGATCCATGATTTACTTCAGAATTCTTTCAATGCATTTTTAAATCAGAGAAAGACGGCATTTGTTCTAATATTTGTGGGAAGTTCATTCCATGCCTTGGCAATGGAATGGGGGTTTGAGGCATTTTCCAGAATTTTTACTAGACTTGTGAACAGACAGAAGTTGTTTGTCTTTGGATCTTAAAGACCTAGTGGGAGGGTAGCTAGGAAGAACAGAGGTTAGAGGAGGGCAGGCAGTGGGTTTATATATAATGTTGTCAGCTGTTAGGAGTTGTAAGGAGATAAGACATTGAGGTAGCTCTTACCATCTCAAAGATTGACGACAGGGCTGAGTAGAATAAGTGGAGCATGTGGCAAATGTTGCAATTATTTACTTCAAGTTTTGATAAGATGGAGATCTGGATATTAGTAAGGATATTGTCATCATACAGCAAGGAACGTAATAAGTATGTATTAGAAAGAGTGATTCTGGTGGACTGGTTAAGAAAAAGTGAATGCCTGCAGAGCAGGTAAGTATGGAACTGTTTGTGGCTTCCTGTTTGTCACAATATTGTGTTAGCTGATGCAAAATAATTTTCCTGTACTTTGAACAATTTTTTTTAAGTATCTACCTGTGTTTCTTGTTATTGTGCTGATTTTAGTTTTAGTTGCTTAGTGTAGTTCACTGCCAGGGCCGTGCAGCGGTTAGCATTGTCGCCTCACATCAAGAGGTTCTCCTGTTCGATTCTTGGCTGGAGCACCTTCAGTGTGGAGTCTGCATATCCTCCCCACTGTCGAGTGATGTTAAAGACAAGCAGGTAGGTGTGTGCGTGAATGGGTGTGCCTTCTTTGAAGGTTAGGCATTGGGCTGGCAACTTGGCACTGTAAAAATCCACTGCCAATCATAGGTTCATTGGTTGGTACTAGGCTGTTGGGCCTAGGGCCTATACAAGCCTAGCCATAACAATTCCCTGGCTATTTCTTCCCACATTATTTACTTCCCTGGATCCCTGTCTAGCAGGGTGACTGATGTGATCCCCGGGATGAATTTCCTTTTTCCCATCCAATCATTCAGTCGTTAAGGTTCCTTTTGAAGAGGGCCAAAGAGGTGCTCTGCTTGACATGTATGGACAGTCTATTCCAGAGTCTGGGGAGTCTCTGGGTCAGGAACCTATCCCTCCAGCACATTTTGTTTATTGTGATGACAAGGTTTAGATCCCTGGAGCATGTGGCTCTGAGGGATTGGGATTTCTTTAAGTGTAGCATGTCCAACAGCTCTGGGTTTGACATGGACTTGTATGTTAAGCAGAGATTGCCTCTGAGTAGACGATATGCGACAGAGTATAGCTGGAGTTTTTTAAGGTGGTCAGCATACGGCATCTGCTTTAGGCCTGTGATTCTTTTAGTGAGGTATTTCTGTCATCTTTCCAGTTGTTACAGATGTCTTGAGAGATACATACTAAACGGGGCATTGTATTCTATAATGGGTCTAATGAGGGATGACTACAGTGGGACACTGACCTCCTTTTTTTCTGGATGAAAAACCTTAGTGATGAGGTTGCCTCATAGAAGGATTTCCTGACTGTTGCAGTGATGTGGTTATTGAAGGTGAAACTACTGTCCACTGGTGTCCCTAAGTCTCTTATCACACTTTCGGAATTCAGTGTACTGCCACCTATGTGGTAATTCATGGGTACATGTTTTTTCCCAAAGGGGATAACTATACATTTCTTGGCATTGAGCTTGAATCCATGGCTCTAGCACCAAGCATCTGTTTCTGTAAGGCTCTTTTGTAAAGTATCCACATCTTTTGGGGATTCAATAATGGCTCACAGTTTGCAGTCATCTGTGAACTTTGTTAGCCAGAGTCCCTTAGTGTTGGCCTGCACTTCAGAAAAATATATGCCAAACAAGAGCAGTCCCAGGACTGAACCCTAAGGGACTCCACTTGTCACTTGTCTGGAGCTGGATTTGGAGTCGGCTTCTTTTACAGTGTGGGTTCTGTCAGTAAACCAGTTGGCAACCCTTCGAGTGACATAGGGATTAATGCCCAGCTTAGTAAGTCTATCTATCATTCCAGAGTGGGGATGGTGTCAAAGGCCTTGGTGAGGTCCAGATAGGCTGTGTGGACTGCCTTACCCTCATCCACGGTTATGGAGACTGATTCGAAGAAGTCAATCAGGTTCAGAAGACAAGATCGGCCCTTCACGATCCCAAACTGGGTGGAGTCCAGTGTTTGAAGGTTGCCAATGTCTTTGTTTATACGTTCCATGGTAATGCATTCCATGGCCTTGCAGAACAAGCTCATCAGACTGATGGGGCGGTAGTTCCCGTGATCCAAGGTGGAATCCCCCTTGTGGAGTGGGCAAGAAGCCTGAGGTAAGGCTATGATTAAACATGATACTTAGTTGAGGTGCCAGTTCATTTTGTAGTTCGTGTAGTACACTGCCTAGGATGTCCTCTGGTCTCATGGATGCTGTATTCTTAGCTTTGGAGAGTGTGTTTTCTACCTGTGTGGCTGTTATTACCAGAATTTGGCAATTGTCTGTTATTGAGATGGGCCATTTAGGGGGGGAGAGGTGGGTGAAGTTGGGACTGAATTATTCTGACAGGATATTGGCAATATCCTTGGGATCAATATATTTAATGCCATTCTGTTGTAGCTCAGAGCAGATCTGAGCATTGCCATTTAGATTCCTGACATAGTTATAGAATGCCTCGTGGTTGTCTTTGGAATCTTTGGCAATTTTATTTTCATAACTAGCTTTGGAGGATTTTATGAGGGATCTTAGTTTCTTACTGAGGCTGGTAAGGGAGTTTTTGGCAGCCTGGAATTTTCCTCTTTTCTGCAACAGTTTCTTCCTTTTGTTGTAAAGTTTGTCTATGGCAGGAGACCACCAGATTGGCTACTTTTTTTGGAGGAAAGCATCTTGGTTTTATTTGGGATAGCACGATTCATGCATGAGTGGATGTGTTTGTACAATGCCTTAGTGTAGGATTCTGCAGTCGAATTTTCAGTTCCTGTCTGTATGGGTGTCATGAAGTTTATCACTTCTGACTTGAGTAGCATGAAGTTGGCTTTGGACAAGTTTTTTTTTATGGAGGTTTCCTTATTGGGGGGTAGGGGTGGGCTGTGGATGTTAAATTAGTGGGATGGAGTTCTGTTGTGGTGACCCCTAACTGGAAAAAGCTGAAAGACAATTATAGTGTAGTTCATTGCCATTTTTTTCCATTTATTATCTATATATCAATATGACAACATACCTATCTATCTATATGTATATTTAGTTAAAGCTGAAAGTTATTTGAAAGCCACAGAACCACAGAAGACACAGAAGTAACACATAAAAAGTATCCCCCCTTCCTGCACATGTGAAATTCTGCTAAATAATAGATAAGTCTCTAACCTCTATACCTGGATGAAAATAAGTATTAGCTTTCCTAAAAAAAAAAAATCCCATGATAATGGATAGCAATTGCAACACAGGCTGCTAGTTCAATACCTTATCTTTAGTGATTTGTTGGGTATTTGTTCATCTCATGCACCCTCAGGGATTCATAAATTCTGCATACATGATCTCAGCCAAGTCAATACCATTTTCTATGCACGTACGGCAGTCCTGCGGTTGATTACAAATGAAATTGGCAAGGCCTGTGTACATAAAGGCAGCTCCTTACTGTGGCCACTGTGAGCATCCATGGAAAGATCATGTTAGACCAACATGTGGCCAGAGTAAAGTTCAGGCAGATGTCTAAAAGCACTGACAATGCATAAGTATGTAGTGTAATTGTCATAAAACCATGCACACATATAGTAAATCTAAGGTGCTGAATTATTGTTGAGATTCAAGGATAATAGACATGCAGAAAATGTGTTACTGACCAAGTAAAAGCTATAATTGCTGAGAGTTATATGTGTAGGTGGTATTCAGGCAATAAATAAAACAGAAGCTTCCAGAAGACTGAAAGGGTGCTGTTGAACACAGCAAGGATGACAAACACAATGGAGAAGGGGTATGACACATACACTCATATGTCCAACCAAAATACCTGAACATAGACAATGTGAAACTCAGACATGGTGGAGGAGTACAGTAAAGTAACATGATGTAATAAACTACATCACTCCTGACATAACAACATTGTTATTTTAACAGTAAATCTGTAAATATAACGAAATGCTAAATATCAGCATTATTGGAATTTGAATCCATTAACTTGTTCAGTGATATTCTGTAAAACATAGCATTACTAAGTTCAGCCATTGCAAAACTATTATAGAAATGGACAAGGAAATACATATCAGAAGAATATTACACAATAACAGAACTAGACACAGACATCAAAAAGTCAGGTCATAATGGAATTGAACCCAGGACTCTCTGCAGTAATAGTGTCTTAAACACAGCATTATCAGTTGAGCCATTACAGAATTCATACTTAGGAGGTATGAAAGCATATCAAGGGAATGTTACACATGAATTGAATGGAAACAGAAAAGTAAGATAATTATGTATAACCATGACAGGACTGGAACACCCTACTCTGTGCATTGACAATCTATAAATGAGGTTATTAACAAGTTGAGCCATGGCAGCCACCAGAATAAAGGCATATGCTTTACTCCATTTCATATCTGACAAATGCTATTCAATGGCACTCAGCTCATTTGCATGACTGATGGTAATATATGTAGTGGAAGACCCACTTATGCACCGATATATGAGGAGTCATGAAGAAGCACTTCTAACATTGCATAGTCAAACTAATACATTTGATTTATGCCAGTACTGATAGATGTGGAACTGGTGCATGGAAGTTAAACATTATTTTGAATGCCTGTTACTGTTACCGTCAGAAGCAATATATATTTATAACAACATGTACATTCACTCCATATTTATTTATTTATCAAAATGAAATAAATAAATAAATAAATAGATAGATAGATACATAGATAAATAAATAAATACATATGTAGTGGAAAATCCACTTGTGCACTGGTATATGAGGAGCCGTGAAGAAAAACTTCTAACATTGCATAGTCAAACTAATACATTTGATTTACACCAGTACTGATAAATGTAAATCTGGTGTATGAAAGGTAAACATTATTTTTAATGCCTATTACTGTTACTGTTAGAAGCCATATATGTTTATAACAGCATGTACATTCACTCCATTGCTGTCTTAGACACTCTAGTTTGCACGTGTTTTTATTTCTTTTTTATTTCTTCATAGGATCATAGGAGTTTACTAGGCTAATGGTGCTAGAGCCATTATAAGCATAGTCATTCATGCCCCAGTGTTCCCAATTATCAATTTCCATGAACTAGTATGGCTTTGGTATATACCTGTGCTATAAATCATTTATAAGCTGCCCCTGTCCATAAGGGACACAGGTGACAAACTGGAGTGACTTTGTAATTTTCCATCCACTGATTCAAATCGCATTTTAACAGGCTTAGAGAAAAACTCTGTTTCATATGAATGAGAGGTTCTGTTCCAGGAAAGTTGTGATTTCTGAGGCACATACCTTGTCCCTCCAACATGTTTTGATTATATCACAGATGAGGTTTAGATCCTTATATCAAGTAATTCTAATGCTGTTTGTTCTGTGAATGTGTAGCAGATCCATCAAGGCTGAATCTGAAAATGCATTGCAGGTTAGGCATAGGTCGCCCCATAGTAGTCTGTAGCAGACTGAGTACAGGGAAAGGGATTTGAGGTAGTCCTCATAGGGCATGTTATTTACACCCTGTATTCTTTTTAGTAGCTGCTCCAGCTGTTGTAAATACGTGATCAAGTAGATGTTGAAGGGTGCATTATAATCGATTATTGGTCTAATGAGGGCTCAGTGTATATATAGTTAGGAGGGTGTGGGGGACTCAGCCCCCCACATTGGGGGAGGTGTGGGTCGTAGCCCCCCACCTGGTTGGGTTTTGCCAAATAAATCAAAACCAAACTAAACAATAGATAACCAAATTAAGTGGGGGGCTGCACCCCCACCCCCTAACTATATATACCAACACAAGGATCGGACTACAATGGGGAAAAGGACATTTACCTTTGACTTGCCTTAGAGTACTACTTGTCAGTGAAATGAGTTTTAGGTGAAATGAACTTTCAGTGAAATGAGCTTTGGGTGATTTGGTCTCAGTGAAATGGGTGTCTGTGAAATGGTCTTTCAGTGAAGTGATATGAATCCAAATATATATATATATATATATATATATATATATATATATATAGATATATATATATATAGATATATATATATATATAAAACACATATTAACCACAGCCTTTTTAACAGTGTCATTGAAATGGTCAGGTGGTGTTGTTCAGTTGCAGGTATGTGCTTGTTTTATTGAAAATATGTGCTTATTTATACATACATACATGCATGGCATTACATAGAGACTGTGGATACAGACATTTAGCTGTCAGGCACAACTACAGCATATTGTATGGCCTAGAAGGACAGTAGTGCCATGAAGAATATTAAGCCCCAAGCTGCAACAAGGCTGCTAATTCTAATGTTTACCATATTAGCAGAGCTATGTTTAAAAATCAGGGCTCAGAGGCAAATACTGCATCTGGTGGTGCTTTCAAATCCACTTGCAAACCCAGGTTTACAGATGTTGAGAATGAGGTAGTACTAGAGGCCCTCCATATCCATAGGTGATGGCACTTTGCTGTGCATTCCACTGACCAAAGTTTCCATGACCATGCATGGTCTGTAACTGTCAGCAATGTTAATGCAGTGAGGGGTGAGGATCACAATTCTGACATGGTTCACCATAGGTTCACTGATGTCATCTCTGCTGACACTCAAAAAGTAGAAGTCCTGGCAAAGGAACATATGGTAACTGGTGGTGGGCCATCAAACAAAACTCCTCTTATGGAGACAGAGGAGATCCTGACCTCAATTAAAAACAGTACCACCATCAGAGAATCACACATTATAGTGCTGGGTTTGGAGCAGAAATGGACAGACCCCTCAACTGCAACTGTCCATGTATGTGCATAGTCCTAATTCTATCTGTGAGTCTGCCTAAGTCATTCAATTCACTCCAGTTTGCATACCAGGCAAATAGATCATCTATGGGTGCTATTTCAGTCACACTACACCTTGCATTAAAACACCTAGAAGGGAGGAGCAACTAAGTAAGGATGCTGTACATTGACTTCAGTTCTGCTGTCAACACTGTGATACCAATGCAACTAGTGGATATTTATTTATTTATTTATTTTATTTTACATTTGTTAACTGTCCAGCTCCACTAATACAGCTACATGTTTAATACTAGATATTATTTATAATACAAGATATAAAAAACAATATGAAGAAGTGATTTGTATAAAACTAATGAAAGGACTACATTGTATCAATACAATCATCATATATATCACATATGATAGCATGATCAGACAAAGTTTGCTGATGCAGGACTGAGCATGAGCACAGGAAGGCACTGTATATCAGTTTTGAGGAGAAATTAGTACTGTAGTATAGAGATAGAAAGCAGGATGTAGAGTGGGTCGGAAGTATTTGGGTAGAACAGGAAAGCATTTATGTGATGCAAGGACAGAGCCAGGAATGCAGGAGGTGTGATTTAAGTGATCTTTTGAACAGTGAGATAGATGGAGCTGAGGAGATATTCTGGGAGATTATTCCATGTCTTTGCTATGGTATGAGCAAATAGAGCTTTTCCTGCAGTGTTGTTGGCTATTGTTTAAGTAGTTGGTTCAAGGCTGAGTCTTGTGGGGATATTTTAGGATGTTGTAGGTGAGGACAAGTTGGTGGAAACTAATTAAATGAGGAAGTACTAACCACTGTAATTCTTTTAGGGCAAGACAATGATGGCTAAAAAAAAAGAGTTATTTTTGCAATCTTATTGTAACATGATTCTAGTTTGTTCATGTCTGTTTTCTTAATGCAGGTTAGGATATTGGTCTGTTAGGAAGTGTTTGTGTTTATACAGTGTTCCTAATTTTTATGTACTTTCTTAATAGTTTGGGAGATGTTGGTTGGGGAGAAAAGTAGTAGTTTTGTCTTGTTGGGGTTAAGGATCAGTTGGATATCAGTGCTCATGAAACATGAGATAAACAAGCACCTATTGTATGTAACTGGACTTTTGACTTTCTGATTGGTAGACCTCAGTGGACATGCGCTGGAAACACCTCTCAATGCATAGTCCTGAATACTGGTGTTCCCCAAGGTTGTATGTTCAGCCCCTTGTTCTTCACCATCCTCACCTATGACTGCACTGCAAAACATAAGACAAACCATATTATAAAATTTGCTGATGATACCACAGTTTTGGGTCTCATTAGTGCTGGAAATGAACATGACTACACAGATGAGGTGAAAACTTTGATTGCCTTGTGTGACAAGAACAATCTGGACCTCAATGTTAATAAGAACAAAGAAATGGTTATGGACTTCATGAGAAAGGCAACAGTTCACCAACCACTTACTATCAAAGGGGAGGTAGTAGAGAAAGTCAAAACAACCAAGTTCCTGGGCCTTCACATCTCTTATGACCTCTCCTGGACTGCTAATACCAACCATAAAGTCAAGAAAGCTCAACAGAGACTTCACCTCCTGAGGAAAGCTCAAAAAGGCCAGGCTCCCACTGTCTGCTCTTACCACATTTTACAGGGGAGCTATCAAGAGCATCCTCACTAACAACTTCATAGCATGGTTCAGCAACTGCACAGCTGCTGAGAAGAAGAAACTACAGAGGGTGGTGAGGGTTGCTGAGAAAATCTTGGGCACAAACTTCTCTTCTATTCAGGAGCTTTTCTTTACAAGAGCAAGAAAGAGAACATACAAAATAATAGCTGATTTGACCCATCTGGACAAAATCTGGTTCTCACAACCTGCGTCTGGAAGGAGGTACTGCAGCTTCTGCTGTAAGACTACCAGATTTAGGAACAGTTTGTATGCTACAGCTGTGAGACTTATTAATACGGACACCAACCATAATACCTGATACACTGAAGCCTCTTTTTTTTCATGTAATCCTGCTGCTCTCAGCAATTACCGCAAGCATTACTATTATGCAATATGATGGCTATACTGAGTCACGTCTCAGGTTAGCAAGTGCAATATGGTAACTAAACGGCTGCTATTCACTAGACTCTATTTATTCTCTATCTTAACAGTGTAGGAGTTTGGTGGTAGGTATTTATTTATTATTTATTACTGGATAATAGGTACTTAATGTGTTTATGTAATGTGAACTACCTCTTGCATGTCATACATGTTGCTGTTTTCTTTCTTATGTTATTCTTTGATACTACTGTATCTATGTTATTCGCACTGCATTTCTCTGGTAGGCTGACATTTGTAATTTCATTTAGGCTGAACTTGTGTGGTTCTAAATGACAATAAAGTTTCTTTGAATCTTTGAATTCATTGTATCGAAATCTGCAAGTTCTCATTACCTCACAGTCTCTATAAAATTCATTAAATCTGGTACATTGGGGGTGAACAAACATTCATCTGCAAAAATGGGCTAGGGTATTATTTTTTCACATGTTTATAGTTAAAAAGATATTAGTTGCATATGCAGTTGTGGTGTGCTGGTTTATACTTAACACTGGGTATTTTTTGTTCTGGTGTATTCTCAAGTGATGTGGCATAAACATTGTGGAACTACTCTTGTCTGATGTTGGAGGATTTGAAGCCTCTAATAATGATGGTGGAGACAAGCTGGCACAGTCAGTGTATGCAAGGTGAGTACTTGACCAAAGAAGTGTGACCAACAGATCACATACACAAACCATGGACACAGATTCTATGGCAGTGGCAATCCAGCTTACACAAACATCTGAGAGAGGACAGGTTGATGGTAACATTATATATCAGGAAGGTATGCTGATCCCAAAAGTCTGAATCTGCCCCTAGCACACATGAGTAGGGAGGTCCACACAGGGAGGGCTTGTAATGGTGCTCATTGGAAATATGGTCCATCTCTAAGGATGGTGCATTAGTGGCCACAACCCAACATATATGCAGAGCTATGATGGATGCACGGGCTAGTTCCCCTACAGCCATGGCAGAGATAGTGAGAGTAATCCAGTCTGTGCATGCTAACCTAGATGAGTGCATGTTCTTATTGGTTCATATGTTCATACATAAGTACTAGGCTGGCTGACCTTGTGAACCATTTTAAGCCTAGCCAATTTCCATGTGTCTGTGAGGTAAACACCTTAATTATTATACTAGCCACCAACCCCAAACATATTTCAGACCAGTGGAAAACACATATTTATTAACAATTTAAGGCCACTGGACACACAGTTCCTTTTTCAAGTGTGACCCAAGAGCAATGTCAGGTAAAGTGACTTGTTTAAGGTCACATAGTAGGCAAATGAGGGCTGAGGAAATCAAACCCTGCACCACAGGAACTATAGCTTACAGCCTTAACACTGCACCAGATGCAAGCCCTGTATGGATGATTCCTTGAATAGACTGAATCACACATTGAACTGTGTGACATCTTCAATGGGCCATCTGGTAGAGGCAAGGGGCTGTCCTCAGAGCTGGTCATTTGCCTCATCTACAAATGTTAACCAGCATAGCTGTTGATAAGTGAGATTCTGCTCCTGCACTTCCACAGAAACATCTATTGGGAGGCGTCTGCACCACGGAAACATAACACCACAGTTGTAGCCATCGTTATGCTGGCACATCCTCTATCAGATTTTGGTTGAGGTCATGTACAACACCAACATCTAGCCTAGAGCTTGGTACAGCCAGTGTAACTCATGGCAGAGCAAGCTGTCATTGGCAGAAGCATACATGGGAGGTTGAACCCTCTGTTGTGCATGACCTGAACTTGTCCAGTAGGCAAACTGCAGTGCTGCACCAAGTGCTGAGGCTTTGTCTCTGCAGACACAAATACAAGCCACCACAGTCCCAAGCACGTCCCACACATCCTCTGTCCATAGCCCTTCTGAACATCACTCCCCCATACCAGTCCTTACACTTTGCACAAAAGCATTTTTTTTCTTTTTTCTATACCTCAGCATTCATATTCACTCATTTCCTGATGAAAGATATTTACCCCTGTACTCCTTTGTTCACTTGCACAAACAATAACTGTGACCTACCTCTGTATATTGTTATTTAGGTTGCCTATGTCTGATGTCTGATGCACAGTGTATGGTTATGCACAGCCTGGTCTGTTTGCATGCATTATTTTTGCACCAGAATATCTGGTTAACTTTTGCATAGTTATACTGTAAAACTATATGAATTCTGCTACCTTTATGCTAGTGCCATGACATAGTGTGCACACCTGTGTTGGGTATGGTCATTCTCCTGCTGCTGGCTCTTCCTGTTCTCTTGACTCCTTGTCTTTCTCTACTTCTGCTGCCTGTGATGCTTGGACCAGCTGGCTCAGCAAGGGTCCACCCTGCGGTAATGCTTTCTAACTATAATACTGTGTAGCAAAGTCAGTATTTTGGCACATCTTGTGGAGTTATACTGCAGAACATCACTGAATGCATCCAAACAGAGGAAATGTGTCTTAAGTCACCCAAAACACATTTTGCAAAGCTTCTAGTTTGCAATACTGTACAGTCATACTGCTGGTCAGTTGGTTGTGTGGATTTCTAAGGATGTCATGAGTCAGGGCTCTTGGGAATATCTGGCATCAAGAACAAGATACTCATGTAGGAAGTCACTCCTTGCAAACTGATAGTCACATGTGTGCCATATGTGTTAACCGCCCAGATGGCCTGCATGTACATTGTGGATATTAACCTCTGCATTATATACCACCAGTTGATGCAGTGATAACCTTTGTGGTCTATCTCCTTCCTAGTTAATCATGTGGTGCCTATATTTCAGTTGGGTACAGTCTATGACCCCTAGAACCTCAAGAAATGGACTGTATTATATTACTCCCACCATGATTTTGGACCTATTCTTTGAGGTACTTGGGGACCATAAATGCTGTCCCACATACTGATGCATGGCAATGAGGAAGAGATGGAGTATTCCTGAGGCAGTCACCTGAGATACTCCCACTGTCTCCCCAGGATGTTGCATAATATAAGTAAAGCTACATAAACATTGGTATTCACTGGGTAAGTACTCTATGACTACCCCCTGGGAATGCAGAATAAGCTGACACATTTTCACTGTTTGTTGTATGGTGTCCTTTTCTATGTGGTGCCAGTTCACTATGTCAGTGTTGTGGAGTTTATGAAATGCTAAACATGATTAAATGGCTCTGTCACACACCAGTGAGTAAACCAACTGCAAACTCATTTACAATGGATAGGGCAACCAAGTGTCACACTGTGATATTTTTATTTTTATTTATATATTTGCCCTTTGTTGACTAGGTTAGTCCCACCAGACTAGTGACCTCTTTTCAGGGAAGACTCAATGTGGTCTTTATAATACTAGGGGAAAATTGACCAGGGCATCAGGGAACTTCTCCTACTCTTTTTGATAGGTGCTGAGGTATCTGTTATATTCACTTCTGCTGCCACCAGCTCATGGAGTTGGGACCTTGGTTTAATGGCAGTACATTGAGTGATAGAGGACACACTCAAGAGTGCAGCACCCCCACCCACCCATGCTTGCACTGAGGTTGGAAGGGTGGCCTAATGGTTAAGGTGTTTGCCTTACAAACACAAGGTGCAAGGTTTGAGTCTCACAAGGGATAATTGGCTAGGCTTAAAATGGCTCATAAGGGTCTTAGCCTAGTACTAACCTATGAAGTGTCAGCAATTTAATCATCTGGAGTAGAAATGGAACCAAAAAGCAGGGGTGCTACCTGATGCAGCACTAATAATGCATTTGGGCATTTTTAATTACTCTGCCATCTTGTTTTGCCTAACTATCATATGTGGCTTATAATTATACAGTCATTAACATATAGCAAAGTTGACCACATTATTTGGCCTGTCCACATTCTGTAGCTGGGTTTTCTGAATTACACTTACCATGTGCATGGTTGTTTATTATGCAAATTCACTTAATATGAAGCAGCAAAGGTTTCTGAATCTGACACACTGTTTCTCTGCTTTTGCTCCATCCTGGGGGATGTGATATTGTCGTAATTCGTTCATATCCAGATGTATCAAGTTTTACATATTCCTTGTCACAAATATAGGTGGCTCTCTTGATGCAGATTCCTGGACTTATGCTTGTTAAAGATGAGAGAAGTGCACGTTTTGATGATGTTTATTAGCACAAACCATTGGCAAAAAAACAAAATTAAACCAGGAGAGATGAGGAACATATGGAACACCTTTCATTATCTTTCTTGAAGCAGTAACAGGTATATTTGGGTCAGTGGATTAAATTTGTTACTCTTAGCCTTCAGACAGGGCTGGTATTATTAAAAACACAAATGTGCCAAACTGTTTATTCATAATGTGATAAAAATAAATGAAACCTCAGTGAAAAGAGGGAGGCCTTCCATGACATCTTGAGGTTAGCCAGTATGGATGTCCATTCCCAAGCAAGAAAGAAAGCTCCAGAGGGATAATCATGGTTTGGTTTGCTACTTTACAAAAAAATTAAAATAAAGATATGCACACACACACACACACACACACACACACACATATATATATATATATATATATATATATATATATATATATATATATATATATATATATATATATATATATATATATTAAAAAAGAGCAACAAATAGCTGCACATAAACACACTGAGAAGGATGTGGAATGAAAGAGCATAAGAGAGACATATGTGGCTAAGAGCTCTTTAAGATAGAGGGACCCGGATATTGCAGATCTATATATACAAATGCTAGAAATTAAATGCAATTTATGACACAACTTGTAGCCAATGCAGACTCCACAGAGCTGACATAATCAGAACTTAACAGGAAGTATCTCTAAGTAACAGGGCCATGGAGTTCTGTACTTACTGTAATTACTCTGGTTCTATGTTAGAGTGCTCTTGGTAAAGAGGAAACAGCAGTTGAGACAAGAGGAGTCCAGTGCATGCCCAATCACAGGAGGGTGTTTAAAGGTCATAAGGTGTCTGGTGTCTGATGTTCCTCAAGTAGAAACAAGATGGTCTCAAAATAGGTGACACTGAGTCCATATGTGTTACTCAGCAGAAACCACACTAATATTAATCCTTTCATAAATTCCTGTTAGTCACCTTTTTACATGATGGTGGGAGTTAAAGCTGCACAGGTTTTATTTCAGAATGTGATAGGCCTAGACATGCATGCTGGCTTTGAGATGTTGATCATGAGAAAATCACATTTCTTCCAGTTTTGAATGCATTCCAGAGTCATATGAGGAGAATTTAGCATAGGATTTTTTTTCCTGAGGAAAGGAAAAGTAAGAATTCTGTATTATCTGTATAGTAGTGATAATAAATTCATTTCACTAATATGTTTCTCAATGAAATAAGACATGAGGAGGACAGTAAGGATCCCAAAATTGAAACCTCTGGAGATAGGAGAACAACTTCATAAGGTATGAGGCTAGATACCACCTGCTTGATATGTCCAGAGAAGTATTAGTTAAATCATTCTGGGGCAGTTGGGGAAGCTATGTGTGAGCTACTCCTATCAAATTCAGAAGAAAGACTAAGAATGACTAAGATGGAGTAATAATGTTGATCCTCCTCTCTGCTATGAGATCATTTTTAGAGATCACAGTACTGTATCTACTGCAGCAGTCATACTGGAATACATCGTGAACGGAGTACTCGGCTGTAAGAATTAATCTAGCTCTGAATAAATAGCCTTCTCAATAAGCACATCAATAAATGGAAGGTTAAACATGGAGTGGTAATTATCATGGTCATTTGGATCAAGAGAAATCCTCTTCAGGATTGAACTCACAAAATACCTTTGTTAGAATAATGAAAAAGACCTCAATATGAAAGAAGAAGAAACCCAAAGCATAATTGTAAACAGAGACTGTAGAATATTATTCCAATAATTAAAGTTAAGTGAAAAATAATTCAAAAACTAAAATAACAAATTGAATCTTCACATAATTTATCATCTTTTAGATGTTATATGAAGCAGAAATATGTTTCAATTGGTTATAATATGTTCACTTCAGTCACTTTAGACTGGCAATCACAGCTGTTTTTATACTAGTCAGAAATTTTGTTCTAGCAATGGTTTGGTGGTTGCACCAAAATTTCTCTCATCAATTTTAAACAAGTTTTCAAGATAAAGAGTAAACAAAACATTTCAAGCAGCCAAGACGTCCAACTTCTACAGCAAAGACTAAATCAAATCTGTTCTAATGGTAAAGAACTGGAGATAACCTGAAAGTAAACACAAAAAGTAGGAAAGTAACTCTTTAACTTTGTACACTTGTGTAGGCTTAATCCAGTGCAGATGTGTGCAATGTTTTATACAAGAAAATACTTTACATCATGCTTCAAAAACAGAAAACCAGATCAAAATACTCATTTCTGTCAGCCAGTAATGGCTCCCTTCACGAGTGCAGTATTACCTTTCACAGATGCTGATGGACTAATAATTATTAATTTCAAGAATGCATGCACTACTATAAGAGACTAACCATCACAACACCCTGCGGAGCATATGACAGTGATATCAACTTAAACTTGTTAATGAATTCTGCATTTGACAAATAAGTGCAAAAGTTTTTTCCAAACCAACCTCTCAAGCTGTACTTGGAACTTCCATGGGTTTAGTCACAACCATGCTCTTTATTTAATCTTCACTACCCTGTAAACAATGTGTCTGCATAATGGTTACTACCCTGTTAATGCTCCATTCTTCTGCTTTCATCTGCAATGAATATTATTGTAATGGCAGCAGATCTACTGAATACTGGATAAAAGTTCCAGTTTGCATGTAGTTATTCTATTAAGTTAAGGTCCGTGAATGCATTCAACTGTATAAATCCAGTAGTCAGGCAGTTAGTACATAGGGTTAAGGCTATGAGTTGCTATATGTGATAAATGGTTTAATTCCTCCAACCTTCATTTGCCTTTTGTGTGACTGGGAGCAAGTCACTTAACCAGACATTGCTTGGGGCAATAGGGAATTTGGATTTGACTCCTTAATGGGTCTCCTGGACTGCATGCCTAGTAACTACCCATGGATTTTCCATTTTACTGATGCTGTAGGTCAGCCTGTAAATGAAGTGTGAAAACCAATACAAGCAAAGAAGACTATGGACTTTCAAGCTGTATCTTTACACAGCCAGTAGCTCAGCAGGTAGAGCATTTGCCATTGGTTCTGGAAAATCAGAAGTCTTTGGGTTCTGTTCCTACCCCAGATGATTGGATTGCTTAGCATTTGACACCAAGGATTAAGGTTCTGAGATGTTGATAATGAGTTACCTTAATTCCTTCAGTCTTTATTTGCTCACTGTGTGACCTTTAGTAAGTCATTTAACTAGACACTGCTTTGGAACAATTGCCAGCTTGGGCTATACTCACTAACGGTCTCCAAGACTGTATGCCTAGTAATAACCTATGCCCCTAAGAGAAAAAACAAAGTTAAAATATGTTCATTAAAACTGTTACTTCCCAATGGCTATAATTCCACTGATTTTCAACCTTGGTTTAAAAAAGATGAATAAAAATATTGACTTTCTAGAGCATCAATAATCTGTGTTTACAATTGTTTTAAAATATTATATTTCTCAAAATCTCCTAAGATACCAGCAAGCATACTGGTATTACACTCTTCCCAATAAAGGGTATATATCTGCAGAGTAAATTACATGAGTGGTCTATAAATGAGCTTTAAACAAATTTGTAAAATAATTTATACTGCACGGGTAAAGAATTATATGTCCCTTATAGTAAGTATAACCATTAGGAAGTATGGATGGTATTTATCTAATAGCAAATATGGCCTAGTCTGCTCCAATTTAGGAAGAATGGATTAATTAATAGAAGAATAACTTGTCTAGTAGTTAACACATTGGATTAAGGCTCTGAACTTTTTTTGAGATGTTCCCTAGAATGCTAATTATCCACGAGAGAAGCATCTTAAATAGTCATCGACCACCTAGGCATTCAACAGATAGCAGGTTTGTCCAGCACGTTTTGCTCTTGCTGTTTTTGTCACTCAGACCACACACTTCTATTGACGCAGATCAGAAATCTGTTACATAGCAATTAATGTAGTTATGCTTCAACAGATAGCCTGCTGAAAGTTTATATCCGATGCATAAATTATTAAAGTCTTCAGTAACATCTTAAGGGAAGGAAAATGTGCTTCTTAGTAATCCATTAAGGTTATATCAAAAATGAAAAAGGCAAATATAAGATCTAGTATGATTAATAATTCTATTAATAAGTATATAATGGTGTAACTCCCTACAAGACGGTGGCATGGATATGAACATCAGTAAAATTCTGAAACAGGCTCATCTTTTAGTTAGTAAAGACTAGCAGTTGTGCCTGACAACCCAAAAGGTTAGCCTGTTTTGCAGCTAAGTAAACATTATTATCACAAGGAAGCCCTGATGTCCATTACAGTCCCATTCAGGTGCTGTCACTGGGTGCATGCAGAAGAGGAGGGTTTAAGATCAAATCTTTAACAACCTCTGATGACTGGATTAGAGATGAATCTGATAACTCTCAACTGTCCCTGATTTTCTGGGATGTCCCTGATTTTGACTTAAATTTTAGCTCTGTCCCTCTTAATCCTTCTCAGCACTGGTGCCTTTTGGACAAAAGGTGGTGAATTTTACTTAATAACTAATGACAATAATTAAGAGCTTCAGGAAATGTATATTAATTCACATTCTCTAATTATGTTAATGTCTCAAGTTAATAGAACTAATATTTTAAAAGTGTCCCTGATTGTACCTGATTTTTTCCCAATTTGTCCCTGATTCTGTTGAGATTTGTCCTTAATTGGTTGAGAGCTATTCCCCCAAGTTGATCTATGCACAATTAATGCAGAATGAATGGACTAATTGTCCAGGAGGGGGCTTATGACTGGCAGGTGGCAAGAGCAACGTGCCCTCTTTCTAACATTTCTATTTCTCTCTGCCATCCCATTTGTGTTTGCATGTAAAGTGTCAAGAGATGTATAAACCATTCTGAAATCTGGTTCTCAGTCCACTTTATCATACTGTATACTGCATATTGACATTCAGTCTTTCATTGGGATACATTCTTGCAATTAAGCTGGTAAAACAGATAAACCTACAACTTGTGCCCACTGGATAATGTGTCTTAGCATTTCTTATTAGATTGCACTGTGAGTCTAACACAGTGATTTAGTGATCTCCCTCCTATCTCTTTATTCTTCTTGTTTAGGTCAATGGCTTCATAATCAATAGCTTCAATTCTTGGATCTTAATCAACCCCCTCCATTTCAGTGCTTGTTCATCACATACACAATGCTGGGCTACTGCATAGGGATGAATCATTCTTAAATCGGCTTCCTGCATCTTAGTATGTATTCATCAAATATACAGTGATGGACATAGCACCACTGTGTACAGGGATAAAGTCCTGATTATGGCCTGGGTGACATTGATTGTATTGGCAGCTTAGGCATCTGAGGCACTGGCTGGGGGGACAAGAGGTGGAATGAAAGGAGGGTGGGGTGCCTGCATGGGGCAAACCAAAGCCAGTAGATTTTCCTGATAGAACTAACTACTATAAAATGCTTCTTGACGGTGGGTGGGGTGATATGACAATGTCAACTCTTTCCAGAAGTGAGGAGAGAATTTGTGTAGTCTTCCAATTACATACCCCATCCAAGGGGTGTTATCAGGGCATGAGGAGGGTGGGTACAAAATAAGAATCACTCCCACAGCAGTATACTGTGAACACAGGATACCTTGATCTTCTCACAAGCTCCAACACTAAATTTAGAGTTAGTTTGGGTGGCCAGGAAAGTAAGTAGACCTCATGATTATGGACAGGTACTGGGATCCAGTGATAGTCAGCTGAGAGAGAAACAATGAAGTAAAAATATACATTGCTAAACTAATCAACAGAGGTAAACTGTCCTCATTGCATGTAAAACAGAAGACATTTTCAATCCTTTAGTGTTAAACTTTGACTCTTTCCATTGTTTTCAGTTTGAAAAAGGCTAAAAACAGAAAAGCCAGATTAGAGCAATGTTTCAGGGATATTATCCCTCTGCAAGTAGCATAATCACGATCCCTTTCCTTTGTAATCACCACTAGCTATTCCACATAAGTTCATTAGGCCTTGCTAACTTTTGGATATAACCTAAGTGGCCTGGAATTTTCTGCTAAAAATCCCAGCCAATTTGAATGCAGTTCTTTAACTCAGATAATAAATACATCTCTGGGGAAACTGTGCATCAGTCCCTTACCTCAGTAACAGAAGCCTTACATCCTTAGTAACCAGTTAGTAATAATATCCTCAATGCACCAATAATTAGTTACTAACATAAGCCTTAATTCAACAGTTATTCCTTAGTAACATAATATGTTTATCATTCTCACTGCTGCAATAGCCATTAGCTGTTTGTGTTCTATCCTGTCCAGGAAATAATGGATAATCAGTCATCAATGTTCTCTGGCTGTCCTCCATACATGCACTCAGACTGCTGTGTCTAAAGACCCATAGGGAGAAAACAGCAGGAAGGGTGCCAGTTTTTTCAATACTTTCTTGCATCCCTCAAGAGAGCACGTCTGAGCTTCACAGGATAAATGACTGGTTCAGATCTTCCACTTCTGACAGGTAATTTCCCTTTGGAGAACCTGTCCTCACAGTAATAATATATATATTTTTTATTTTTGACAGGAATTTGAACCACATCTCTTTAAGAATACCAGTAATTTACTGTGTTGACATTTTAACAGATGAGTTTTTTAGTAGTTGACACTAATTAACTAGGTCTAGAGTACTTTTTAAAATAAAAAAATCATTTTTGTACTTTTTATGAGTGAAATGAAAGAAGTATATGTTTAAAGGGATTTGCAAAAAGTGACTTTAAATTATGAGGACTAAAGTGGACAGCTTGTGCCTTTACTTTTGTGATATTTGGGGGACTGCACAGGTACATATATGTACTGCTAATGATCATTAGAGTGACGTCACAACTTCCTACTGACTTGTCCAAGCAGCACTTACCAACAAGCAGGCCTCAGCTGAAAAACAGATTCCCTTACCAGTCCTCTGATTCCTACTCTTGTTGTACCCAAACAGAAGAAAAATCAAATTAAAGAGTCCTTGCCTGCACCACTGGCTCAAATTATGCCTTAGCCATTGGTGGGTGACTTTGCAGTGGCCAGAGCTTATTCCTAAGACTACTCATTGGTTTCTCCATGTCCCTTTCGTGTAGTCTCTTCCTCCACCATGAACTGGGCAATTACCCCTGTCCTCTGAGGCTGTTCTAGTGTCCATACTGGGCAAGAGAGCACCATCTTCTTTGGGTATGGGAGTTTCTTCATGAGGTTCATCACAGGGTGGCTGGGGTAAGAGATCTGCTCTCTAGGCTGAAGTGCCGTAGTTCCATCTGTATCATTCTAGGGATGTTCCTAGAAAAAAGAAACAAAGGATTAGACATATTCTAAAGACTGTGTGTCTTTTAATAAAGATGGATTACATACCTTTGCTAAGAGCTTATTGCAGGTTTTAAATCCAGTGGAAAAGAAGGAACATTTTAAATTTGATTCTTATTCCCTTTATTCCTCCTATTGGGCCAGCGTTGGAGAATGTTTTTGATGCTGCCTGCAATAATCTTGATAGTCAATATTCTGTCCATAAAAAAGCAAATAGACATTATAAAGTTCCCCAGTAAGTTATGTATGTGTTTTCTCACCTCAGGTCTGACCTAGCAGCTATCTCCATTTCTTCTGCAACACTTAACAAGGTACTAGTCAATGTTAATCCTTTGCCTTTGGACAAGGATGTAAAGCCATTGACTGGTTTTGAAAGAAATGTTTTCTTCTTTATCTTTAGCTTTCAGAATCCTGAACTACCATACTCATATGTTGAAGTACTTGTTGACTTTTGTGAACACTCTGAGGATCTTTGCTGCCCCCTTACACTCAGAAGACAGGTCATTTTAAATCCTATTATTGCTGCTTTTTTTTCTTAAATGTTTAAAGATTGCATATGATTGTTTTGTCTCTGTGTTCAATGCTTCAGCTACTCCTGCTGTGATTAGGTGTTTACCTGGGTAAGTAATCAGAAGTTTTCTGAAGAATTAAAATCTGAGATTTTGAATTCTCCTTTGAATAAGGTGCTTTTGTTTGGTCCTTCTGCCACTTGTACTCCAACAGTGTGATGAAATAGGCAAGTAGATTCAGGGATTTACTAACTTATTTCTAAATCTTCCAAAAATGCTGTTTTTTTTTTTAAACAAGAAATCCCAGCAAACTTCTGTCAGTCAGGGATCTAAAAAGAAATGGCAGAAGGGATCCAAAAAAAAAGGATCCTTTCAGAAAAATCTCACTATTTCAGCATTCTTTCACACTTCTAACCCCAACCACCACCTCTTCCCCTTCAAATCTATCCCATAAATTAGTTTTCAGCTTTCCACTTTGGCAAAATATTGTTTCAGACAAATGGGTTTTGACGGCAGTTCATGAGGATTACAAATGGCAACAAATAGACATACTTCCTTTTAGGGGACCCCGCCCCATCATCTAAGCAAGACAGAATTTCTTTTTCCTCAGGTTCTTAATATGTTTTATTTATTGGTTATAGTGTCACTGTCTCAAATCCATAGGGGGGAAAGGATTCTCTCTTGAATGTTTCTAGTAAAAAAAAGGATCTTTCTAGGGGACCAGTACTTTACCTAAATGTTCTTAACTAGTACCAAAGTTCAATATGTTGATCTGACAGATGGTGTTAACTCTCCTTCCTTTTCTAGGTTTCATGGTAAATCTAGACTTAAAAGATTCCTTTCATCGCATTCCTGTTGCCACAGAGTTCAGAAGTTTCCCCAGATCTTCTGTATTGGTCACATTGTCAGTTCTCTACATTACTCTACAGCTCCAGGGATGTTTACAATATGTCTAGCCTCAGTGATAGCCCATTGCAGAATGCAGTACATTCAGATATTTCCTTTTAGATGATTTACTTATCTTTGCAGAGTCTTTTTCCAGCTGTCAGGAGTCTCTTTCATGGGTTATAAATCTCCTTCTCAACCTTGACTTTCTGATCAATGGACAAGAATCCTCTTTAATTCCTTCTTGCCTGATTGTGTTTCTAGGATGCTTTATCCATTCTTCCATGCAAAAGGCATTGATAATCCTAGAGAAAATGGATTCTTCTCAAAACAATCTCAGACTTCAGCCAGAGAATATCACAGGATTTCAGGGTTCCTGGCCACAATGATTCTCATGATTCCTCTTGCCAAGTTACACATGAGAAAAATCCAATGGTACTTAAAACTATGTGGACCCGACAGTCTCACACTGTGAAACTTCAGATTCAAATCTTGGGTTTTGTGAAGAGAAGGCTCTGCTGCAGTGGAGACAACAGATTGCTTTGAATCCAGGTCTCCTATTCTTTCTTTCAACCCTAGCTCAATCTGTGACAACAGAAGTTTCAGATTTTGGTTGGGGGCAGTTTCTATGTTGGTAAAAGTGCAGGGTCTATGGAACTAAACAGACTGACCAAAGCATATAATTGTCAAAGATATGATAGCTTTTATCCATGTAATAGAATCTCTCCATCATTTTTGATTCCTGGGACCTTTACAGGTGATTACAGACAACACCACAGTGATCTGGTATATAAACAAACAGGGGCCTTAGCCTCTGAGCAGGCTAGTTATGGTGGCTGAGGAGTTCACTCTGAAACATTTTCTAAACTTCAAAGCTTCATCAATTCTATCACATCAAAATGTAGAGGCAGACAAGCTGAGCAGGACCAAGGCAGACCCTCAAGAATGGAAATTGAATGAGGGGCAATTCCAGAAATTGATAAAGTTTAGGGAACAGCTCAAATAGATCTGTTTTCCTCATTTCAAAACAGACAGCTAAACAAATTCTGCACCTTGCAGACAAACCTGGAAAACAGATACTTTTTCATTCTTATGGTCATGAATGTTCTCATGGCCAGATCCAGCACTAGGCAACATAGGCAGCTGCATAGGGCCCAGTGCTGGCAGGTGACCCAGCTGCTACATTAATTTTTTTTAAATGCAATAAATGCCCTCTGCCTGAAAATGTTTTAATGCACATACCTGCGATGTTTAACATGCAAGATTTCAAACACAAATTGACTGCATGAGATATTCTAACCCAAAATACTCACAAAGGTTCAGTTTATGATGGACAGGTGAACCGAAGACAGCATTCAGTTATTTACTTTAATTGACAAATGGGAGCAGTAATATTCAGCTTGATTGCCAACAGAACATGCACATGCGAGATGTACCTGCTGTGAAGAACTGTTTTTTCTTTGCAGGTATGTGGCTATTTGGAAAAAGTGTGAATACAGTTTGTGGCAGACATGCTAACTAAATGCAAGTGTGTGTGTGTGTGTGTGTGTGTGTGTGTGTGTGTGTGTGTGTGTGTGTGTGTATGTGTAATGCCTCAATTACAGAGAATAGTTTGGTTAATTAAGTGACTTGCTCAGGCTCAAACCCTGTACTTCAGTTAAAAGTGGAAGAGCCTTAATCGTCTACAACTGCAAGACCCTTTGGCAAGTCATTGAGAATTTCTGTCAGTCTTTAGAGTTCCTTAAAATGTTCTGAAATGAGGACGTTTTGTCATTAGAAATGTTCTGAAATGGGTACTTTTGTCATTACTAGATCATACATTTTGTTTCATTGCTTACTGGAACATAAGTTTAAAGCTAAAAATTTAAAATGTGCTCTAACAAATGTTGTTCTAAGAATGTTGCTGTATTAAGCAAGAAAGGTGATTCAGAGAACATGCACATTTATGTGTGGTCCTAAAAATGTATATAGAGGGCCCATTTTTTTGAAAATCATCTGAGAACCGAAGTACAGTAAACTCTCAATTAAATGGAACTCAAGCAACCAGCACTCTCAAGCATCTGGCAAAAAAATCTAAGAAATACCGTACAATTTTCATGTGTTGCACTTTGTTTTTCCCTAACAAAAGCATACCTTACTTTTTAGAGTTTTAGAGTTTTAAAAAGGAAGATAGATTTACGTTCCTTCTCTCCCCAACCTGAGAACAAGTCAAACCAAACAAATAGTATAGGATACAATATTAGTTAGACCTATTTTTAATACTCTCAAGAAACAAGAAACTACAGTTATCCGGCATCTACCAATACCCATGGGGCTGGTTAACTGAGAGTTTACTGTACTCTTAATCTGCCACTGTCCAGGTGTATTTTCAGTGAATGTGAATTTGACTCCATTTTCTGTGAATTTGAGCTTTATCAAATTTTAATGAATGGTAGCTATAAGGGAAGAAGTCTGTTTTCAGTGTGCAACTGTTTAGTTTTGCTTACAAAATGGACATCACTGGTTGTGCTTCAGAGTTGGAAAGCAGTATTGGTAGAGCAGGAGATAGGAGTTGCCTTTGGTGCAGAAGGATGTGGGTTTTATTCCCACACCACCAGGGTAGTACTACCAAGGTTCATAGGGTCATAGGTTGATACTAGGCTATCAGCCCTAGGCCCTATACAAGCCTAGCCATAACAATTCCCTGGCTATTTCTTCCCACAATATTTTCTTCCCTGGACCCCTGTCTAGCGGGGCAACTGATGTGATCCCCGGGGTGAATTTTCTATCTCCTATACAATCATCAAAGTTCCTTTTGAAGAGGGCCAAAGAGGTGCTCTGCTTGACATGTATGGGCAGTCTATTCCAGAGTCTGGGGAGTTTCTGGGTCAGGAACCTATCCCTCCAGCACCTTTTGTTTATTGTGATGACAAGGTTTAGATCCCTGGAGCATGTGGCTCTGAGGGATTGTGATTTCTTTAAGTGTAGCATGTCCAACAGCTCTGGGTTTGACATGGCCTTATATGTTAAGCAGAGGTCACTTCTGAGTAGACGATATGCAACAGAGTATAGCTGGAGTTTTTTTAGATGGTCAGCATAGGGCATCTGCTTTAGACCTGTGATTCTTTTAGTGAGGTATTTCTGTGGCCTTTCCAATTGTTATAGATGTCTTGAGAGGTACATACCAAATAAGGCATTGTATTCTATAATGAGTCTAATGAAGGATGAGTACACTGGGACAATGACCTCCTTTTTTTTGGATGAGAAGCCCTTAGTGATGAGATGTGCCACATAGAAGGATTTCCTGACTGTTGTGGTGATGTGGTTATCGAAGGTGAGACCACTATCCACCTGTGTCCCTAAGTCTCTTATCACACTTTCAGTGTTTAGTGTACTGCCACCTATGTGGTAATTCATGGGTACATGTTTTTTTTTTCCAAAGGGGATAACTATACATTTTTTGGCATTGAGCTTGAGCCCATGGCTCTGGCACCAAACATCTGTTTCTGTAAGGCCCTTTTGTAGAATATCCACATCATTTGGGAATTCAATAATGGCTCCCAGTTTGCAGTCATCTGTGAACTTTGTTAGCCTGAGTCCCTTAGTGTTGGCCCGTACTTCAGTGAAGTAGATGCCAAACAAGAGCGGTCCCAGGACTGAACCCTGAGGTACTCCACTTGTCACTTGTCTGGAGCTGGATTTGGAGTCAGCTACTTTTACAGTGTGGGTTCTGTCAGTAAGCCAGTTGGCAACCCATCAAGTGATGTAGGGATTAATGCCTAGTTTAGTAAGTGCATCTATGATGGGGGATAGTATCAAAGGCCTTGGCGAGGTCCAGATAGGCTGTGTGGCCTGCCTTAACTGTGTCCACAGCTATGGAGACTGATTCAAAGAAGTCAATCAGGTTCTGGCGACAAGATTGGCCCTTCATGAACCCAAACTGGGTGGGGTCCAGTGTTTGAAGGTTGCCAATGTCTTTGTTTATAAGTTCCATGTTAATACATTCCATGGCCTTGTATATTAGGCTCATCAGACTGATTGGGTGGTAGTTCCCAGATCCAAGGTGGATGCCCTTCTTCTGGAGTGGGATAACTGTAGCTGTGCGCTATTCAGTGGGCATGAAGCCTGAGGTGAGGCTATGATTAAACATGACACTTAGGTGAGGTGTCAATTAATTTTTGTAGTTCATGTAGTACACAGCCCGGGATGTCATCTGGTCCCATGGATGCTGTAATCTTAGCTTTGGAGAGTACGTTTTTTACCTGTGTGGTCGTTATTACCAAAATTTGGCAATCTTTTGGTATTGAGATGGGCCCTTTAGGGGGTGAGAGGAGCATGACATTTGCACTGAATCGATCTGCCAGGTGATTGGCAATATCCTTGGGATCAGTATATTTAACATTATTTTGTTGTAGCTCAGAGCAGATCTGAGCATTGCCATTTAAATTCTTGACATAGCTATAGAATGCCTTGTGGTTGTCTTTGGAATCTTTGGCAATTTTATTTTCGTAACTAGCTTTGGAGGATTTTATGAAGGATCTCAGCTCCTTATTGAGGCTGGTAAGGGAGTTTTTTGCATCCTGGGATTTTCCTCTTTTCTGCAACAGTTTCTTCCTTTTATTGTACAGTTGGTTTATGGCAAGGGACCACCAGAAAGGCTTCCTTTTTTGGGAGGAGGCAGGGGACCACCAGAAAGGCTTCCTCTTCTTGGAGGAGAGTGTATTGGTTCTATTTAGGATGGCATGATTCATGCATGAATGAATGTGCTTGTACAGTGCCTTAGTGTAGGATTCGGTAGTCAAACATTTTGTTCCCGTCTAAATGGGTGTCATGAAGTTTGTCACTTCTGACTTGTGTAGCATGAAGTTGGCTTTGGAGAAGTTTTTTACGGAGGTTTCCTTACTGGGGGGTGGGGGCAAGATGTGGATGTCAAGGGTGATTAGCTTATGGTCAGAACTGACCAATGAGGGGCTGACCATAGGTGTGGAGCATTGATTATCCCATGTTGGTAATGACCAGGTCTATGATACTGGAGCCCCTGGTGGGACTATGGATTAGTTGTTCCAGGGCATTGGAATTTATGAATTCCAAGAACCATTGGGCAAAGGTGTTGGTACACGAGTAGTTTTCCCAGTTAATGGCAGGGTAGTTGAAATCACCCAGTATTAGGGTGTTTGGTTGTATCTTAATATTTTCCAGTACCCAGAAGTAGCTCACCCTTCGGGTGAGATGTTAAAATGACACTCCATCTGCCTCAGTTGGTGGTAGCTCAAGTGGAGGTAAAAGATAACATCACACCTACAGAAAATTATAGAGGAAGTTCCCTAATGTACTAGTCAAGTTTCCCATAGTAGAATAAATACCAACTTTGGAATCCCCTGAAAAGAGGCTATTAGCCTGGTGGGACTAAACCGGTCAACAAAGGATAAGTAAATTACAAATTTTAAATTAAATCCTTATCTAATTTTTTCAAATGTAAACAAGAAATTGTGCAGACTGACAGTTTTGAACAGTGGTTATGGTTGTTGGGGGTGAATAGCCAAGTAGTGGGACACTGGAATGGCTTTTCTAGTTAGTGCAACACTAATAACCATCACTCAGTCGGGGATTATGTACCACCGATTCTTAAATGTCTGTGTGACTTAGTATCCTTTTGCCTGTATTATTCCAACGTTATGGTTCATCTTCAGCCATTTCAGCATGTCTGCCTATGGATTTTTCCCTTTCTTCACAGTATTTGGTCAAGCAGATGTTGAATGGGGGTTTTGTATGTAAGACTACCTAGGAAACAGATGGCACTTACTCGGGAACTTAACTTTGTGCTAGAAAAGTTGTCAGCTGATCTGCTTGATTTAGGGTAAATAACTTGGAAGACTGGGTTAGTTATTGCTGTGACTTCAACAAAAAGAGTATTATCAGCATTGCAAGCATCTGTGGTCACTGTGGCTGTAGGGGGGACGAGAATGGACTGCCCAGAGACAGGTCATCTGACTGCATCTACCACTGGATATGATGTTTGCAAACTGGGATCAGTTTGATGGGAACAGAGAGATCTTGGTAAAGATTGGACCAATGATCCACCAAGGACCATTGTAGAATTCACATACAAAATCTTGCTAACGGAGCTAGAAGGACAGCAGCTGGCATTGATCCCAAGGCTCGTAGCACTAACTTTGCTGGAAGAGATGGAGGATATAGTGAGTCCTGTACTTGATGTCTCAGAGACATTATGCAATGTAAAGGCAATGAAGCTACATGGTTATAGTATTCAGTTGAGCTCCTATGAATTTTAGATGTTGTACAGGAGTCAAGTTTGATTTTGCAAGATTTATCATAATGACAAGGGAGCTGGAGATCTGAAACAAGTAATCCCTGGCTTTTAGCAGCTGATGCCTTATTAGGGCAGTAATGAGCTAATCATCTAGATAGGGAAACACCAGGAATCCTTTAAGTCTCAGGTGAGCTGCTACAATTGCCATGCACTTGGTAAACACCTGGGGGCTGTTGTGGGTCCAAAGGGCAGTGCTCTGCATTAGAAGTGATTGGCTTCCAGTAGAAAGCGCAGGTGTCTCTTGGAGCACATGTCTATTTTAATATGATAGTATGTGTCCTGGAGATCAATGGAGCACATCCAATCATCCTTGCATAGAAGTGGCAGAATGGACTGAACCATAACCATTCAGAACTTCAACTTCTTGACATACTGATTTAGATTGCTTAGATCCAAAACTGGTCTTAGATCTCATATTTTCTTTGGCACCAAAAAGAAGCAGGAGTAAGTTCTGAATCCTATTTCCTCAGTTGGGACCTTTTGTATGACTCTTTTTTGTAGTAGTTTCAGAGCTTCTTGTGTTGCATTCTCTCTGACTGGGTGGCATGTTGGGAAGTTTTCTCTTGGGACCTAGAGGTAGAAGGGAAAAGGGAATGCAATAACCTCTGGATGTTATATTTTGCACCCAAGTGTTGTTTGCAATATTTATCTAGGCATCTAGGTGCGGGAATAAATGACCCCTAACTGCCTCCAGTGATGGACAGTTGAGAAGCACTTTAGGAGTGCTGATAGGGCTTGTTGGAGAAGGATTCTCTGAAACCCTGGTTTTGTGGATTCCAGCTGCCTCTGGGTTGATGCCTAACATTGAAACCTACCCCTCTACCTCCGGAAGAAGTGCCTCTGCAAGAGTCTTGGAAAGGTCCCTGAGACATCCTGAACCAAGTTTTCTTTCCTCCTTACTGGTTCTTAGACAAGGTTTTCTGAGGGGTGGAAAACTTGATCCCCATGGCAGGCATGGTCTTTCCCTTTTGCTCACTGTGTGCTAGCGATCTTTCACTGGTAGCCCACACAAAAAAGAGCCATTGAAGGGATCATTAACAAAGGATGCCTTGAAGGTTTCCACAAAGTTGCAAAGCCTCAACCAGGCATGGCTCCTGATGGCTATACCCAAACCGTCTGCTTGTGAGGTACCTTCTGCAATATGGGAGATCAGCCTCATCAAAGAATTAGCAATGGATGATAGAGTTGCCAGCTGGGGGGAAACTTTCTTGATGTCTTCCTCCCAGATGGTCTCAGTGAGAGAATTTGAAAGTTATTTGAGTAAATCTCTTTGTAAATGGGTGAAATGTGCCAGGTAATTATATGACCTCAGTGCAAAGGTGGCTGAGGCATAAATGCATTTTCCAAACCTGTCCATCACTCTGGACTCTCTGTCCTGTGGATGGATAGTGGAGCTTTGTTCACTTAGCTCCATATTCATATCTGCTGCCACAACAATGGCATCAACTGGAACACCTTTACTCCAGTGTGGTCTGTCTGAATGAAGGGGATAGGCTCAACAGTGTCTGGTTCCTTCCAAGCCCAGCAGGAAACTAAATCAATAAGTTCTTCCCCTGGAGGGGTGGTCATCCAAGACATACATGGGCCCATCCTGAAAGACTCCAGAAACACTGATGCTTCAGAAGAAGGAGGTTGGGTACACCAGCCACCTTTCTACTTAAGGAGTTCCAGGATGTTGCCAAATGAGATGTCGTCAGGTGGTCATTGGGGGGAGATCCTTCTCCCTAATCAAAGTCAGTGTTTTCAATGAGGGACTCCATAGGGGGGTCTATGTGCCTCCTCTTGAATGTCTTCTCCTGAGGGATCTCTTCCATGCAGTGTTCAGGGGGTGGCATTGGAAAAAAGGGAATTTCCTTGGGGAAAAAAATTTGGAGGCTCCTCGGGGGGGAAGCTAACCTATGGCATTAATGATGGGGTCAGCTCT